>NW_004955461.1:1883765-1910816 GCF_000276665.1 Chinchilla lanigera
TTTTTTTTTTTTTGTCTTTTTGAGACAGGGTCTCACTATACAGTTCAGGCTGGGCTTGAGCTCACTTTGTAATCCAGGCTGGTCTCAAACTCACAGTGATCTTCCTGCCTCGGCTTCCTGAGTGCTGGAATTACAGGCATGTGCCGCCACGTCCAGCTTTTTGATGTAGTTTTGATCTATACTTCACTAATGCCAAAAGGTGTTGGACACTTTAAAGTTTTGGTTTTTGTCAGTCCTGTTTGCAGTACCTGATGAGCACCTTCGTTCATCACAGCAATTTGGTACATAGATATATCTGAATTCTTTTCTCATATATTTCTTGGCCATTTGTACTTGTTTTGAGATTTTTTTTTTTGCCCAATTTATTTGTTCATTTATTCACTGAGCTATTTGATTTTTTGATGGGAAGTGTTTTTGAGTTCTTTACACAGTCATAGCTTGATGTTTAGCTAGTGATTTTTGGTACTCAATGCATTTTGGCGTGAAAAGTTTGTCCCTCTGTCTGGTACTCCATGTGTAAATTAGAACTCCCTTTCTAGCCAAAACAGTCTGTTTGGTACTAACTGTGCCTCTGGGAATCAATTAATGATGTGGACTAAGTCACTACTCTATAATATGCATTTGATCTTAGCCAAAAGGCCGAGAAGCAGTATCACTCTATATTCTAGATATTAATCCTATGTCAGAAGAGTAGTGTGGTGGTTAAGCTCAATTGTGTCAACTTGATTGGCTTGGAACTATCTAGAAATCTAGTAAAGAATACTCCAGCTGTGTATGTGTCATGGAGGCATGACCTTGGCTACCATATATGTTCCTTCATACCAGGAACTGCCTGACAGCCTTTATTGTAGTCCTCATCTACTCTCTCATGATTTGAACAGGCAAGACCAGGTGAGCCCAGAACCCAAGATTTCAGGCAGCAAAAGGGAAGAATTCTAGACTGACATGAGATTTCCCAAAGAAACTTCACTAGTTAAAAGCAGGTCTTTATATTTGGTATGAAACACACCTTCTATATTGTCCATAAGATGTGTACCTTGGTACTAGATTTTCTTTGGAGTAATTGCCAACGGCATTGTGCCTTTATTTCCACATTTGTTGTCAGAATATAGAAATGCAAATGATTGCTTGGTCTTTTCTTGCACCTTCCATGGTATCTTTAAGGTGGACAATCATCACACACACACACACACACACACACACACACACACACCCCTTCCTTTCCAAACTGTATTGCCTTTATTCTAGGTGCTTTTGTTTGCCCTTTTATGGTTGCTTAAACTTCTGTTGAATAAAAATAGGGAAAGAACAGGGCATCTTTGCCTTCTTTCTGATCTTAGGGACTGAAGTATTTGGTCTTTTACCACTTTTATGATGTTTGGTGTGGGTTTGTTGTGTGTTCTTTACCTAGTTGAGGGAAATCCTCTCCAAATCCTTGATTTTCTATGTGGTAGTTCTGTCATTTATCATGAGTGGAATGCTGAAGTCCCCAACTATAATTGCAGAGTTATCTGTTTCTAATTTCATCTCAGTTTCTGTTCATCTATTTTTTTTTTAGATAGGGTCTCACTGTGTGGTTCAGGATGGCCTTGAATTCAGTATGTAGCTCAAACTCACCTTGAACTCATGGCAATCCTCCTGCCTCAGCCTTCCAAGTGCTGGGATTATAGTTGTGCACCACTATGCCTGACTGCTTCATCTATTTTGCTGCTCAGTTGTTTGGTGTGTGTGTGTGTGTGTGTGTGTGTGTGTGTGTGTAAACTATACCATTCTTGTGTATTAAGCTTTTTAGTATCATATATATTCCCTATATCTTTTCTCTTTAACCAGGTGACATATTTCCTTTTCTTCTTATTCTGCTAAATACTGATTTTAACTTAAGAGATCATTATCATCAATGTGTGTGTTGATACATATCTATTGAAAGGGAGTTTTAAAATCATATTGGGTTGCAAGTATAACAGATTCAGTGGGAACTAACTTAATCAAAAATGGGTAGAGTTACTAGATTGTGTAACGGGGAAGTATGAGGAGGGTGTCTCTTGTTTGGGACATGGCCAGGATTCCCACCCATAGTTCCTCACATGCTGTGACCAATTTCAGAAATCCAGATGATTTTTTTGCCCTATGGCTTCAGGAAAATGTCTTAGGGTGGCTTCGATTGCTGGGCTGTGTCATGTCCTCCTGCCTAAGCCATCACTGTGGCCAGGGGGCTGCAATATTGGATTGGCCAACTAGATCCTGCTCTCAGTCCTGTGGTATGACTGATTGAACACAGAATCAATCAGTTCAAAAAGAATGGAATAATGGTGGCAAGGTGAATTTCAGAATGAAAAATATTATGGAAGGTAAAGAATATCAAAATTTTCTAAAGTACCCAGAAGTCCACAGGTGCTATCACCCTCCTAACATGTAGCTCACCTATTGTGTGTTTCAGGTGGGAAAGATTCTAGTCTGCAGTGAAGCAAGAACAATAAAAAGCCAATCTGTCTCAAAGCCCCAGCTGTGCCGCTTTCCTGGAAACATTTAGAAAGAAACATGAACGCTCTTTTTTATACCAGCTCCCTGGCAAATTTCTTGTTTCCCATTGTTAAGCCAAAAGGAGTGAAAGCAAAAGTTTTTCTCAGTAACAACAAGAGGAGGGAGGATTTTTCAGTACAAGAGGTCAGAGGAAGGCAACATTGCGATGATGCATGGATTGGCACGCTGGGAGTGCATGCCGCACATCGGGAACGAAACAGGCGTGAAGACGAGGGAAGCATGCGCCAAGAATGAGTACAGTAGGGATGCAAGTTTGTTGAGAGGAGACGTGAGCAGAAGTTGGACACAGTTCAGAAAGGGGCAGAGTTCCAGTTAGCACGTGTTCAAGGAGTAACAAGGAAGCACACAAGTTCAAACGCAAGTGGAGTGAAGCAGCTCATTAGCCCTGACCTGCCTTCCCCTCCGCAGCCGTCTTCTTCTTTGCTGCTCCCCTTGCTCAGCTGGGTCCCATTCATCCTTCCTTCAGCCAGGTGCTCACAGTCAGCCCAGACCTCCACTGTGACTCATAATCAAGTGTGCTGAAGTTATCTGCTTTTATGGCTCTCCTGGTGCTGCCCCTGTTGAATTTCTCAAGGGCAGGAGCTGCGTCTTACATACACTTTTGACTGTGACACATTGCAAAGCCTCCTGAGCTGATGATTCCACTGTGATTGGAGATTTCCAATCCCCTTATTGTAACAGCAGAGGTGGTCATTTCCCCCACTGGACTCTTCCTCTTGATTAGACAGTTGTGCCAGCTTCAGGGCCAAGTCAAGTTTCCCTTTGAAGGGTGTTTTCTTTTTTTGGATGACTGATGTACAAATATCTGATCATGAACGCTTAGCTAAACATATAGATGTGTAAGTGGAGCAGGAAATATGAGCACATCGGGCACCACCGTGATCCTATTCAATTTGGCCTTGTTCCTGGGAAGGAGCCGCGTTGTGGGACACTATGGTGAAACACACAAGCCGTCAGGGTGGGAAGCGGGGCCCCCGTGGAGCGGCATTCTCCACAGAATCCCTCAGTGACAGGCTTAACAGCTGTACCACACTGCTGCCCACATCCTTCAAGACTTCAATGACTGTTTTCAGGGTTCCCTGGCCTGCCAATTGTCCCTCTCCTGTTACTTATCTCTCACAAGCAATACTGACATTGTTTAGAAGGCCCAGCATCCCAGATCAGAAAGAGCTCCGGTCCAGACTTCCTCGGCTGATTTGCTGGGCGTTGGAAACCATCTGGTATCTCATTCCACAAAGGAAACGTTACTCTCCTAGGAGCACCATCCGGGCCACGCGGCCACCAATAGTGGCGCTCACTTTCACCCAGGGCTGCACTTCGCCTGCTTTCCCAGCGTCAGTAACACAGCAGCTGCCTGAGCCGTACAATTCTCCTGGCGATTCTTGTTTTCTTTCTGCTTTCATTTTTTTCCCCTTTTCTCTTTTTTTCCTAAAACAGTCTTTACCTTCCTCGCACACTTCCCCAGTGTGAGGCCCAGAGATTAAATCGCCTCCGGGTAATCTGGACCCACCAGCTGTTGGTCCGGCTTCCCCCAAGGTCAGTGACTTCATTGAAAACATATGTGCGATCTTTCAACATGTACACAAGTGGAGGGAAGGGAAAGAGCTTGCTCTTGGGAAACAGTTTCCTGGGGTATCACGAAGCGCCGTACACAGGATGAAATGCGGTTTCGGGATGGTCGTTTCCAATAACTTCCTGTCCCTCTGTTTCCCTTCTTTCCATTTCAGCAGCCAAATTCTAAGCTTGGTTGCACAGAAGGGAGGTCTTTGGACTGTACAAGCATCAGCTTCTGGAGGAAGACAGGAAGCAGGGACCAGGCCCGGCCACCCAGGCCAGGCTCCTGTCATTGTTTCCATCAGCAGAATTACGGAATCCCCGGTAGCTCCTTTTCTAAGCATGATCTCGGCCCTTCCCAAGCCTCCTTTTTGCAAACAGATGTTGGGTTATGCTCATCAAAGAGAGCGGCTCCTCCTTGGGAGTTTAGGTTCTAGTAGGGAACTAAAGCCAGTCAATACAGTAGTGAAACACAAAAGGGTCTGTTGTGAGGAATAAATCAGGATGACTTGTCTAATTTGGAGTGAAAGAGAGCCAGAAATGCCTCTGAAAAGTAGCCAATTCTACAATTATATTTTGGTGCATTGGGCATTATTAAGCTTTTACAAACAGAGGGCGTTCCTGTACTCTGGGTTACAAACCCAAACATAGGTAAGATGTAGCATCTAACTTGTCAAGACCTGCATGGTGGAGACGTGTAAGTATTCAATGAGGATGTTTTGCCCATCGGCCCTATAGTTAAGATAAACTAGGAACTGTCTATTATATTGAGAAATAAAACCACTATAATCTGAAGAGGACTGGGAAGATGGGAGAAGTCCCTCTATAGCTCTGTGCTGAGGATGAGCAACAAATAACAGCACACAGTCACTGCAGCCTTGCAAATATTAGACCTGGCATGATCTACTTGCTTTCCACTTGGTTGTACTTTAATCATGGCATCTGTCTATACTAGAGCTGGTCTTATTAGGCGCATTCTAGTTTGGAGTGAAAGAGAGCCAGAAATGCCTCTGAAAAATAATGAACTCTACAATTACATTTGGTGTACTGGACATTATTAAGGACAAATTTATGGTTTGAATTGATGGTTCATTTACACAGGTCATGCTAGATGTTAGAGTGGGAGACAGGATTCCGAGTCTTCTCTTGCCCACAGCTCTGCTGTATTGGGTTTGAATCTACAGACTTGCACTGGGCTGTATCCTCACCCTTACTACTGACATTAATATTATTTTAATTTTGAGACAAGGCCTCCTAAGTATCCCAGGCTGGCCTTAAACTTTCTATCTTCCTACTTCAGACTCTGGAGTAGCAGAGATAGCAGGCGTGTGCCACCAGATCCAGCTTTTACCTTGCTACTCAATAATCTGACTGGAGTTTTCCAGGAAAAGGAAGGAGAAATTGTGACAGAGGGTGAGCTCAGCCCAACAACACAGACACAAAGTTGTCAGAGAGCCTGGGCAGCCTGCCTGCCAGGGCCTAGGGTTTCTGAAATGGAAGCACTCGTGGGGTTGGGGGCTGAGAGGTGGCAGGAGAGATCTTGAGAAGCTTCCTTTGCTCATGTCTTAGCCATGATCATGACAGACAGGAGTGAAAAAGTGAAATTCCATGCATTAAAAAATCAAGTAAAATAGTAAAAAATCAAATGACACAAAATGAATGTTATGATTTATGTGGGATGTGGCATAATAGGGGAGAGAAACCCCCACAAACTGGAGCCCTATTGGATTCATTGGTTCCTAGAGCGGTTGGTACTCCATAGATATTCATTGACTGAATCAACAAATGAAGCTGGTTAGACAAACTGTACCCAATTCCTCAGATGTTAGAAGGAAGAATGAGGGGGGTGGGGAAAGAAGGGAGGCATAGTAGAACTCTCAGGGGGCTTTCTGAAATTATAAAATCATTCTTAGTAAATGAATGAACAAGTCAAACAGGCTTTTTTCAGTAGGAGTAAATTAGCTCATGGAAGAGACTAATATTTATTGACTGAAAGAATTAGGAAATGTATATAAACAAAAAGAATTCACGCAAAGAGAGAGGCCAAAGGTTCCTATGGGAAGTGGGGAGGGTGGGTGATGAACAGTGTTTCGTGCATTCTGATCCCTGCTGAAGCTCAGAGTGAGTGTGTAGTGCCGCCCAGGAGCGCACTGAAGTGTGTCCTTCCCAGCAGCACTTAGAAGGTCTGGGACTGAAGAATGGAATTCGGAAAGGACAGCAATATGGCAGGTCAAGGAAAGAGTGGGGACTGGAAATACTGTGTTGACAATGGTTCCTCCCGTGGTCCTGCTGGCAGAGTAGGTGGGAATGATAGTGCGTAAAATGGGAGGGCTTTAGAGACAGAGCTGGAAATAAGGCCAAAGGGAAGATTTAGTAGAAAGGAAGAAACAATAGGTAGAAAAAGAAAAGTCTGCTTGCATATTTTAAAGTCAAATTTATTAAGTACTGGTATGCTAAGATTTCTTGTACTTAATACCTCCATGAAGAGCTACTTATCAATTTGATTCTCCAGATGGCAAAGGAGAAAACTGAAATGTACCGAAGTGAAGTATTTCGTTCAAAGTCATATAGCTTGCGAATTTCAAAACAGGAAGGAGCACTCCACTGACCTAACTCTCTCCTTTGAATAAAACTATGCAGCACTTTAGATGTATAAAAAAGATGATTTAAAAACATGATTTCAAAATCTGAAATATTAGCACTCTGTTTTGTTTTAGTGATGGTGATATCTAAGAGGTCTTATATGTTGGTGATTAAGGGATGGTGAAGGTGATGGTTAGAAACGTGTTATCTCTAGATATTAGATGAATCAACAAGAGAAGTATTGAAACTTTTCAGTTCAATTGCCAGGCAATCCCAGGCCTCAGGGGTTCACTGGGTCACCCTCCTCTCCCTTCATAATAGCATGCATGCACATACAGGTTGGCATACATTTCCAGAGGCTGAGCTGGCATCTCTGACTGGGAGACGCGCACATGAGACCATGAAGTTCTTTCTCTTCTCTGTCCACCTCACTGGATTCCCACAGAGGATTAGTTACACTTCAGATGCAACAGAAAAAGTCATTCCTCCTCGTGATTAAACAAATTTTTGGAAACATAAAAACTAAAGTAATCTTGACTCTCTGCTTTCTAATCAACTGCCTAACTGAGAGTTGACCACTTGTTGGCAATTAACTTAAACTTTAGTGAACCATATGTTTCCTTCTCCCTGGCTGGCTTAGACAGGGAGAGTGATCTGCTTACTGAGTGTAGCATGGCCTGGTCAGACACACGTTGCCAAAAGATGCTCAGGGTTTTCATGTAGTTGTCAAGACACTTGGCACCAGGAGATTAGTAAAATTCTCCTGATGAGCTACCCAGGTCATATAGGGTTTAATAAATGGGAGAGGCAGCACCTGAGTCATCACATGCCCTCATTTTACAAAGAAGAAACTGAGTCACAGAGAGGCACATGTTCGCTTCCCAAGACTTCCAAGGGCTGTTTTTAGCTAAAGCTGACTTGCAAAATGTTTTCACTTTTTTTCAGCTGTGATGACAAGATGGATCATCTGTGTGTGAGCTCAGGATTCATCCTCCCTGTTCATAGTAACAGCGTCTGATTTTCACATGGGCACATTGCTACCCAAGAAAGACCAAATGCCCCAGTTTTTGTATACCAAGGTGCTCTCATGGGCCATGTGCTGATCGTGCTACAGAAGCATAGTGTCAATGGGATTCTCCTAAAACTTCTTTAAGAGAGAGCACACTAGCTCATCTCTCTTCCTTTGCAATGGCAAGCAGAAACAGGAATGACAGCCAGCATTTGGAGGCAGATTTATTTTACATCAGTGGGCACTGATTGCACTGGTTGGGATCATTCATGCTGTTTAGAAATGAAAGGAAAGTAAAACTTCATGGAGTCAGGTAGATATGGAAAACTAAGATTCTTCCTATTTGGAGCCTCTCATACTTCTTCAGGTATATAAAGTACTAGGATTTCCCTAAGCCTCTTGGAAATACTTCTTCTGGTATTGGTGGCAGTTCTGGTTTGGAACTGAAATATTTACCAAACTGAATGTTTAGAGGGTTTGACCTCTAGTGGAGCAATTTGTAGAGCTGGGGCCTATGCAAGGTGGTGGGATCATGGTTCTAATGTTCTCAGTGGGAGTAGGTCATTGGAGCTGTGCATGTGAAGGGTACACTTTGTCCCTGGCCCTGTCCTCTCTCTCTCTGTCTCTGGCTCTCTTTGCTTCTAGCCACTGTGAGGTAAGTGGCTTGTTCTACACACACTCCCTGCCAGGGTGTTTGGCCTTGCCACAGGCCAGCTACAACAATGCCAAGGGAGCATGGACCAACACTTCTAAAACTATGAGCCTGAATAAATCTTTAGTCCCTTAAGCTGATTTTTCCCAGGTATTTTATCACAGCTGTTAAGAGCTGACACAGTGATTCCTCTAGAAACCCTAAGATTTGTTGATAAGCAAAACCAATTCAATCATGATCAAAGAAGGCATTTCCACATGTGACACATCCTCACATTGTAGGGCACTTACCCACAAACTCCAGACTGCTTCACATGCAAAAAGCAAATTTACAACTGTCTAGATTCTTTATCTGGACACATCTTAATAATAGCTGTGTTCATTGTGCTTTGCTCAGTGATTGGCAGAATAGGCCAATGAGAATAAATGAGATCAAAAACAGAGGGAAAAGAAAGGAGAAAGGAAAAAGGAGAAAAGATATAAAAAATGAAGACAAAAATTTATGCACAACTGTCTAAATGGTGATGTGTGTGCATGTGTATATATTTTGAGTTCAGACATAAAACCTCTTTGTGAAAATTCTACTCTCCTTTTCCATTTATGACCCAGATTCTCTAAATTACTAGTACATTTTACTAGTGAGAATGTTCTCTTAAATGTCAAAGTTCCAATCCCTCTCAGTTAATCTCCCAACTCAGTTCCAACTGCTGTTGGCCTTAAAAGGCCCTGGGCCGTTGACCAGACAGAGTAATTAGCTTTCACTCTCTAACCTCTATGTTCCCATTTGCTGCCTCCAGTGATGGAGGTGTCTGCAGCTTCCTTGAAATGGTGACGTTAGAGCCCTCATGATGGGGAACGTTTGGGATGAAATGATTTCTTGAGAAACTTTTGAAGATGTGTCCACTTCTGCGACCTTTTGGGAGGCCCCAAGACAGCCATGCTGTGATAAGGAGGTTGCCTTCCCTTCACCCTCTGCCCCTGGAATATCTTTGTTGAGGAAAAGACAAGAAGACTCAACCTAATCCTCTCCCCTTAGCTGCTGTGATGGGGGTAAAGAGCTATGGAACCCAAGGAGGTCATGGTAGGTCACCAGCTCTCTCATAAGCAGGAAGGGGCTTATGAGTTGTTGGTGGTGAGTTATTATTGGTGAGTTCATGTCTCTCCAACTTAACTAAAACTTATGAGAGTGAAGATAACTCTGACCTTCTCAGTAGCCATCTCTGTGGAAGACATGTCTGAGAAAAACCAATGAAGTTACTTTAAGAAATAAATTTCATTGAGATAGTCACATATCATACCCTTTACTCACTTAAAAGTGTGTGCTGTTATGGGCTTTTGTACATCAGATCCAATTCATCCAAGGAACGTCTTTCACCATCAAAGCCTCGCCCAGGGGAGCGTGAGCCCTTATTCAGACAACTCTACACTGCCCAAAACGTGTTGGAACATTCCTGAGAACACCCTCAGAGCTTCCGGCAGCCACTCTGGAGACACCCTATGGTGCTGAATCTTTACCTGTGAGGGTGGAGTCAGTTTTTGGAAATAGACAAGTGCATGCAGAACCAATTCTGTTGAATAAAGACCATGATCAAGGTGTATAATTATGTTGGTGGTAAAAAACTAGAGGGTAGATTTAACATCTTCCTTTATTTTCTTGTGTGACTTGGAAGTAGGCCTAAATCTTTCCTGCTAGCATTGTTAGATTAATGGATCAAGTTTGCCATGGATAGAATAAATAAGTTTTCTTTTTCCTGTATAGTCACAGTTATTTATGAAAAGTATCTCTTCAGTAGAGAAAGAGAGGTGGGCAGAATGGTGAACCAGAAAATGGTGGGTCTGGCAGAAAATTCGGATTCTCACTAAGGAGCTCTGTGGCTCATCTATGCAGCTTAACCTCCCAGTTTTCATCTCTGTCCCTGTGACTGAGGCTACGACTTTCTCCCTTAGATACTGGTGAAGATGACACATGTGACTCTGCTTTGTAAATACTAAACTGAAAAACTCTGTGTGATGACAAGGCCATTACTCCACAGGGCAGGATCCTGGCTCGGCAGGAGTTTGATAGGAGATTCTCCCCCAACTTTCTGGCCTGGGCAGCCTTTGGAGTTGTGACCCTTCCCTCCATGGGCTTCCCCCTGCTCCTGTAGTACTCCAGCCAGAGGAAATACGACACACCCAAAACCAAGAACTGAGCGGGACTCTTGTCCTCCTCTCCCAAGAAACTATGTACTTTCCAGACATCAGAGGGTCTTTCAAATGTGGTCTCTTCGTCTTTAGCCTCAGCCACCTTCTCCTGGATTCTGCTCTCAGCCAGAGTAAAGGAACACACCTGGGAATCTTTGGGGGCCTCCTTGGTTCCACTGTGAAGCCATACAAACAGGGATGCCTTGGGCCACAGCCTGCGGCCCAGAAGGCCTCTGGAGCCCCACTGAGGTGCTGTCAGGATGTTGCTAGCAATGTGTGCCCTTGGGGGTCGAGAAGGGGCCTTCAGAGGCTGCCAGGACCCTCCTCACCCTGCTGTCCCCTGTCAGGAAGCTGTGGGATTATTGGAGGCCACCTCGTCTCTGTTCTGGGTAAGAAAGTGCTTACCAAGTGGGGTTTCTACTAAAAACAAATTCCATAAATAGTTTAAATAAATAAATAAATAATAAACTAAACATGCTCAGTGTTAATAATTCAAGATAAAATTTTTTGGGAGTTGAGAACCAGAAGTGTGAGGGTTTATGGGGAGGTTTTGTGTGGAGGCATCAATTTCTCATAGGACCAGGCCTGGTAAGGAATAAACTTGAGTGTCTCTCCTGGCTTCATAAGCTTGATTCACTTGTCCATATGAAACCCTTTGGTTCTTCCAACACGCAGTTTTCAGTGTTTCATTTTTGCTCCTCTTCACCTAGCTAAGCTCCCAGCCTTTGTATTTTTGCTTTACTACCTCCTCCTCATGCATTATTTTTCAGTCCCCTCCTCCTGGACACAGGTGAAGGCCCTCATAAGCATGGCTCTATAATATAGCATTTCTTTTCTATGCAAATGTTTTTCTATTTATATTATCCACACTTGTTAATGTCTCTCTTCTTAACTAGATAGTATCACCATGATGGTAGGAAATGGATTTATTTAGTTTACCCTACATTTTAGTACCTATTGTGGCACCTGGTAAAAATAAGATGCATAGCAAATACTTGTTGACCCACTGTGTTTGTAACAAGAGTCTTTTCTAAATCTTTTTGCTTGTTGGAACATTTGACAGATTTTTCTAAGAAATATCGTGGGTAGCAAACTTGAAGAGGAGATCTTACTTTAATGCCCACATCCTTCTCAGGATAAAACCAAAATGTACAGAAGGCAGTGATAGGTTGAATGTCAATAATCCAGTTGGTGGTAAAAGTTGCACCAGAATTTGATTTTTCCAATTCCTAATACAGTGTTCATTTTCTTGTAGCGTATTCTATGATTAGCACTTTGAAAGAATTTTGAGACATGGTTCTGTGTGAATCTGAATCAGCTTCAGATATATGCAAAATAAAGCTTGTGTTGTTGTACTTTTAAGGCTTGAGGTTTACTTCTGTCTTAGGTAGAGTCTGAAGAAATGAGTATTTGGGACCAGAGTTTGACAAGCCTGGGAAAAATATTTTTTAAAAATTTTCAAGTTAATTAGAATCGTCTCATATGCACATAGAAATGTCAGGACAGTAACATATTCTAGAGTTTCACCTTTGAATTGACTTACTTGGGGGTTCGATAGATACGAAATTGAAAATTCACAGAACTGACATGATAAAATATTTTCTTTAATTTTTCATGGAAGTATTAATTCACTAATTCATCCATTCATTGAGTGAACTCTTACCGAGGTTCCCCTGAACTACTGTCACAGAGCTCATCTTCAGATGCTCTGACATGAAGAAAAGCAAGCCCTGACTGTTCAGCTCTTTCTGCAATGTGCCTTAGCTGCTGACTGCCTGAGCTGTGCGGTCCCATCTGAAATGATCCACCATGTCAGCAGTCATAAGTCTTAAACACTAGGACAGCATTTCATTTCTTTAGATGCTTCCCCTGTGAAATCCTTTCTGTCTTCTGTAGAGTAGACCTTCCTGCAGAGGAATGGGTTTTAGAGCCATGTGTGCTTAAATTGCCTCCTAGCTCAAAGCAGACTCATATTTAAGCTAGTACATTGTCTTATTTCTTTGAGTTTATGCCCAGCACTTGGTTGTACAGAAACACATTGCATTGCTTCCATACTGTAGCTCTACGGGAAGAACTATGCTACTGAAAGAACATGAGGGAGTTTGAGTTGCAATACTTCACACAGCCTATGTCAATTATTGCATCCCAGTCACCTTGAATAATAGACCAGCAACCCAAATAAACTCATTGTACACAGGTTTGCTAACTTCACAGGTCCAAGGAGAGCCTCCCAGTCATCCTTCAGTAAGAACAATACTCTAGTCATAAGGAAACTGTATTTATTTCACTCACCTCCCTATTTCTACTCTCTACCATAGTGTCTGGTATGAATGAGGTGCACAGCGATATTTTTGACTGCCTATGTTTGCAACCAGACTCCTCTAAATCCATAAGGTTGGTGGAAATTTTGAAGAGCCATTCACTCTATATTTTTCTAGTATCTGCACTGCTTTTATAAAATACGTCATTCCGTATGAATTATTTTTATTTTAAAAATTAAAAAAACTAACAAAACAACAATGAATGCAAAATCAAAGCTACACAAAAATAACAAAAACAATACATGACCTCAAAACAAAATGATAGGAATTAACAATGATTGCTACCTCACATACTGTTATCTTCAGCAAAGTTTCTCAGTCTACCAGACACAAGAATGTAAGATTGATCAAACACCAGTCACTGCCTTCGTAGGGTGTGTGGTCATGTCTAATTTATGGAGAAAGTATCAAAGATTCAGAGAGACGTCACAGCTTCCTCAAGCCATGCAGTATCTAAATGACAAAGCCAGGATGTTAGCCTGCTGCGTGCCCACTTCAATTTTTCTCCAGGAAAATGTACTGAATGAATGAATGAATGGGTCCCCAGGCAAGAATGTAGATGCTCAGGCTGCACTGTGGAATTCCGGTTGAAGAGCTCTGGATTTCTTTCTATGGACCTAATGGTGTATGAGCAGGATGCAGATGACTAATACCTGCATATGGCTAAATGTCTTTGGAGCTGGGGCAAATGATCGCTTAGAACTTTAGAGCAGATCTTCTTTCAGGACATTTCAAGTCTAACTTCTTCATTTAGCAGTAGAAGGAATGGAGCAGCTAATTCCTCAGTCACACACTCAGCCTGTGACAGACATGAGCCAAGAGCTCAGGGCATGACCCACTGCCGATGCTGATCTCCACGGCATGGAGAACAAGTAGTGATGGGTGGGTTCAAGAGCTAAAGTTCTGGGCAGCTATGAATTGTTAGGATCTTCTGTTCAGTGCACTTAGAGGTTAATGTTTGAGAGCTCTTAAATTGTTCAAGTAGAACTGTTAAATAATAGGAGGAAAGACAACAACCGAAGCCCTTTCTCATTACCTCTTGGGTTGCACATGAATGAGGCCACTAACTCCATCTGCACTGGGAGTGGTTCACAGCTCGTTGTTATCAGTTCCACCTTCCTACGCTATCCAGTAACCGTATAATAAGGATTAATTGGTAATCAGCTGAACAGAGGCAGGTGATGTCAGAAGGGGGACAATGGGACTTCCTCATTGCCTACTCCATATTTCCGTGGTGCCACCCAGACCTCAAAAATGTCCTTTGTGCTTGCATCATACAGCAGAAGGCACTGAGATTAGAAGTCTGATTCCATTGTGCATTACACTCACTCTGGGATTTGAGACACAAGGTAAACCCAGTTTCAGCTACAGGAAACTGATGCTCACTGTAAGCTGGGTGACAGCAGGCACATGTCTGTCTATTCATTTGCTGTATGTACTCAAACTTTAGTGCATATTGGACGCTGGGAGTCTTCAATAATTACATGTGGAATGGACTAATGTTTCTGAAACATACCCTGAATTCAGAGGGCCTGGGAATTGAAGTGGGACTGCTTAGAAGGGATTTTTCACAATAGGGAAGAAAATAAGGAAGGAAGAGACTCACTGACAAGACAGGAGAGAAAATGTTAACCACTGACAACAAGGAAATGTTACAAAACCACCTCTGCTAAGGAGAATGGTATCCCATCTGGAAAGGGAAAAGTTTGGAGAAGATCTGGGAGGAAATACTGCAGAAGTTCAGACTTTGTGATACAAAACCCCATGCAAGGTAAAGACCCAGGAAGTTGATCCCAGTGGGGCAGGAACAGACACTTATTCAAAGACACGTCCAACCCTGCATGAGTTGCTTTAGGAATGCTGTTGGGTTTCTGCCTTGTGGCAACCCCAGAAGACAAATATTAACATCCATTTTACAGTTGAGGAAACTGTGGTGCAATATAGGTGGTCAGATTATCTTTCTGTAACACACAGTGAGCATAATTTTGCTAAATGTTCTGGGGTTGTTTGGGGAAGAAGACCCCAAAACTGAGGCATAGCTAGACGTGAAATGAACAGCATGACCCTCTGTCTGAGGCCTCAGTTGCCTGTGCTCTGGACAACACATTGTGAAAACCCAGGATTCCTATTATTTTCCCCACTCCCTGCTTGTTCTGTGCAAACTTGCCTGCCCTTAACTGTTTCCTAGCTCCAGGAGGAGGAAGGGCCCTCTAAGAGGCTATTGACATGACCAGTACAGGCATTTCACATTTCATCAAGGGAGTCTATGTTCAAAGAAAGGACAGAGGAATGAAACATGGCCCCCTGCTATCCATCCAACAGAGAATAAATCTAACAAGTTTGAAATTACAACCATGAGACTTTCCCTGTTGTCTTTAAATTCTTGGCCAGAATATAGATTTTGCTGTTTTTCCCAGCATCAGATTTGCAAATTCAGGAAAATAGATGGCACTTCTTTGGGACAGCCTTCCCTGACCTGACCTAGAGATTATCTTTTCCTCCTGCTAGCTTCTGTACACACAGCTGTGCTGTCATCTATTCTCATCCCTGTCTGTTTTCTAGAGCTAAAGTATTAGAATGCTTGAACCAGGTAGCCTGGAGCTGAAGAGCTAGGGTTCATGGGTACTTCTGCCACTTCTGACTCTGCGGCTGAAGCATAATTTGTAGCATAACACTGTCTGCCTTTTGATGCATGTGAAACTCTCAAGAGAAGTTGGCAACTGTCATGATGGTGGTTCACAAAGTGGGCTTTAGGACCTGACGTGCTGGAGTTCAAGTTCCCAAAATTTGTTACTGGTCTCCATAAGTCAGCGTTCGCTATCTTTGTCTTTCTGGCTATAAAAGCAGAATAATCACAGTCTCTGTCTCAAAGGGGATGTTATGAGGGTGATGCAGAGAAGGTGTCTATCTTCCAACACTCAGGAAAATTACACACGGGGCTCTGAGATTTTCAAGGCAGTCACTAATTCACCTCTGCACTCTAAGCACCTAGCCTGGACTAGCATCTGCTAGGCATTGTTGAACTTATAGATCCTGACTCTTTTGACTAACAATTCCCTTCCCTCTGCCCTCCTGAAACACACACACACATACAAACACCATACATGCCATAAATTCTTATACACACGTACAATATGTACACTATGTACCACACACTACACACCAAGCATACACATACAACATACACAGAGATACAGCACCACATATACTATACCCCAACCATTATACACATATTCATAAACACCATACAACATACATATACATACAGCACAAACAACATATATAACTGTGCATGTGTATACATATGTATATGTATGTATATATATATTATATATACATAATCTATACATACCACACAAAACATCACTACATGTATATGCAACAAATACACACATACATACTCACCCTTCTCTCAGCTGTTTTGCTGAGCAGAAAGGATGCTGTCAGCTTCAGGGATGGATGATTCAGCTTTGAGGGCCTGTTGCTACAAGCCGTAGGTGTCCCATCAGCTGTGGCCACCTCCCTGGAAAGGCATGCAGGGTGAGTTCTAAATTTGCATGTTGGCCCAAGGAAAAGTGTGTGGAGTTATAATTTTACCCCCTTTGGACTGTTAAAAACACATGTGCTCAGGCCAAAAACCCATATCTCCAAACAGAGGTGTAGGTGAGGCTGAGTATTCCTTCCACACAGCCCTGATGAATGCCATGTGTGCCATCGTTCACTGGCATTTCCTGCCACATAGTCAGTGAGCAGAAGATGGAAGACTCCTTCCTGCTTTCGAGAAGCACAGGGTAGTTGGAAGGTGTGCTGTGAAGAATCTTTCCTGAGCAGTGGGTTTGCTAGATATTATGATCTTCTGGATTCGTGCTCCTTATACATATTACTAGGCATAAACCTCAGAGATTCTAGTTCTGTAGGTCTGAGGTGGAGCTTATAAATCTATCTTTAATAAAAACAATGTAAATGGTTCTGGTGCAGCTGGGGACAAGTACGACGCTTGGGGGAAACACTGGAATCACTTATTTCACAGGCGAGAAGACTTGAGCTTAATCATCAGATAACTCTCTGATAGCTTGTCGGCAGCAAAGCTGGGACAGGACCTTAGCCCTCCTTGTTTTGAGCCCAGATTTTGAAGTATTTTAGACAAAGTCCATTGATTCTTCCTACCTTTAGATCTCCAAATATTTTAGAGTCAACCAGTGCCCACAGAGCACCCTGATGTCTCAGACAGCAGACCACCCTTCTATGGTCAGATTCACTTTGCCTCTCAGAGACTCTGTTTCCCCAGCAGATCCTTTCTTGGGAGTCAAAGCCACCATTTATCACCAATTTTCAACCAATCTAAGTAATTCAATTGCTGATCCTGTCAAGGAGAAGGAGGAAATGAAATTTCTTAGTTAAATCCCTCTGTGATTCACGCCCCTTAAAAGTCAAGCTGCTTTTCTCAAGCCATCCACCCAACACCTTGCAGGCTTGCTGATCCCACAAATAAGCTCTCAGAGAACTCCAGCCCACAGGTCAAATCTGGTCTGCTATCTCTTTTTGTGAATAAAGTTTTATGGGAAAATAGCTGTGGACATTTGTTTATATATTATCTATGACTGGTTTTGTGCAAAAAATAGCAGTGTTGTAGTACAGACCATTTGGCCTGAAAAGCCTAAAATCTTTTCCATCTGGTCTTTTACAGAAATCTTTGTCAGTCTGTGCCTTAGACTTCCACTTGGGGGCATTCTCACAGCCCATGGAGAATTATTGCAAATTAAACTTGAGCAGACAGAAAGAAGTTCCACAAAGTGCTATAATATATTTTTGTTCTGTGCTTCACCAGCCCATGGGGTAGCCTTTTCTGTAAGGTCACAACCACTATTAAAAATCATCTTACTGTGCTGTCTTGGTCATTGCAGGGGCTTACTTAATAAGCTAGTGCACTAGGAATTTGCATTTAATACAATGATATTTTACTTCATAGATTTTGCTATAGTCTATTGTACGTAAGTATATCATAAGTCATGCTTGAGAAGATATGATATTGGCCTCCTCATTGAGCACCACCATGCATCTCTTCTCCCTTCTTCACTCTTACATACTATTGAACATGTTTGGCCTGACCTATATTTGCATGCCTATCTTTTCTTTCAGGATCTAGCATCTTGATGAAAACAGGCCTCAAAGGGTTGGGCCCAGAGCTGAGGGAGTTTTTTAGATGCAGACTCTTTTCCATTCATCCCTGTGTTGTTGCCTAGTGACAATTTGGCAGGAGGCAGAAAGATTCCAAAAGCTCAAGGACTTAGCACAAAATGACATGTGAACCATTGTTGCTAAATGATCCTTGAGTTATACCTTCCATCACACCTCTCCACTTCATACACACTTGTATATTCACAAACCCTTTGGTCCTTTAAGTAACTTGCACAGTAGAAGGGGGTTGGGTATATAAACTCTACCAAGAATTTTCACTGGGAAACAAGAACAAAGTATGAAAAAAAGACCATCACCATGCTATGTGTTACTGTAAGAGACATAATTTCAAGCCTACTTGTGCAAGAAGACTATCTTAATGCTTAAATTAATGAGGTTTGGAATTAAAGCATCTGGGCTTGATAAATATTACTGTCTACTTTATGGGGCAATTGTATAGAACAAATAAGAACTTTTATTCATAGTTTACTCACAGTGGGTGGTGCTCCATGAAGAACATTTATTGTTATTAATGATGATGTTATTATTTCCAGAAACAACTAAAATAGGTAAGACTTTACAACCATATTCTAATAAGATAGGAGGAGTCAGAAGTGAATTTGCAAAGTGGTAAGTCAGTTCATGTCCCTGCTTAGTGGCTTTTTTTTTTTTAATTTTAAAAATAAAAGGAGGAAAACATTAACAGACAGACAACATTCTACAACATAGCAAAAGAACAGTACAGACAATACGGAGTTACAAACAAAGTGGTAGGGAATTAACAATGGTTGTTGTATTACATATTGATATCTTCAAAGTGGCTTCTCATGAAAATAGATATAGAAATGCAATACTGATCAACCAAAGTGTGGCTTCTTGTTATTAAGGCCCTTCTTCTGTAAGTTCTAATGCTTCTCCCTCTGACTTTGGACACAGAAGATTAGTTGCTTTGGTTATCAAGATGTTAATAAACATCACAGAAGAGGCTTGGAAAGCTCTTCAATGTTCCTGTTTCTCCTCTTGCAGGGCTTACTTGGAAGTGGAGTTCTGCCCACTCCAGAAGACCAAGTCTGAATTAGCCTACTGGAGGAGGAAAGATCAGGCAGACCTGAATTATCACAGTCAAGGTTACCCTGGATCATTCCACCCTCAAACATGTGAGCTAAAATGTCAATCAAGATCAGCAGAGCTGCTTGTCTCTCAGCTGAGTATGAGTGCATGTGTGAGGCCAGTAAGCATCAACCAGCCCAGTTTGGGTTAGCTCTTCCCATTGGATCATGCACAGGAAATGATATGTGGCTGATACTAAATCCATGAGCGTACAGAATGATTTGATGAACAGCAATATATAACTGATTTTTCTAAAAGCATACACTATTCAGTACTGGTAAATGATTAGTCCATGAAGGAAATTTAAATTTGCAGTGTTGTGTGGTAATCAGACAATTTCCTTAACTATACAAATGTTGGTGGTTTTAAAGCTCAGAGAAGAAAATTATGTTCAAATTAACAGTTGTTTCCTTTGTCAAAATAGCAACCCAGCTCTTATTAGTGGATAATTAATAAACAAAACAACTGCTAACATTTAAATTGAGGCTATATTGTGAAGTATTCCCCATTGCTTATAGAAAGGAAGTCTCCTGCAAGGAGCACACCTAATTCAAGCTAAAAATAGTTTAACTAAAGTTACAACTTTGGCAGAAAAATATTCAACAAATAAGCAGTTTTCTTTCTCTATAGACATCAGTGACTTCCTGAATACTTGTGTCAGCTTATTGGTGACAAGAGATGCTGAATGAGACACTATTATGGCTTAAAGTATAACAAGAGACAGAATTAGTTCACAAAGACTGAACAGAAAAGCAGGAAGAAAGGACCACAGGTGAGAGGAAAGCTGTCACAAGCTTTGATGCCTTGCTTTGTAGATGACCTAGCACTGAGTGGTACAGTTGATGAGCTCTGCACTCCCCTGGAAGAACTCAAGTGTTCCAGGCAATGAAAAATCAAAGCAACAAGACAGCTGCAAATGTTGTCCAGCAGTCAATCTGTAGAAAAATTGTGAGGAGCAGGTTATGTGAGCTGGTAGGCACACGATGAGGAATCTGAGTTAATTCTAGGGAATATGCAGGTATTGGCCCTTCAGTCATACAAGTCTGTTGTAAAATGGATTATAAGTCAGCCATATGTGCAATGTCAAGTTCACACACATGCAGTCAGTTATTCATCCCTTCAGTTAAGATACTTGTTGAGATAACACACTGGACACTAGAGAAACAACAAGGGAAAAGAATGTGATGCCTGTGTTCCAGAAATTTGTCAGCTAGAAGGAAGAGACAGAGACAGAAAAAGACTCTAGCATTTACTATAATGGGAACCATCAGAAAGGGGGTCAGAAGCACAGATTTTTCCTGTCTGTCAAACTCTATGTACATGAAGAAGGACAAGGGAGAAGCACACGGGTAGCAACATGTCAGGTCAGGGATAAAATGAGATGGGAAGATGTGCTGTCTGATCTGTCACCCAAAACACTACTAGCAATACTTCATCCAAAACTGAACATACGCTCCCAGCCTCTGATATAATGGGACAGCCAGATCTACCTGACTGCCCCAGAGACAAGTAGTTAAATTTGATAGAGTACAGACCAGAATGCATATCTCTTGCAGATGGTCAAGGTTAAGGAGATAGAGAGGCAGAAAAGAAGAAAGAGAAGTAGCCAAGGTAAACTGGGTCAGCCCCTTCCCTCAACTTATGAGTCAGATTCCGTATCCTTCCTTCTGTGAGAAGGAATGAAGCCAGCATGGAGACAGAGGCTAGATGCATTAATCATCTAGTCCTGTCTTTTTTTTTTTTATTTTTTATTTTTTTTTCCAGTACCAGGAATCAAACTCATGACCTTGTGCTTGCCAGGCAGGCGCTGTGCTGCTGAGCTAAATCCCCAGGCCCTAGTCCTAGCTTCTTATGGGAACAGAAATCTAGGCTAAATGAAGATTCTCCTCTAAAGTTTTGGGATAGCACAAAAGAAACCCCTATTCAACCTGAGCCTGGTGATAGAAGAAGGTTCACTGAGGAGGTCACACATGCCAATGGCTGAAGAACAGTTGCACAGGCAGAAAAAGAGTGTGTTATTGGGTTCCAGAAAGGACATAAAGCAAGAACTGGTTCACAAAACAGGTAGTTTCTAAAACAGATCTTGACTGGTAGGTGTATTGCAATAAGCAGAAAGGCTTGGTAAACTCATTCAAAAGAGGAAAAATTATTACTTGTCATATAGTGATAGGAAAGCCCATAGGTAAAACTCTTGGAGACATAGGCATAGGACTTTCTGAATAGAACTCCAACTACACAAGAAATAACATCAAGGCCCCACCCACTGCCCCTCCTCCATCCAAGAAGCTGTCCCAGAGCCTCGATGAGCCTGAACCTAATGTTGAACCTCAAGCTTCTAGAAAGCAGCGAACAAGTCAAGCTCAAAGCCCAAAGAAGGAAGGAAATTACAAAGATCAGAGCAGAAATGGAGAAATGCAATGGAGATGGAGAAATCAATACAAAGAATTAAGTAATCAAAGAATTAGTTCTTTGAAAGGATAAATAGAAATGATAAACCCCTAGCCTACCTTATCAAGAAAAGGAAAGAACTTAAATTCATGTAAAAAGGAATGAAAAAGGTGAAATCACTACAGATCATGTAGAAATTCAGATCGTCAATACCTACATCAAAAATCTTTACTCACATAGCATGGAAAACAAAATAAATAGACAGATTCCTAGAAACATATGAATTAGCAAAGCTGAATCAAGAAGATATAAAAAATTTGAATAACCCAATATCAGTCAATAAAATTGAACACATAATTAAAAATTTACAAACAAAGAAAAGCCCAAGTCCTGATGGATTCACTGCTGAATTCTACAAGAAATTTAGAGAAGATTTAATGCCAATTCTTCTCAAACTCTTTCGTGAAATTGAAAGGGAAGTAATTCTCCTTAAATCATTCCTGGAGGTGAGTATTGCCCCAACACCAAAAGTAGACAAAGATCGAAGTGAAAAAGAGAACTACAGGCCAATCTCCCTAATGAACATAGATGCAAAAATCCTCCATAAGATACTAGAAACTAGAATGCAGCAAGTCAAGAAGAGCATACACCATGATCAAGGGGGATTCATCACAGGAGTAGAGGGATGGTTCAATATATGTGAATCAATAAATGTAATGCACCATATCAACAGATCCAAAGAAAAAAATCACATGATCACCTCAATAGACTCAGAAAGAGCTTTTGATAAATTTCAACACTCATTCATGATAAAAATCCTACAGAAAATTGGAATAGATGATCTTTACCTCAATCTGATAAGAGCTGTCTATGACAAACCAACAGTTAACATCATTCTAAATGGTCAAAAACTGAAAACTTTCACTCTAAAATCAGGAACAATACCTGGATGTCCACTCTCACTACTCCTATTCAATATAGTTCTGGAAACGCTAGCCAGAGCAATTAGATAAG
This sequence comes from Chinchilla lanigera, assembly GCF_000276665.1. Taxonomy (NCBI): domain Eukaryota; kingdom Metazoa; phylum Chordata; class Mammalia; order Rodentia; family Chinchillidae; genus Chinchilla; species Chinchilla lanigera. The sequence continues at coordinate 1,906,299 of NW_004955461.1, forward strand.
AGAGAAAAATAAAATGAGTAAGGATAGGAAAGGAAGAAGTTAAATTTTCATTATTTGTAGATGACATGATACTCTACATAGAAAAACCCAAACACTCCACCAAAAGACTTCTAGATTTAATAACCAACTTCAGTAGTGTAGCAGGATACAAAGTCTACGTTCAAAGATCAATGGCATTCCTGTACAAAAACAACAAACTCACTGAGAGAGAACTTAGGGAAACTACACCTTTCAAAATATCATCCAAAAAATGAACTATTTAGGAATCAATCTAATAGAGGAAGTAAAAGATCTATACATTGAAAATTATAGCACTCTGGAAAAAGAGATTGAAGAGGAAAATGGAAAGATATTCCTTGCTCATGGATATGAAGAACAAACATTGTGAAAACGGCTATACTCTAGATTTAAAGCAATCCTGATCAAAATACCATTGACATACCTCACATACCTAGAGAAAACATTCCTAAAATTTATCCGGAACCAGAAAAGAACTAGAATTGCAAAAGTAATCCTGGGCAACAAAGGCAAGGTAGGAGGCATCACAATCCCTGACTTGAAATTATTCTACAAAGCTACGGGATAAAATCAGTATGGTCCTGGCAAAAGAAAACAGACCTGAGGATCAATGGAAGAGATCAAGAGATGCAGACACAACTACAAACACACTCAGCCACCTTATCTTTGACAAAGGGGCCAAACACGTTTACTAGAAGATAGTGTCTTTAACAAATGATGCTATAAAAACTGACTTTCTACATGCTGAAGACTAAAACTAGACCCATGTCTATCACCATGCACTATACTAAAATTAGAATGAGTCAAATATCTAAGTATTAAAACAGAAACACTAAATATACTGAAAGAGAAAGTAGGTAGAAATCTTGAAGACATAGGAGTAGGCAGAAAGCTCATGAACAAAAATCAAACTATAAGGGAAAGATTTTCAAGAATCAACAATTGGGATCTCATCTTATTGAAAAAAATTTTGAACATCAAAAGAAATCACCAACAGAGTGAAAAGAAATCCCACAAATTGGGAAAAAAATTTAGCCAACTGTTCCTCTGACCTGAGATGAGTATACACTTCTCAGGTGAAGAAATACAGTGGCAGATAAATATATGAAAAACTGTTCCACATCATTGGTCATTTGAGAAATGCAAATTAAAGCAACACTGAGATTCCATGTCATTCCAGAAAAAATAACTATCATCAAAATAGCCACCAATAAAAAAATGCTAGAGGGGATGTGAGGAAAAAGGGAAACTTCTCCAGTGCTGGTGGGAGTGTAGACTGGTTCAACCACTGTGGAAATCAGTGTGGAGATTCCTCAGAATGTAGGCTTAGCGGTCCCTTTGGACCTAGCTATTCTTCTGAGAATGTTCTTGTAAGGATTAAAAGCATTGTACCACAGCAATGTATGTGCACCTGTTTTTATTACAGAATTTGTATTAACTAAATTTTGGAAAAAATCCAAATGCCCATCAACCAAGGGATGTATAAAAAAGATGTGGTAGTTTTATACAATGGGGTGTTACTCAGCTATAAAAAAGATAAACTAGAGGCTTTTATAGGTAAATGGATGCAACTAAAGACCATACTCATTAGTGAAATAAATCAGACATGCATGTGTAAATATCATATTGTTTCCCCTCACGTAAGAAACTGAAAGAGTAAATAAGATCTAAAGGGTATACATGATAGACATTGTAAAAGGGAAAAAAAAGTGCTGCAAAAGGAAAGAATAATTGGAATGGGAGAAAAGGAAAAAAAGCAAGGAATATATATATGGAGAGAGAGAGTGAGAGAGTGAGAGAGAAAGAAAGAGAGAGAGAAAGATAGAGAGATTCCTCAAAAAAACTGAAAGTAGAAACTCCATCCCCCTTTCCTGTCATCTTCCTGAAAGAGTTAAAGACATCATATTACAGTGATATAGTGACAACATATGTGTGTATGTGTGTATAAGCTAAGATAATTGTTCTATTAATTTCTATTAGTTCATTGAAAGGAAAAGTTAGTGTTTATATTGTTTGCCCAAACTTACATACCTATATCTGGTAATCTGAGCAACTACTTTGAAGATACAATATGCAATACAATAACCATTGTTAAATTCCTATCATCTTGTTTTGAAATTCTGTTTTGTTTTTATTGTTTATCATTGTCTTTAAAAGAATAAAGAGAAATAACATCATGAGTCAACAGATGGGATTGTTTCAAAATGAAAAGCAGCACAGCAAAAGAAGCCACCAACAGACTGAAGAATAAACCTATTTTTGCAGTGATGTCTCAGACAGAGGGCTAGTATCTAGAATAAAGAACTAAAACATTAGACCTCAAAATAAGACATCCAGTCACAAAATGGGCAACTGAAATGAGACACTTCTCAGAAAAAGAGGTACATGTGGTCAATCAATAAAGGAAAAAAGAGTTCAATATCTCTGGCCATTAGAGAAATGGAAATTAAAACAGCAGTAAGCATCCATCTCATTCCAGGGGAAAGGTTATCCTCAAGAAATCAAATAATAACAAATGCTGGCAAGGTTGCTGGAAAAAGCACACCCTGCTATATTGCTGGTGGCAATGTAAACTAGTACAACCATTATGTAAGTCAGAATGGAGATTCCTCAAGAAAACTAAAAGTAGAAACTCCAACCCCCATTCCAGTTATCTTCCTGAAGGAGTTAAAGACAACATATCACAGTGATATAGTCACACCAACATTTATAGCAGCATAATTCATGACAGCTAAATCTTAGAAATATTCTATTTGTTTAACAGATGAATGAGAAAAGATGTAGTATCATACAAAATGCAGCAATACTAGGCCATAAAAAACGATAAAATTGAGTCATTCATAAGAAAATGTGTGCACCCAGAGACCATAACATTAAATGAAATAAATCAGGCACACAAGCCTAAGTATTGCCTGGTTTATCTTATATATGATAAATCCAATGTCTTAGTTATTTTTCTCACTGCTGAGACAAAATATACAATACCCAAATTTAAAGGAGGACAGGATTACTTCAGCTCACAGTTTATAGAGGTTTTAGTCCATAGTCAGCTGGTTTCAAGTTAGGGTGGCCTGGCAGAAGGCATCACTGAGGAGAAACAGACCAAGGCAGGCATACAGAAGACAACAAAGTAGTAAGCAGCAGCAGAAACAATCAGCCTCTCTCTTTTATCCCTCTTAGGCTATCTGCAGTTTGGGTGGTGCCACCCACACCTAGGATGGGCCTTCCCATTATCCACATGCAGTATGATGCTAAATGAATCAGTAGACTAATTAGCAATCACACACCCTTAATCCCACCATCACACCACCTAGATTCAGCCACTTCTGGAAAGCCCCACATATGACCCCATGAGGCTGTGGTGGGGGGACAGCAAGATACAAGCCATAAAACCCTAAATATAAATAAAAAGCAAAATGAAATAAAAAATAAATTGTGGTAAATAAGAGGATCAATCTTTTGACAAAAGAAAGAGGACCAAAATACAGGAGAGGGGAGTGAGGGGTGGGAAGGGGATGAAGAAAGAATTAAGTTGTGTTACACACATGCACCAACTCCTCCTGGAGAATGTAATCATTATGTATGGCAAAATATTATTTTTTTAAAAAGCATGACATTCACATTCATCAGATCTATAGAGAATGTCTGAGAACAAAAGGGAAAGACAAGACCTCTGTGGCCAGTAATGGGAGTATCTGGGATACTAGGCTACTAAGATAGAATATGAACCCATTTCCTCTGTGCAGAGCAGTGAGAGTAAGGAGATCCTTACATGAGGTCAAGGAGGAAGGAAAGATGAATAGAGACGGTGAGCCCTCATAGAGACCAAGAAGAGAATTCTAAGAGAATCAGCAAGGAGTGGATTGGTGAATGAAAAACCCTAAATGAGAGTGAGACCATTCAGGAAAGGGTATTTTGAGAAGTTGGAAAGTAAGTGCTACTGAGAATATTCATTTCTCTGAATGCCTAGTTTGATGAACTAGTCCTCTCCTAAGGAAATATGCATCAGACAGTTAGGAAATTAGGCAAGAAAAGAACAAAGTGTTGAGTATAGATTTATCAATTATGACTAAATTCTGAATGTGGTTGAAATCACACAAACACACAGTGAAGAGGAATAAAGAGGAAAGATAGAAGGAAGGAATAAAGGAAGGAAGGGAGAGAGGGAGGAAGGCAGGAATTGATATTGTGTAGGAATTTATATCTTTTGCAGCAATAAGCATACCCTCCAAAAAATAGAAGATATGGATGGCAAATTTTTGACGTGTAGAGCAACTGAAGTGATAGACATTTTTTGTGTATTTTAGAGATTTTTTTCTTGAAAAATTACTGTATTATACTTGATGTGCCCTTAGTTTTTGTTCTGACATTTAATTTTTTTTTTTTTTTTTTTTTTTTTTTTTTTTTTTCCGGGAACTGAACTCACAACCTTGCGCTTGCCAGGCAGGCGCTTTTGCCGCTGAGCTAAATCCCCAGCCCCGACATTTAATTTTTTTTTCT
>NW_004955461.1:1910916-1934683 GCF_000276665.1 Chinchilla lanigera
TTTTTTGGTTTTTCTCCGGTACCGGGAACCGAACTCACAACCTTGCGCTTGCCAGGCAGGCGCTTTTGCCGCTGAGCTAAATCCCCAGCCCCGACATTTAATTTTTTTTTCTTTCTTCTTATCTAAAAAATGAGAAGGAAGATTGTTCATCAGCATTTGGTGACTAAGAATCTGAATGTTTAAGAATGAAAAGAATATTTGAGGATACTTATCAATTGAGTTTTTACCTTAATATTTCTATCTCCCTACAGACTACTAGTTTAGAACAAGAAAGTGTGTCAGGGGTTGGTTAACTTTGTAAACAAGGAGCGTAATGCTCCAAGAGAAGGTCCCTCCCCGTGAGCCCAGCAGATGGAGTGGAAAGTCGGAGGTGAGAGAGGAAGGCACCAGGAGCACATATTATCTCCTGCTGTGGGAGGGATGATGAAATATGCTGGCCATCACGGGGGACTAAAAAGGCCAAGTGCTAGTTGAGAACACAAAATTCAGAGTAGCCAACAGTAAGTGGGCTTTCAGTGTAGTTAAGAGAGTGGACTGGCATGGAGACAGATTTACCTGCAATCCTAAATTCCCAGGGCTCGTTTATGTCAGCAGGGACGCTAGGGTCAGAGGGCTTCTGCTGCAGTAGGACCAACAGTGGTGGGACAGAAGAGAATCTTCAGCAGAAGCTGGGAGGTGACAGGCTACAGTTGGAGCCCCAAGTGGCAGAGATTCAGAGCCTAGAGTGGGAACGAAGATGGGCGAAGTCTTGGTGGGGGCAAAACAGAATTGTAGAGACATCTGACTCCTCTAAGAAAAGTCTAGAAAAGGTGTTGGCATCCGTGTCATTGAGCAGCTGGGTTTGCAGCAAGATGGAGATGCTCAGTGAGATACTGCCCAATACATGCTCAACATAGACCTGGGCACTGCTTTGGGGGTGTACCATAGGATGACATCAGCCCTCCTCTCACAGAGTCAGAGAAAAGCAGGGTGGGGGCGTGGCAGGAAAAAAACAATACTTGCAGGGGTGGCCTTAAATTTCAGTACATGATTTAATGACTGATTCTATTTTTCTACCAGCTAGGATGGACTAAATGTAGTATTTTTCCTTAAATATTTAGCAAATTCAAAGGAGAAAGAGTGAAATAATAGCAGAGAAAGAAAAGAGGATCAGGTGTTTTGCACATTGAAGTTTATTTTACTTCTGCTGCATAACCGAGCTCTTGGAGTTGCGTCTACTCTTTGCCTGGACCACTACAATCTTGTGACTAGAGTGGTGGCCTTGCTGAAGATGTGTACCTGGTGTATTGTTTATTTTTGGTTTGACACTGGATGAATAGCAGATATTTGATAAGAATGGTGAATGATGAATCTTTCCTTCTACTGTTTAGGATATTCAAATTTTAATAGCAAAGTGTGGATGGTCTCACATTTGGCCTAAGGTTGTCTCTTCTTCCCTGTCTACCCCAAGCTCTCAGAATCTATGTCTCAGTCTTTCCATAACTAACTTTAAATTAGTGGAAGGAGTCAGCATCTCAATATAAAGAGCGATAACAATGTTATACATCTTGCCCTCCACAAACATATGTTCATTAACTGGTTCCAATTCGGAGACAGGAAGGCATTCTTTCAGTGGGTAGGACCCATGGGAACAGTTGGAAGAGAGATCTTAGGTGGAGAGATCCTTCAAATTGTACATCAGTGGCTCTGGGTTATGCTGCTTAGGTGAATGTTCCTGCTTCAGTATGGAGCTTTGCTATAATAACGAGCCAGTAATGGGGGCGGGGCAAGACAACACTCTCTCTTTGTCCCCAAGAAGAGAAAGAATATCTAATCTTGGAGTTTAAATTTCTCCCCCAAATGAGCTTTTAGTTTTACCTTTTTTTTAAAAGTCCAATTTCACTGCTTCCTCCTTGTGAATGAAAGATCACACAGGCATGAGTTTCTGAAGGTTATCTATAGCTTTGCCTAAAATGGTTATAATTGGAGAAATGAAATAGTGCTAACTGCAAAGCCTGAATAACATTATAACATTATGCAAAATGAAGGCACTTTAGAAGAATAAAGGGACGATGACGATGCAAATCAGAGCCAGTGAAGGTCAGACGTTTTGCATAAAGTGCCTTGCAGTCTAATTCATGTGAACTTCGCCTGAGGAGAGAAAAGTGACTTATTAAAGCACAATGCTTTTTCAAAGAGCATTACTGCAGAGCCTGGATCTGCTTACAAGTCCCACAGGCAGTCATAAGGATTCTGTGAGGAGCTGGGTAGAGGCAAAGCCAAGCTGAAATTATAGAACCTTTGTTCAGAAATAAAATACCCCAACCTTCTGACTGCACTTAAGCTGGTTTTCTTAACCCTTTGATGGCTAATCTGAATGGGAAACATGTGCAGTTATTTACAGGCTACCATGTTTACTATCCTTTTATTCTGAAAACCAATTGGAGCAGAAGGTTTTATCTTCTTTTTTAACAGTTGAGAATACTGAAGCTCAGAAGGTAAAAGAATTAACTTGTAAGACACACTTTTACCGCTGCTGTACCTGAGATGAAAACTCTGTTAGATTCTGAAGTCCAAGGTTACACCATTGTACATACTACCTAAAAATAGCTGTAATCTAGTGCTTATGATAGATGAAATCCTAGAAGGAGGGCTTACACATGACAGGAAGGTTGCTTAGCTTCAGTTCTCAGCAGTATAAGTCCCCTGACATCCAATGGCCATCTTTCTTTTTTTTTTTCTTTTATAAATAAAAGGAGGAAAACATTAACAGACAACCTTTTACAAAATAGCAAAAGAACAACACAAACAATACAGAGCTACAAACAAAGTTGCAAGAAATTAACAATGCTTGTTGTATTGATATCTTCAAAGTTGTTTCTCATGAAAACAGATAGAGACGTGCAGTACTGATCAATCAAGGACTCATTAACAGTTTCAGCAACGAAATAGAAGACAGTAGATCAACTATGTTAACTATCCTATATATGCATACATACAAAACTTCTCCTTTCCCTTCTCTTTTCCCACATCCTAGTTGCCCTTTACCCTTGAGTGTTTTCCTATCATTTCACAATGTCTATCATACCTCCGAGTTTTTATTAATTCTTTCAGGTTTTACACTAGTGAGACAATGTGGTGCTTGCACATGCAGGTCTGATTTATTTCACTTATGAGTATGGTCTCTAGTTGTGACCATTTAATTATAAAAGCCTCGAGTTTATCTTCTTTATAGCTGAGTAATATTCCATTATATAAAAGTACCACAATTTTTTTATCCAATCCTCGATGGATGGACATTTGGGTTGCTTCCACGATTTAGCAATTACAAATTGTGCTGCTATGAACATAGGTGCACATATATCACTGTGATATGATGTTTTTAGATCTTTTGGGAGAATACCCAGAAGGGGAATAGCTGGGTAGAATGAGACCTTGTTATGGTTTATATCTGTGTGTCCCCCCAAAGCCTCATGGGGAAATGGGGCAGGCTGTTAGAGCTTGAATATGGGTGTGAGAGCTGCACCCGCCCCGAGTGGATGGTTTGCATATGTAAGGGACAGGAAAAGAGTGCTTGGGGCAATCCTCCTCCATTCTGCCCCGTTGTAAGCAGTTGTGGCTTAGCTGTGCTGCCACCCTGGGATGCAGCCCTCTGCCACGTGCCATTCTGCCTTATAATCATGCCTAGTACGGATTGAAACCTCCACAAACTGTAAGCGAAATAAACCTTTCCTTCCTTAATTTTGGTCATCAGATATTTTGTCCCAGCAACGAGAGAAAGGTAACTAAGACAGACCTCTAGTCCCAGTTTTCTGAGGAATCTCCAAACTGATTTCCACAGTGGTTTCACCAGTCTGCATTCCCACCAGCAGTGGAGAAGGGTTCCTATTTCTCCACAGCCTCGCCAGCATTTGTTCTTGGTTGATTTCTTAATGCTAGCCATTCTTATTGGGGTAAGGTGGAATCTCAGTGTTGTTTTAATTTGCATTTCTCGAATGACTAATGATGTTGAACATTTTCTCATATATTTATTTGCCGTTTGTATCTCCTTGTCTGAGAAATGTGTGTTCATCTCAGCTGCCCATTTTTGGATTGGGTCTTTGAATTTGGAGGGGCTGAAATTTTTTAATTCTTTATATGTTCTAGATAGAAGCCCTTTGTCTGAGGGACAATCAGCTAAAATTTTTTCCAAGTTTGTGGGTTTTCTTTTGACTCTGCTGGTGATTTCTTTAGATGTGCAGAAACTTTTCAGTAGGATGAGATCCCAGTTGTTGATTCTTTCAAGTGTTTCACGTGCAATTTGGTTTTTATTCATGAACTCTCTGCCTACCCCTATGTCTTCGAGGTTTTTACCTACTTTCTCATCCAGTAGATTTAGTGTTTCTGTTTTAATATTGAGATCTGTGAACCATTTTGACTTGAGTGTAGTGCATGGTGATAGACTGGGTGCATTTTCAGTTTTTGGCAGGTGGCAAGCCAATTTTTCGAGCACCATTTATTAAAGAGGTTATCATTCTTCCAGTGAGTTTGTTTGGCCCCTTTATCAAAGATTAGGTGTCTAAGTGTGTTTTTGGTTGTGGCTGTTTCTTCCAGTGTGTTCCATTGATCCTCAAGTCTGTTTTTTTGGCCAGTGCCAGGTTGCTTTTATTACAGTAGCTTTGTAGTATAATTTCAGGTCAGGGATTGTGATTCCACCTGACTTATCCTTGTTGCCCAGGATTGCTTTCACTATTCTGGGTCTCTTCTCGTTCCAGATGAATTTAAGGCATATTTTCTCAAGATCTGTGAGGTATGCTAATGGTAGTTGAATGGGAATTGCATTGAATCTGTAGAGCAATTTTGGGAGTATGGCCATCTTTCTTTTGCCCTGTCAGATCCCAAGTCCTAAAACAGAGGTCCAACTTAGTGCTGGCGCTAATGTCCAAGCATTTTTTCAGGCTCAGTAGAGAAAATGATGGTTACTCCACCATGCTATCAGCAATGTGACCTAGAGCCAGCAGCTAGGAGAGATCACGGACTCAGAAATCCTGAACTGGATTCCTGTGTCAAACACTTACCACCTGTGTGATCTGAGGCAAGTATCCTGGTCTGTATCCTTGAACTAATAGGAACATACCCTTAAGGAGTAGAATAAGGATGGACATAATTATCTGATTAAACTCTGAGCAGAGTGATCTAAATGGGACTAGAAGTTCTATAAGTAGTAGCTTTTGTTATGTTTTACCTGTGTTCCTAATACCCTGCTGCCATACATATGCCATAGGACTAAGGCAAACTTCCTTTCACAATCAGAGCCAAACCGCTGTGCAAGGTTATTTGTGTGGTCAAACTAATGTGGCCACTAGGACCACTAGGCTGCTAAGTGACCGCAATGGGTCCATAAACACCTGAGAACTGCAACCTGAGCTGCACATGACAACTTTGAGGTTTTAAAAAATATTGTTCTCTAGTCTCCTACAGGACCCACTCATAACTAGCTCAGCAGCCAGATTGAGAGTCACTGTGCCACAATTTCTATGAGCAGGACTCAGTCCTTGATTAGACCCAGCGTGAAATTCAAGGTTGAGCTGTGAACCTTGCCATAGGCCGTCAGTGTGAAAGCTCACAAAGAAATCTTGTGGGCTAGAGAGACATGGTTAAGAATAAATGACCAGGAGAACTAAAAGGCCAAACCACCCCTAGGAGGTGAGACTTTTTCTGTATAATTTATGCAAATAAACAATATGTATGATGCTACAGAAGCTGGTAGGTCGACAGCAGTACTCAAAGTTCTATGGAAATTCAGGAGAGAAGAAAAGGAGATGTCATAGGAGAAAGAGCTGGCTTTTGACACTAAGGAGATTTGAGTTCAAACCAATGCCCTGTCACATACTGATTGTGTGACTCTGACAATGTATATATTACAGGGGATCTTAACTGTTTGGCAGAATTTCTGTGAGAATTATCTGTACTCTTTCAAATATAGCAAAATGTCTGGTTTATAGTATACGTTCACTCAATAGTGGCTATAGTTTAGTGGGCCACAGTCTACAGCTATGGAGACCATTCAGGAAACCTAAGCCAAATTCTTTCTTTCTGACGGTGATGAAGGCTGGGAAGGGAAAGGAGAACCTGAGAACGAGGTGCTGGAAGTAGAAGATGCTCCCCTGTTGGGACAGAGCTGTTAGTCGCCTGCTTAGCATCCGCTGCCACCTTCCTCCCTGGTGTAAGTAGCCTATGTGACCAGTCCTACGCAGAAAGCACATCCTGACTGGCTGACTGCATCCTGAACAGCTTCTGTCCTCTGCAAAACACCACTGTCGCACCTCCCTTAATGCAAATGAAGATGACGTCAGCTTGCTGGAGAAGAGAGGAAGCTGGCTGGTGGGCTGAGAAGTTTCCTTTTCAGATAGAAACAGAAGTCCCTTCACTGTTTCTTTATTGAAGCTGTGATTCTGATATCTCTAGGCCTCACTTTACAGTAGCAAGATGACAGCAATGAGGATGAAATGACAATTTACTAAAGACAAAGCAGGTGAAGAAGGCATAGGTGCCCCCGACAGGAATCCTTAGTGCTGCATTGCTTTTAGGACTTTATATCTACACCATTCTTGATAGATGAGCAAGAAAAATTCAATATCTGTCTCAGCCACTCTAAACAATTTCCTCTTTCTTGCAGCCCTGTCTGATTGTATATGGCTAAAGTATTGAGAAATATTGCTTCCTTTCCCATCTCTAAGGAACAGTCTGGCTGATCCTCTTTGTACAGTTGTATTCACAGTTCTGAGAGCACAGTGGCTTGGAAAGACATCTGTTTTCATCAGTAGGAGGCAAACGTGAGAAGACCTTGACCACCTAGGTTTTCCTTCAGGAAATACCACACATGTGTTACTATCTAGAGCACAGTTTCCTTTTGCAGCTTCTAGAAAGTGCCATGTGGAGTCTAGCCAAGTTCCAATGACCACCACTTACTTGAGACAAATGATTCATCACATTTCTGTGAACCACAGGCATGCCACCCAAACATGACAGCCTGTCCATTGTTCTATCTGTCAGTGTGAATGCAGCATTCCTGACTGTCTCTGCTCAGTGTCCTGGAGGAGAATCCAAGAGCTAAGGTCCACCAACAGAGTCCTATGTGAGCACAGGCATCCTAGGGAGTATGGCTCACATTTTCACAGATGATTCCTTTATCATTTCAAGTATAAGCTGTTACATGTGAGCCCTACTGTGCATGGTCTGTTAGTATAAAATCAAGTTTCAATGAATCTAAGGGTATGAATCATACCAAAATTGCATATTCTCATGAAATCCCATGTCTAATCCATGTTTTGCATGACACAATGCCCTTTTCTGCTGCTCAATCATCAGAGACTTTTTTCTTCTGGACTTCAGGGTAGCCAGGAGAGTGTGCACTGGTAACTGAGGCTGTGCATGTCCCACAGTGTACTCCATAGGACCTGCAGAGAGTGCTGCATCCCCCTTCTTCCCTCCTGGTATCATAGTAATTACAGTTCCTGTATCCCTTTGCCTGTAATTCTCTTTTAGACACATTCATTGCTAATAGAAGTGGCATATTAACTGGCTGACACTAAGGTATAAATGGTCACATTCATCCTATTCTCTTGCCTTCATGGGCAAGGTAAGCTGAATCAAAATCTCTGGATACATTGCATTTATCCTTATCTATAACAATGCTCTATGCATTTGCACTCTTGCCTGAGTTGACCTTCTCATCCATCTTTATTTTTCCATATGGCACTGACCAACCACCACTGTGGATCACATGCCAGCGAGGTATTTGACTCTACAAAGCACTGCAGGTTTTGACTTTGTCAGAGAAGTCAGGGTGGGCTTCTCTTAGGAAATGAGAATTGATCCGTGACCAGACAGAGGGAAAGGGGGAACCAGGCAGATAGAGTAGACCCTGGGTACTCATAGGATTGTGGATTGTTAGAAGGATGAAATATGGCTGTGTGTGATTTTATTATTGTTCCTGTCAGTTGGTGTATGTTCAGTAAATGGTGACTGTCATGATTCGTGATATCATAGTTGTGTCACTATTGTGAATTGCAACTACATTCAATGGTATAGCATTTTGGTTTTTGGCAAAGTGGGTTAAAATCATCTAGTTATAAGACCTGCTTATATATTTATTTTGGGGGGAGTTCAATTTTTAGAGGATGGTATGTTGCACTCAGAATGGCAACTGAACTGATATTCTAGGAAAGACATTAGTATAATCTTTATAGCTTCACTGCTAAGGTATATATGGCCACTAATATAAGCTATAAAGGAGAAATCTCATTTCAGTGTTTATAATAATTTTAAACATGCATAAAATTTGAACTGGCAATTCTTCCTCAAAGAATCTAACCTGTTGAAATAGATATGTGCCAAAAATGCAAATCCAAGGCTATTCATAAACTGTCTGTGGCATCAAAATACTAGAGGTCACTCAAATGCCCATCAGCTTGAAAGCGGTCCTGCACATTTGTCCATGTCCTGTCTATGAAAGACTTTGTAGGGTTAAAAACTATGAGGCAGATACATCTACAAATAGACATATCAAGAAATCCAAGACATATTTCAAAGTGAAGATAAAAGAAGTCCCATTTTACATGATTAATTTGATAGAAAAAGCCTAAATCAAAATAATATGTGGATAACTGGGAGAATGAAGAGTGTGATGATTAACAGACCTTCCTCTGAAATCAGATTGTTAGACTTCAAATCTCTTTTCTCCAGTCCTAACTGGGCAAGTTTGGGCAAATTTTTTAACCTTCACCAATCAATTTTTATAAGATAGGGAGAAAAATAGAACATACTTTGCAGGAGTGTCATGAGAGTTAAATGACTTAATAGAACACGGTGCATAGAATACTACTACATGCTGAGGCTCACACACCCCTTCTTCCTCCTGTGACCGCTGTCCTATCAGTTGTATGTATAACTACATAAAAAGAAGACTGTAGAGAGAAGCAAGGCTTTCCAGTTGCCTTTGGATTAAAGAAAACAGATGGTACCTGCACCTTTATCATACATTCCTGTTTCATTTACCTTAGATGCAAAATGGAGAGAAGCAAATGTGATGCCTGCAGCTCATCCTGTCATAGCTTTTGCCCTGAGGTCTTGAATCTTAGTCAGAGCCCAAAGCCAAGAGTGGCTCTCTCTGCCTAGGTTGGGCTCTGCCACTGAGAATGTTGCCAGAAAGGACTCCATGACACCACAACAGCCTCCGTGGGGAGGACCTGCTTTTAGTGCCCTGGATCCTTGGGATGAAGGGAGCATCTGTAAGCTTTAAGTTCCCCTCAGTGACAAAGTGGATGCAGGATGTAGGCAGGCCATTGTGTTCCACTGGAGAGAATCAGAGTGAATACCAAGAGCCTTCCCAAAACTATCCGCATGCAGCTTCTTAGGGCTTAAAAAGCCTTTTCCTTCCTTCTGCCTCTTATGCCCACCCCACCCCACCACTCTGTTTTATCTTTTCTTCATGATTTTGGCTTTGAGTTTGGCTCGGGGACACAAGTTCTCTCCCTAGTCCTGCCCACTAAACTGCTAATACTGAGGGCAGCAGTGGGACAGGACTTGTGTGGTATTGCGAAGGGGGGGGGGGCTCAGGAAAAGGGAATCCACAGAGGGAATTTGCATAGCTGCCTCTTGCACTCCTGGATGGCTGCAAGGTTGTGCAAGGTGCCCAGGTGTGCATTTTACAAAGTCAGGAAAAAGTTTTGTTTTGCCCATTTTAACATCTGTCTTTGGAGGAAAACCTCTGAGTAGTAACACAGGATGACAGCAGGTCGAGTTCTACAGCCCTGTTTATCATCTAACAAAATAAATTTTTCATCTATTTTTAAAATTCTAGTGTGAAATTTTCAACTGCAGAAAAGTAGAAAGAATATTATTGTTATGGTTGATACACTGTGTCAACTTAAGGAGTCTAGAAGCTTAACTAAGTAACTCAGCAGTCCTACATCCTGGGGTGAAAAGGACATGCCCTACCTGCTCTAGGATGTTGTTCATTGTGTCAGTATGAGAAGTTTAAAAGTTTAACCAGGTGGTTCAGCAGGGGCTAGCATCCTTACTTTGTGAACACCCTCAGCTTGTGGAAGAAGAGGGGACAGAGAAGGTGTGGGTGTGGGCAGACAGCCGCATACAATATAAGGGAGGAAAAGAGGCTTGCTTTCCCTTTTTGCTCTTGTTGCTTTTGCTGTCTTCTGCCACCATGAACTATTGCCCTTTACCATGTGCCACCCTGCCTTGGAGCCAGTTGATTATGGACTGAAACACCCCACAAAGTGTGAGCTAAATAAACCTTTCCTTTCTTAATTCTGGGTATCAGGTATTTTGTCTCAGCAACAAGAGAAAAGTAGCCAAAACAATTATTATAGAAACTGATAACACTGATTTAACTTGAACGCTTACAAATATTTTGCTGCATTCATTTTATCCTTTTGGCCTGATATTTTAGAATATTTGTATTGAGAAAAAATTATATACATCATGACCTTTTATCACCAAACATTTCATAACTGTTTCATAACAGTAATGCAATTATCGTACCCATCAAAAGGCCCAGCCCAATTTCAAATGTATTCCATTGGCCTGTAAATTTCCTTCCTAGCTGATTTGCTCACACCACACCCTGCAAAAGGGTGTGTTTCATGTTCTTCTGAAAGGCATCTGAAAGGCCCTTGGTTACTGTGAACCTCAGCTGGAAAGAGGCAAGGGTGGAGAATGACTTTCCTTTCTTTGGGTGACAGCTTTGTAAGCAGAGGCCAAAACTCCCGTCATTCTTGCTTAAGGACCATGAACTGAAGAGCAGGCTGCTGATTCTCCACTGGGATGGGTGTGAGGTTGGGTGACCGGTATGAAAATCACATGCAAACCTGAACAAATTTTACTCTCTTCTCTTAAGAGGGTCACTGAGTAGCATGACAAGCATGGAGATTATTACATCTAGTAGGAAAGAGAACATGTCCTTGAATTTTTTGACTTGAGGCTTTGTTTAAACATTTTTTTTCTTCAGGAAGGCGGGCTTAGCCAGTTATCAGCAGCTTTCTGTTTAAACTTGTAAGGAATTCTGTGAGTGATCAGCAAGTGTCCTTAGCTATTAAGCACTATGCCACTGCTTAGACTGCCCCTGGATTCTCCCAGAAGCCTCAAATCCAAGTCCTGACTCTGTGGATTACCCCCCTTGACCTTCACTTCCACTTCAGAAATAACTCATACCCCCTGGGAAATGATGGGTTGATCAAAAGCTCTTTAAATTGACTTCTGGTTCTAAAGCTCTAGGTATCCCTGGAAAGGTCTGACCTGATTCCAAATTCTCTGCTTGATATCTGGTAAGAATTGATGTCACCTATATTCCTTTAGTGTACGTTGCTAGCAACGAAGAAATCTCCGGGCACTTGACTTGCTATATCCTTATGTTGTAATTGTATTGCCCACTTGTACCTCTGTTCTTTCCTTTGTTTGTGAGGTATTTGAGTATATTCATCCAAACTGAGGTTTTGGTTCATCTGAAGGATCTTAAACAAACAAAGGTATCTAAGATAAAAGTCTCCTTGGCATTCTTTGACAGAACTTGACAGTTTGATACTTGTTAAGACATCAGAAAAAACAAAACAAAACAAAAACCCAATACTTCAAAGATACTGTCAATGTCTGGGAATCTGGGTGTTTGAAGATTAGACCCTCTGTACACCTGCCAAATTCTGACCTTGAACATGGGAATGTAAATGGACAAGACATTCCATAAATTCACGGGTCTTACATGTATGCCTCTAATCCTTAATATAATGATAAGAAGGATTATTATTCCCATTTTGCAGATGAAGAAACTGAGGCTTAGAGAGCTGGTGTAAGTAATCTGCTTCAGGTCATAAAGAGAGAAGCAGACTGTGTGTCTCAAGACCTCACTCTTTCTCCTTCTCATGGTTGGTTCACATGTCCTCATTTTTAATCTCTAAAAATAGTAGATCTTGACTTTGCCCAATAGGAAGTACTGCACATGTCTGTATGAACGAAGTAGTGCTTTAGCAAATTTATTTTTTAGGATGTGTGTTATTTGGCTGATTTGGAAGCTGTCATCTTCACGAGTCAAGACTATTCTGTTAACTGATGCTGAATTAACTAAGCTTTCAATTAATTCCCGGACTCCAGCCCATACTTGCTCTATGGGGCCACTCTTCCCTTCCTTACCTGAGTCCTGTTTTCCTGATCTCCTCAGAGAGTTCCCCTTAGCTGCTAGACCAGGCGAAGCTTTCCCCGGCTGCCCTCTCTCAGTGCTGTGCCCCTCTGTCCTCAGCATCTATTTCTACTTGGTAGCTGTTTCTCAAGGTCAGGTCAGTGTAGATCTTCAGTAATTAACCTACCTGAGTCCTTACACTAGACTCTCCTACTTACTATCAGTGCATCTTGCAGCCAGGTACCTTAGCCCCTGCATGCCTCAGTTTCCTGTTAGTAAAATGAGACTGGTGACAGCTCCTAGTATGCTTAGGAGTGATGAGATTCCATCAACCAACCCACATGAAGCCCTCAGAGCAGTACTCAACATGTAAAGAACACTTGGCCTTTGGCAGCTATCATTATTGTAAACTTTCTCGATGGACAATAGTTCTAGGGAGGCAGATGATATCTCCACCTCATATACTATTGTGTCTACTCACATGCAAGAAACTTCAAAAGTATTGATTTCATGTTCTACTTACAAGTTTTCTGAATCATACCTCCTACTGCAAACCTTCCATGTGCTGAGAACTTTAATATACTATCTATAATTACTCTCATGAATTACTTACAGTTGGCATAGCCATTTTACTCTTGAAGACATTTAGGTTCAGAGAAGTCACTAGCTCTGGGTGGATCACATAGCTGCTAACAGGGTAGTTAAGGCAGTTTTGAAAGCCTCAACTGGGTGACTCTGGCCCTGCATCCTTGTTCCTTCTTTCGGCTGCCTCTCTGTCTCACAGAAAGAACAATGAACCTTATGTAAACCCTATGTAAATAGGAGGCTCTGGTTTCATGAAACCAAAGCCAAAGCAAAGTAAGCAGAAGTTAACAAAAGACTCATAGTCATCTGATATTTTAATTAAAAAAAAAGATATCTCCTTCTTCTTTCTTAGATACCAAAATGGATGTTGATTTCTGAGCTGACATTAAAATCATGGAAGCCTCTCACATGGAGGTCACAGATTTCTGTGCAGGATACTAACGAGCCACTTGCTAAGGACGACTTGAAGTGACTTTGACAGGCCTCCAGGGCCACTCTGAAGCATAATTGCCAAGCTGACTGCTCAGCTGGAAGATGGTTTGGAGCTTGGCCTACCTGTGCCAAATGATGGCATTTCTCTCACCGCATCTCAGATTAGTGTGTTCTGGCCTCCTTAGGCCATGGTGTGCTGGCTCTTGTAACTCTGTCAGTCTGGGGAGGGGTCTGAGGTAAGTCATTGTCAACTCACTTCCAGCTGATGTTGATGTTGCTGATTCAAGGGCCACACTCTGGAAGCCAGGATTATGTGACTTCCTTGGGCTGCCCTCTGGCCTAGCACAGGGACTCCCACAAAGGAAGACCTCTACGACCACAGCCTGGCAGGAATCTCCAGGGAGCTGCTTGCTTTCAAGTTCTGTTCTGTACCCATTAAGCTTGGGCCTGGGACCAAATTGTTTTTTGGGAACTGTAGTATCCTCAGCTATAAATGTTATGCAGGCACTGGGAAGGCACAACCATCAGTGCAAATGATATCTAAGGCCTTTTCAGTTCTGATACTGGATTGTTGATTGCTTCTCTTAACGTGGGCATCACACTTGAGACTTTGTTCCTTCTATTTTTTCTTGTTTAGAATTGAGTGGGAGGGATTTGAAATTCCACAGAGGGATTTTCAAAGAAAAACCCTGTAGCTCCTTGACTCCCATCTGGCCTTCACGGTCCGTACCTATTTCTTGATGTGCCAAGAGCATTTTATAGGAAACACGTTCACCATTGTTCATGTTTCCCATCTCTCTGGGACCCTCACTTCCTGTTAAATTTGCATTTTCCGAAACATTCAGAGCTTTTAGGAGTTTGTCATGTTACTGTGAGAATGAAAGGAAAGAAGAAAGGAAGGAAGGCAGGGAGGAAGGAAGGGAGGGAGGAAGACAGGGAGAGAGGAAGAAAGGAGGGAAGGGAGGGAGGGGGGAAGGCAGGTAGGAAGGAAGGAAAGGAGGGAAGGAGGGAGAGAGGAAGGAAGCAAGGAACGAAAGAAAGAAAGGAAGAAAGAAAGAAAGAAACAAAGAAAGAAAGAAAGAAAGAAAGAAAGAAAGAAAGAAAGACAGAAGAAGGGAAGGAAACAAGGAAGGAAGGAAAGAAAGAAGGAAAGAAGGGAGAAAAGAAGGAAGGAAGGAAAGAAGGAAGAAGGAGGGGAAGAAGCACAGAAAGAAGAGAAGGCTTATTGCTCCTCTGTGTTACCAACATGAAACTGCATGGAAACATACTTTGTCACGCTATATTACTGCTACTGGATTTGTTTCCGTGCGGTGAGATTTTAGAAATCTTAGGAGAAGGAAGATGGGCCTTCCCAAGTAGACAGCATCTGCCTCTCATGGGTGAGACTGTCACACTGAGCACTGTCACAGACCACCCATCAACAGACACTCAGAGCAGCTTTGGTGCAGGGTGTAATAGAAACTGTCACAGGAGGAGCAAACAGGCTTGGTAACTGGAAGCCTGGCTGTCTGCACTGGGAATGTCAGGTCTCCGGTGAGGGAGCTGCCGGGATGGGGCATCTCTACTGCTTCCAAAAAGCACTGAGTATTTCTTGCTTCTCCTGCTCACAGTTCCTCTGCCTGCACCTGAACTAACATCACAACATCAGCAGGACTGGGTTCTGGTGCGGCTCTAGAGCAGACTCTCCCAGGCCTTTTCGGGCTTCTGCAGGCTTCCTCAGCTGTCCTGTCATGCTTTTCTCCATTTCAAGCCAAGGATGGCCCAGCAAGTCTTTCTCAGCCTGTGGTCTCTCTGGGTGTGGCCCTCATGCCTGCCTCTTCCCCATTTACGATTACAGTGGGCCCGACCAGATATCATATAATAATCTCCCTCATAATCACAGTGATTAGTCCCTTTCATTTCACCAGCAATTTAAAGCCCCCACATCTAGTTGCTAAGTTGTTCCCTCACTCTTCTGATACTCAGAGATGGGCAGGGAGTGGCTTGGGAGGCAGCTTGTTATAGAAGACAAAAGAGACCTCTTTCCCTTAGACTACACAGCTTACTCTCACCTAGTTCGCTGCTTTAACAGGAGGCATTGGATCTCACTGAAGAAACCATACCAAATCTCAGTATATTAATCATTCTGAGACTGCAATAGAAAATTCAATATGTAGCTACTTCCAGTAAGAGGACAAAACACACATTCATTAAATATTTAAATTACAACATGAGGAACATTTAATATTAAATGCAATGCCGGTTATCAATGCAATAAATAATAATAATACATAGTTTCAATTTTTTTAAGATTTAGCTTTATATCAAGCAATGAACTGAGCATTTGTCACACAGATTATCTCTTCTAACTTCTAAAACAACTTGCAAGGGCAGGTGCTCTTGATGCACTTCAATATTAGGAACTGCAGATTTTATTAAAGAGTATCAGTGTATTGCAAAAGGTCCCAGAGCTCCTGTATTGGAAGTAGGAGTTTGAACCTGGGTTTGGTTCTGTCTTCCAAACCATTAGGCTGCACTGCCACTTCAGGAGGTCCCTTCTTTAGATCTGATCTTTTCCCTGCAGCCCTATGGGAAACCTGTCCCACAGGACCAGAGGCAGGGGTGCCTCAGGCTGGAGAGGAAGGCATGTGGCTGGGCTCCTAGCTTTCTCTGGGGACCATCTTAAGTTGCAAGGGTGGCAAAATGGAAGCTATTCCTACTCCTCACACAAGTGATCTATGCGTTCATTACCAAACATTCACTTTGTAGGCCCTGGCGATGAAGAAATGGTCTCTCCTCTTCAAGATCCAGGCATCAAATGGAGAAAATAAATAGAAACCATTTGCTATCAGCAGAAAAACATTATCAGGTGCGTTAAACATTGTAAATAGCTGAAATCACTCCTGCACCTCTTCCTCATTTAATGACTCACCTGCTTAATGACTGTTCAGATTTCGCAGCTATGCATGCTGCTTGGACTTATGACGTGTTGGGTTTCTTTTGTACAGTTCTATACATCTTGTTTATAGACCTTCAATGTCTTTTTTGTACAGTGTACCTCGTTTATATAGCACTTTAATTTTTGCTGATGGTACTGTGCAGTACTATTGTTTCATGTTCTGCTGTACATTACAATACTGCATGTAAGAGTGGGGCGAATAAAAGCAAAGTCATCAAGTTGGAGCTTACTTGATCATCTCTGTGTTCTAAATATTGCCATACACATACTGTATAGAATTCTGAATACGGTCATGTACATACTGTGGACAATTCATTTACCGGTCTAGTAGCAAGAATGAAACTCACAAGCTAAATAGGGAATGCTTGTATTCCCTTTCCTGAATGATGAACTAAATTTTAAGGAACTTGCCCAAAGCCTCAGAGCTGACAGATAGATTAGTTAGGATTCAAATGCCTGCCTATCTGCCTCTAAGGTCTCTTTACTTGTGTTAAATGACATGATCCTCCCAGCCTTCCAGAGCAAGCATTTGTCAACTTTTTCTTAAAGGACCAAGCAGTTATCATTTTAGAATTTTGAGGTGGAAAGGAAAGGGGAGAATATTATGTAGATATTTATATATTCATTTAATGCAAAACCAATTTAAATAGAAAAACTATTTTCAGCTCATAGACCATACACAGGCAGCAGGCAGGGATTTTCTGTGTTTGCTGACCAGAGTTCCAGGGCAATTTCTCCCTTCCCTTGAGAATCTATGGTGCAGCGATAGACACAGACATAGACACAAATACAGGTATGAATGTATAGAACATATATGACAGTAGTCACTACATATCTATGTGCATCCTCAGACAGCTACACGGCATTCCAACAGCAGCATATATTTAGTGTAATTTCTACTGTCCTGTGATCCCTTTGAAGACAAAGACTGTGGGAGCCACGTTTGTCCCTTGAGAGCATCTGAGTAAAGCCTGTAATGACAGTGTTGGAGCAGATCTAATCCACCGTAATTCACAAAGGAGACTCTATGGAGAAGGCCATGCCATATGTGTTTTGTTTTGCACCGAGTCACTAATTCTATGACAGGAAAGGAAACAGCACTGCTCCTTGAAGTGGTTTTGGGAAGGGTTTTGGGATCTCAGAAAAAGATGGATTTCCAGGCTTTTCACCTCCTGAGCATGTGAAATAAGGCAGCTGAGGCTTAAGAGCTTCCCAGGCTGAGGCTGGAGTCTGCACTTCGCTTCTCCCACTTTTCCTTTCTGAGAAAGCATAGCTGTGGAAGGTGAAACATCCACAAGGGTCGTGATGATAGGTGGGGTGATCAGGCAGACAGGCACATGTTTCTGCCGCCCTGCCAACAGCCAGGTGCTCTGGGTGCTTGTGTGTGTAAAACCCTTAGGTTGTCTCAGCAGCCCTCAGAGTTAGGTCATTCCATTATCCCAGCTGTCAGAAAGAAAAGGAATAAGAGGTTAAGAGATCTGCTTAAAGTCACATAGCTAGACAGTGACAGAACAGGATCCAAAGTGGACGAACCGGTGCAGTACCTGTGCTTCATTATCGTGGAACTTTCTAGGGTATTTGTGAGTCTTCAGAGAACTTCATGTGATGAATGGTGATTTCTATTGAACTGGGATGGGGGATTCCCAAATAGAACCCAGAAACTCAGGTTCCTCTATCTTTCATCTTTTCTCTCTACAATAATAAGCACTGTAAAAGGAAAGGCTATATCACTTATTTATACATGTTTTTTGGAGAAAAGATCTTTCTATGTCTCTCAGCCTAGCTTCAAACGTACTATGTAGCCCAGGCTGGGCTCCCACCCCCATCCACCCAAGTGCTGGGATTACAGGGGTAAACCACCATGATTGTTTGGTTTTCCTTTTGATGTCACTGAATTCCTCAGGGCAGCTTCTTGTTTTTCTAGAGGAGATATGTCTCCTGCTGTGCGGTAAGTGATTGACTATGCTCACCTGACCTCCCAGGGACCCTGGGGAACCTGCTGAGTGTTCAAAGAGCAGCTGTCTTGGCAAGAAGGCTGGACACAGTGGGCCTGTGCAGCAGGGGAGGCTGAGAAAGAGACCTGAGCACTACAGTCATTTAACAGGCCCTTCCCTGAAGCAGTCCACAATCATGGTTAACACCTTGACCGTCCCAGACCCAGGTTTGTACTTCTGAGCCGTGTGTATGGAGAAGGCTACTTCCAAAACCCCGCTTCCTTACTAGCAAAGTGGCGATGGTGATACAACTCCAAAGTCAGTCGTTGCAGGACCAGAGTCTCCTAGAATTTGAGAACAGCAAATATTTTCCTAAATCCCTGGGAAACTCATTTGGCAGCTACGCCTGACCAGAAACAGGCAGGAGGAGTCAAACATGGGATAGTCTCTCCCTATCCCATTCTGTGTGTCTGTGCCTGGTTTTTACTGGAAAATATTAAGGCATTTGACTGTAGCACATTATCCCAGGACCTGGTGATGGGATTAAAAAGCACACAATGTCTGCATTGTGTTTCATTCCTTAAATAACAAAAGTAGTTATAGATTTCAAACTTCATCGGGCCCTGAGAGTATTGCATAAGGGATAGTAGACCTGCACTAACTACCTCATTACATTTCTATGCAGATTAAGTACAATAAAATATGTGATGGGCTTAGCGGCATTACTGGCACATTATAAATCAACAATAAATATTTCATTTCCTAAAAAGTTATTGCATTCTATGAACTGAGCATATGAGTCTAACAATTCATTCTGCCAGGCTGGCAGCTTTACTCTTATAAAAATAAGAATGCTGTGACACACAGTTGTTTAGGAGTGCTTCACCACTGTCTCCTGGATTTGTTTTCAAGATGATTTTCTGAATGTGTTGATGCTAGTACTTTTGTGGTTTTCAAGAAATACCAGTAGAAAGTTGTTGTTGTTTTTTAATGTCAGAAGACTTACACTCCTGACTCCATGGGCACTTAAACGCCTTGAAAGGCATTTAAAAGTACCCAGGTTTCAGCTTTATCCCACTATCAGGCATGGCAGAATCCCACATACACAGGCAAGAGGTATCACGTGCACCCTCTGCCTGGCCAAGATGTATCCCTCGTTAAGGAGGCCCCACCTTCTGTGATAAGATTAAACCAATCTGTAACCCAGAGTAAGTGAAGTGCAGTATTGTCCCACAAAGTTCTTTCAGTGGAATTCAGGGAGGCCGTGTTCAGCATGCTGTGGGAAAACAAACACACAGCGAACCCAAGAAGCATTACACCTTCCACAAACAGATGTGTCCAGGCTGATATGGCCTGCTTGGTGCTGTTACACTTCAGTTCTTGCAGTGGGGAAACTCAATCAGACACTGGAGCAGAATTTCAAACTCATCAAAGTAGTTTGTATTAGATGACTGCTGAGACCCTCCCAACTCGAAGAGTGAGCCTTGCAGAAGAAAAGGGATGCCATCCAAGGAGTGGGAGAGAGGATGGTGCAATTCCCTTCTCTCTGTCCCGCACCTCCAGGTCCTTCTTGAACTTTATCTTGTGCCACTATAACAAGAGTCCTGAGGCCAGGTACTTTACAAGGAAAAGAAGTTTATTTTGGCTCACAGTTTTTTGCTTTGCTCTAGTTTTTTTTTTTTTTTTTTTTTTTTTTTTTTTTTAATACTAGAGACCAAACTCTAGACCTTTGGACAGAGTTATAACCTTAGCTCAATATTTTTTATTTTGAGACAGGATCTGTCTACGTCACTAGGATGCCCAGGCTAGGCTTGAACTTGCAATCTCCTGCTCAGCCTCTTAGTATACTGGGAGCGCAGGTGTGCACCACATGCCCAGCTGGCTCACAGTTAGGAGGCTGAACAAACCTGGGCAGCCATACATGACCAGGGCCTCTGGGACCATCATAAGGTAGTAGATGGATGGCATCAGGTGTCTGGAGGGCACAGAAAGTCACAAGCAGCACCCGTGGAAGAAACCAAACACATGGCATTGTCTTGCTTACAACAATCCAGTCTCTTGGCAGCTAATCTAGTTTCAGAGACCTACTCCACACCTGAAAGACAGGCGGCAACCCCTTCTCAGCATGGGGTCCCTGGGACCTGATCACCTCCTGATGGTACCTCCCCACCGCTTGAGAGCTCAATGTCTTGAAATACCATTCCATGGGGCCAGGCATCCAGCACATGAGTCTCTGGGAATCAAGCTACAGCTAATAGTCAAGCTAAGTCAAATCACAGCACTACAGCATATTAGCTTCTGAGTGTTTGGTTTTGAAGGGCTGAACTGAGTTCTCAGCAATCATATATTCTGCTCTATTTCCATCCAAAGGGCAAGATATAGGAAAAAAGTTAGACCTGTATCTTTGAACTATGATAAAGAGAAGTGTCCGAGGGGCTGGGGATGCCTCTGACTGGTAGGGCACGTGCATTGTGTGCAGAAGGCCAACAACTCTACCAAAGAAAACAAACAAAGCACTTATGCCACAGTCAGTAGCAGATCACCTCGTAAAACAGTGAAAGTTATTCCACCTTTAAGTTAGCTACTGATAGTGATCGCTGATATTCTGTGATACGAGAGTGAGCATATCACTATCCCCTCCCTAGACCTCTCATCAATCCAGAGTTGCAAGAGCAAAGGTAGTGCGGATAGAAAGGTAGCAGTACCTCCGACTTTTCCCTGGCAGGTACTGGGGATTAAGGCAGAAGCCAGCCTTCTAAGTCCGTTCCCCAGAATCAGTCTGGTTCTCGCTGAGCTAAAGGAGTCGAGAGCGCTGGTGTATTTTCTCCTTGGCATAGGACCTTTTTCTACTTGGCAGATAACACAATTGCTCCCTGCAGGCAGTTATGACCTGCAGAAAGGGGAGCAGAGGGCTGGCTGTGTAAGCACCACGCAGAGTCCCAAATTCTCCAACTTGGGGCCCTCTGCAGGAGAAGGGAGCAGGGAAGAGGGAGGGTGGACTGGATGGTTTGTCTGCTGGAAGCATTCCTTTCTGTTGAATACAATTTTATATTTGCAAACTTTTGTACCCTGGCACACATTTGTTTAGCAAAAGAGAAGTGTTCTATCAGAAGGAAGCTCCCTGTCACGGCACACTATGTGGTGATGAAGAATCCCCATGCAGTTTTCTTCTGACGCCTCTGTGCAGAATGAACTTCCCCAGGCGGCGGAAGTGGCCACCTTTTGTCTCCTCTCCCAGCCTCGTTTCCCTCAGGGGTTAAGCACCGTGGCTCTCCGCATGGCTTCCTTGGTCTCATGCAGCTCTTACATTCCCTCATCCCCGGCTCTCCTGTTTCCAAGAACAATAATTGCACAGAAAATATCATCTTGCCCCAGATCGCTATCTTCATGACTTCATCTGTGTGAACAGGCAGAGATGAAGAGGGAGCTGAAGCGTAGCACAGGATCTGCGCAGTGGCAGGGCCCTTCCCTCCAACCTCCAGCGGAGATAAACTTTCAAACAAGCAGCTTTGTGTGTCAGGAGGGAGGAGGGAGAAGGCGGCCAGGAAGAAGCGGAGTCTTTATTCAGGGCCTAAGCTCCTGTTTCCCAGGACAGTGAGCACCTTGTCTTTTTGGAGATCTTGCCTGAAGTGTTTGCCTGTGCTGGAGCTTGAGGACGGAAAGAAGAATTGGATGTCTACTTCCTCTCTGATCCCTTCCTCCTCTGCCTCCAACCCCAGCTGGTCCTGCTGCTGTGGCTGCTGGCTCTGCCCTGCTCGGAAGGACCAGGCTCACTTGAGCATCTGTATGTGTGCACACACGTAGACACACACACACAGAGGCACATATGCACACAAAAGCATAATCACACGACTCTACCACTGAGATGAGCCGAGCCCTCAGGTCATGCTCCCAGCTCCATCTGTCCTGGTGCAGCCTGCTCCTCCTCTTGGACTCCCACAGAGCAATGGGTGAATCTTCACCTTTTTTATTTTTGGCCTAATAAAGCTCTTATCTGATTGCCGTATTTATCAATCCTTTCCATAGCACAAGCTTTGAATGTAGATAGTATATCTGCCCATGCATGGAGGTGTACACCTGCAATCCCAGCACTCTGGGAGGTTGAGGCAGGAGGATCGTTAACCTTAGCCCAGCTTAGGACATTTAGTAATTTAGCAAGACCTTATGTCAAAATAACAAATAAGAAAAGAGCTGGGATGGAGCTTAGTGCAAATGCTCTTGTTTAAATTCCAGTTCCAACAGAAAACAAAACAAGCAAACAAGCAAACAAACTCAAAAGCTTGTATCTGATTTATTTTTGATTCCTCAGCTTCAACCCCTGCCACATAAAGAGCAATCAACAAACACATTTTCTTAATGAATTTGGAGTTGAAAAATAGTAAATACCTCTTGGGGACTTTGCCTGTCTCACAACCACTAACTACTTGAGAACACCCACTGCTCACTAATAGGACTGCATCCTGGCCACACTGTTCACACTTAGACCGTGCCCCCTGGACCAGTCAGGCTCCTTCCAGCCGGTTCTAAGGAGAGAATGAACAGCCTTCCTCTGTTTCTTAGAAGGAACAGAGATGGCAGGTGTCTTTCTCCCACCATCATCCAGAGCAAGAATGGAAATTCTGCAGAAGATACAGAATTGAATAATTTTTATGAACAAAAGTTATGCCTGGTTTTTGTAGCAGTTCAGTCACCGTATGCTGATCAGATGCGAAAGCCACCATTCAAGTATGCGTAAGAATATTTTGTGAAAGGACAGCAGGGACGGACAAGGACTTGTCCTGCTAGATAAAGAGTGTGGCAGTAAATAGAACTATGCTGGTGAAGTAGATGGGCTCTGGCTATCTCTGGGCGCTTGATGAGAAACAAGGGTTCAGAGGTGGAAAGGACTGATCAGTTATTTTTTAATGGTGCTGAGACACTGGGATGAAAACAAAGTTAGTCTACTTGGAAAGGAGGATAAAATAAGTTAACGTGGCCTAAATGGAAATACAGTTATAAAATTATTGTTGTAAAATAATATTAAAGACTATTTTCACACTTTGAGGCTCAGGAAACCTCCTTAAGTAAGGAAGGAAACCTGAAATCTACAAAAGAAAAACAAAATTAGCAATTTTGATTATATCCAAACACATTATTAACATGAATTTTAAAAGTCCTAAATAGAAAGCAACCTCAGAAAGAAAAGACAAATATCTGGTTATAGAAGTACCTGCAACTCATACGAGGTAAAAAGGGTAGCATCTCCAGGCTGCAAATTCTTATTCTATAAAATAAGAATTAGGAAATAAATAATGGAAAGATGAGGGCATAGTTTTAAGATACTATTGATTTTTTTTTATCACTAAAAATACTGTTTTTTTTATTTCAATGCAAGAAGCAGAATTCTGGTTTTCTCTGAAGCCCTGCGGGGGAACTGCGCAGAGACGAGGAGCGTTGACGCTGAGCTCCCCGCCACGCGTCCACAGCTTGGAGATCAGCTTTGTTTGAGGACTATTTTGTGAGGATGAAGGGTGCGTAGCACATGCAGAGCTCCAGGCTGGGCAAAAATAGGAAGACAATTCTGTTTTCTCCTCCGCTTTTCTTCTTCTCTTTCAGCAGACTACTTCAAAATTAGGGCTTTTTGTTTTTGTTTTTGTTTTTTTTTATTTTTTTTTATTTTAAGGATAAAAGGAGGGAAACATTAACAGACATACAACATTTTACAACATATCACAAGCACAATACAGACAA
>NW_004955461.1:1934783-1967587 GCF_000276665.1 Chinchilla lanigera
CTTTTATTTTTTTTTTATTTTAAAGATAAAAGGAGGGAAACATTAACAGACATACAACATTTTACAACATATCACAAGCACAATACAGACAATACAGAGTTACAAACAAAGTGGTAGGGAATTAACAATGGTGGTTGTATTACATATTGCATGTCTATATCTGTTTTCATGAGAAGCCACTTTGAAGATATCAAAATTAGGGCTTTTTGAAGGAGTCGGCCAGGAAGGACAGGAAGCGGGGAGAGAGGAAGGAAGGCATCCCCAGCGGTCCCCGTCACATCGGCTCGGTGCATTCCCGCTCCGGCCACACGATGGCGGCAGAGCACGGCTCGCTCCGCTCGTTCACGCCTGCACCTTAAATCCCCAGTTTCAAAGCCAGGGGCGCCTGGGTGTGTTTGCGTTTCAACCTTCATCAGCGCTCTACCCAGCCGCCTTCTCATCGAAGTTGTAAGACGGATCGACGCGAAAATCCACAAGGGTTTCACGGTCTTTCTAGAAAACTCCCAGCAGTGATTTGATAGTGAAAAGCACCTTGCAGTCATTTCCAACGGGGAGCATTTCTTCACGGGCGGCGGGTGGATGCTGCGGAGGGCAGTCAGCAGTTCAGCACCAACACGCCTCGGGAGGGGAACGTGACCGTGATCGGTGACCCAGCAGTTGGAATAACAAGGAAATCATATTGCTCCGGCGGGGGGAGGGTTGCTCTTTCGATGGCCAGGCCGGGCACCTCGCAGGAGAGGAACTATCCTGTCGTCTTCACTTACATTTCCCCAGAGAGCCAGAGGCGCACCCAGCAACTGTCCCCGGTGACTTAGGTGTTTCTTGGAATCCCGGAGACAGAGTGACTGTCCCCCAAACCCAGGAAGAAGCTACTTCTGCTCCCGAGTCCCCGCGAGCGCCTGTCTGTCCACGCAGAGACGCCCAAGCCCAGGATAAGGCTGTGAAGTGAAACCCGTGCCTCGCACTCCTGTCACTTGGGACCCGCTCTTACTGTGGATTTGTTTTTTTCTTCTAATTTTTTGCATTCTGAAAACTATGTAAAACCCTATCCTTGCCCTTTCCTTTATGGTTCTCGCCTATTTCTCCTCTCAGCTCTGGCCCTCAGGGCACTTCACAAAGGAGGCAGAGGTTCTTGACTTGGCCTCACTGCTGAGGCACCAAGAATCCAAAAGAGAAGTGAGCCCTGTCTGGAGTCTACCTTTCCCAGCGCTGGCGGCAGGGAAGAACTCCAGGGCTGCTCACCCAGGTTTGGTTCTCTATTTGGTTGCTTTGAGTTATCTGACATTCTGATCTCCAGCTTCCTCATCTGCAAAATAGAGAAAAAGGTGCCAGTCTCTTGGGCATCCTTGGGTTGGGTAAAACTGACTGAGATGAGGCATGTAAAACCGTAGCCCAGGCCGTGGGCTCCCTGCCGCAGAGGCAAGCAGTGTGCAGGTGGTGTGTGGAGCCCTCTTTCTGGATTGCCCAGCCTCCCAGCCCTGTGGTCTGAACACAGTTCCGCTCCGCTCTCCCGGCATTACACCGGGGACTCATCCTGCCATGGGACGTCTCAAGCTCACTTGTGGAACTCTGCTGTGCTGCTGAGGATGAAGTGTCCGGCAGGGCAGAACTGCAGCCGGAGAGGACCTCTTGGGTCAATGCTCTTTCTCACATCTGCTGGCTGCAGTTGTGTCTCAAATGGGCTGGAGAGAAACCCACAGCAGCAGTGAGCGTGGCCAGGCTGACACTTCTTCTGTTTTCAGGTTCCTTTCTTCTTGCCTCCCTCATCAGTGTTTTGTTCTTGCTCCTTGGAAGCACTTCCTAAATATGTTACCTTAGCGTTAGCTCTGACACAGGCCCTCTGTCTGGGGAGCAGGCCAGACCAAGGTCACAGAGAGCCTAGACCTCTGCCTCCAAGGTCAGACATCACACGCACATGAGTGCACATGCACACACACATATACACACACATATGCACATACACACACACACACTGCTCCATGTCCACAGCAGGCAGGCCCAGGAAAGGGTGCATGCAGCCAACTCTAAAGTGTTCACAGAGTTTCTCAGTCATTGCTGGGGGCCCCAAAGTGCAGGTGATGTGTTGGCCACCTCCCTGAAAGACCTGCATCTCTGTCCGTTCATGGACAGTACTGTCTAACCCTAGATTCCCCACTAGTATCAACCACTTAGATCTGGGATGGCTTCATGTGGTGACCAAGGCTGTCTCTATGCTGTGATTTAAGGGTGCCATTAGACACTGCGATGGAAATATATGCTGCAAGTAGGGTGGCTATTTAACTCAAAACTATTTATCATGATGGGGTAGACTGGAGCTTGTAGCAGGCAACCCGGGTGAGAGTCATATGCTGGCCTTTCTGTAAGATACCACTTATTGATGACCGGCAAATCATTACCATGCTAGCATCTCTAAACACACCAGTCTCTCCTTCACCAGGTTCACAACAAAACCACCTGGGGCACCTCTGTAAATGCCAGTGCTGTGCCCCATTCCCTTCTCCTGCTTCCTCATTGGTGACAGTGGGTTTCAGCATCCAGGAAGTTCCTCCCGGATTTTCATGTGCAGTCAGGGTTGGGAACCCTTGCTTCTTATTATCTCTTCTTTCCACCCCAGGAAGCTATCCTCACCTCCAACTTTGTAGAATGGGAAGCAGTACATGTTTCAGAGCAAGTAGGACACATAGTTAGTTAACAAGGGAACAAAGCTTCAAATGCAGGCCTGTCTATTAGATACCAACAAAGAGAAAAACTGACAAATTTGTTTCTGAAAATCCCAAGACAGTGGGAGGTACACTATGTGCCTCAAAGAAGCAGATATTCGGGCAACCAGAAGAGGTCTAGAAATTTCCTTGAAGTCCCATGCTTTGAGTTATATACTCCTGATTCATTTTTATGAAGAGGTAAGATGTTACATTATTTTCTACAAAACTGATACTCCAGGATTGCAGGCTGTGGTCATTCTCAGGACACATGGGTTATAGGAGATCACAAGCTATAGCAGCAGCTCTGGCCTCACCCCTTCACCAACAGAGAGGAGAGGTTAGACATTCCTGCAAGAGCTAGACGTGGAGAGGGGAGAAGGAAGAATGTAAGGAGAAGGCCAGCAAAGT
The DNA here is from genome assembly GCF_000276665.1 of Chinchilla lanigera. Taxonomy (NCBI): domain Eukaryota; kingdom Metazoa; phylum Chordata; class Mammalia; order Rodentia; family Chinchillidae; genus Chinchilla; species Chinchilla lanigera. The sequence continues at coordinate 1,937,894 of NW_004955461.1, forward strand.
CTGAGATTCCTCGAAGACCTATTCTGTACGTACCACCGTCTTTGAGCAGAAAGTTCTTCTGCCAAGAACAGGCCAGCATTAAAGCATGGTGCCAGAGCCATATAAGTTGGCTACTAATAGCCTCTTTTACTGTTTCAAGGGTCAATAAATATTTTCTATAAAAGCCAGATAGTACATATTTTAGGCCTATGGTCATTGTCACAACTACTTGACTCTGTTGCTATAGCACAAAAGTAGTCTTCTGTTCCATGTCAAGGAATGAGTGTCTCTGTGATGCTGCAAAATCTCATTTAAAGATGGGCAGGCATGATGCACTTGGCCTGTGGGTCCTGGCTTCCTGCACCCTTTACTGTTTTGCTTACTAAAAAGCATGAGTTAGATGATCACCTCCACACCTGATATCCCCATGGGATATGTGTATAAAATCTCCATGTAAGTGCTAGACTAGATCCTCCTCCCAGCTTTTGTTTTAGATTTCTGAACACACACACACACACACACACACACACACACACATGCACACATGCACACATGCACCCTGCACAGGTTGCTAATCCTCCTAACATGGATTTTTGTTTCAAGTGAAGAAACTGAGGCATAGAGCACTGGGGTTAGTGCCTCACCCTTAGTAAGCAGTAGGCCAGCATTCCCCTGGGTCTTTTTAGGAATTAAAGCCCAGATTCTCTTCCAGGTTACTGCAGTACTTCTAAGCAATCATTTCAAAATATTTCTAGCCTGGAGAACTGTGTGGCTATGATTTCATTTACCTTCTCTAAGTGTCTCTTTTCCCATCACACTGACAGTGTTAAAATATACCAGGCAAGTGTCTTTTTTATTATTAATAATGCACCAAAGATTAAAATCTACTCCACTGAGCACAGTGACTTGGCATCCCATAGGCAAATGTCAGGAGAGCAATTTTCACCAGGCCCTGCCTTCCCACATCAAGGAAATACTTGGCAATGCATCTGAAGCGTCTCCTTATTTTTGACCTTCCAGCTGTCTCTGTTATCACAGGATCCTGGAAGTACTGGAGAGTCCAGTCCCAATGACATTGGCCTGCTAAGGGACATAAATGTCCTTTCCCTGGGTCATTAGCTTTAAATGGCCTTTGTGGAAATATCCACAGCGTCAAAAATCAATGCGGCCCAATGCCCATCCACTCTGTCCCTCATTTCCTCTCTGCTTAGAATGCAACCCAACATGTATTTATATGTCAGACCATTTTTGGTGTCTGGATAAAGAATAAAAATATGCTTTTTGTACTGCTTTCTAGAGGATGTGAGGCCAAGGCCTTTGCCAGGTGCTTAAAGATATTATACTGCTTCATTTTTTCAATTATCTTACAGGGGAGAGATTGTTCACTGTTTCCCTCGGATAGAAGATGTATGCCAGGGTGGTGTCTCCGCAACTGGAGGAGCTGGTGGCTCTGGTTCAGACTTCTGCTGTTGGGTGGGAACCATCCTAATGCTTCCTCTGAGACACTGCTAGGTCCAGGTTGGAGGGAGGGGGTGTTACAACCTCCAAGCTTCCTCCACGGCAAATTCCCGGACTGTGAGGACAAATGTTTGAATAAAAAACCCGGAGTCAGATACTAGTGACTCTTAACTCTTTGGGGTCAAAGTTACTTTTCTCTCATCAATGGGACAAAATACCCAACACCCAATGTGAAAGGGGAAAGGTCTATTTAGCTCAGTTTGTGGAGGTTTCAGTTTGTAATCAGCTGGATCCAAGGCAGGGTGGATGGCACAGGGAAACAGTTCATGGCGGCAGAAGATAATCAAAAGAACAAGAGCAAAAGGGGCAGAGCAAGACTCTTTCCACCCTTTATATTGTATGCAGGCTACCTGCCCTAGGGCGAGTGTAACACTCATACTTTCAATCCCAACACTAGACCATGAGCCAGTTACAAACTTTAGATTCAGCGACCTGGGAAAATCCTGTCCCCCAAGACTACATGATGCTTTTGGGGACATCTAGACAGAAACCACCACAAACATCCTGCTGAATATCTAACTAAACTTTGGTAGATTGTTTTCCTAAAAATACTGTAAAATTTCACAGATTTATAGCATCTCAAAGAGTTCATAACAAAAGCAAGTGCCTGCCAAATGTAGGTCACTGTGTTAGACACGGTGCTGTTGCTGGCCTTCGGGGGACATTAGGAATACATGCGTCTAAAACTGCTTCTCCCGAGTCCCTGAAAGCAGCACCAGGGTGCACAGGAACCCAGCTTCCAGCACCAGCTCCTGAGCTTCTCTACCCAAAAGCTTTCTGCTAGAAATGGACTTGCCATCCTTACATCAGCCAGAAGAGCAGAGAGTGAACACCGCTCAAAAGAGTCCACCATCAGGATGTAAATACCCCAGCTCCTTTTCCTGTTGGTGGGATCCACCTCAGGTTAGCACCCTACACTGTCCTCTGGGTGACTTGGTGGTCAAGTCCCATTGCTTACACTGAAGGTTGAGTCAAGGGCACATCTCCAACAGCACTCTTTTTCTCAGTGTTTTTCCAGGGTGCCCTTCCTTGTCAAGTGAATTAATTGCAGAGACTGTTTCTAGAGAATTCAAGTAAGCATTCAGTAATTACATGTAGAATGTTTTATTCTTTGGGCCATATGGGGTGGAATGTAAGAACTTAGTGGGTACTGACTTTACAGGTGGGAAGCATGACCCATAGGTAGGCTCAGTAACTGGCTCTGATGTCTGTGTCATAGCAGTTGTTCAACTCAACCTGGCTAGAAGTGTCTTCACTCAGAGACTTGTCCTCTTTCTTTTATTCACTTTGATAATAGAACTGTCATGTGCCAGGCACTGTATAAAACAGTGGAGACACACAGAACACCATGTCAGATAAAGTCTCTCTTCCCTCTCTGGGAGGCTGAGGCAAAAGGACTGCAGGTTTGAGCCCAGCCCAGGCAACTTAGTGACTTGGCAAAACCCTGTCTCAAAATTTTTTTAAAAAATTATTTTTGAAAGGACTGGGTGTGTAGCCCAACATAAAGCCATGGGTTCAGTCCCAGGGATACAAAAGTCTCTCCACCTCTAGAGCTCAGCTTCAAAGAAGAAAGAGAGACCATAAGCACATATGACAATGAAATATACCAGACTGTGATAAGAACTATCAAAGATATGTATAGGACACTATGTCCAAAAAGAATGAAAGCCGAGTTGAGGTCATTTGTCATGGTGAAGGACAATCCCAGGAAGAGTATGGATGAAACCCTGGTGCTCCCACGTTCTTTGTATCACCAGTCGAGAGCTGTTGACTGTGTGTGTTCTCCATACCTGCAGAGAGGAAGGGCTTAGTCTGTCCTCATCGGGAGATTACCATCCAGGTAGGAGAGGTCAGGGAGACTGCAGAAGCAGAGCTCTGCAGGACCAGAAGCAGGCAGCTGTGTGGATTGGAGGGTGTGAGGGAGGCAGGGAGAAGGGCTCCTGGCAAGCCCACTTCCAGGCCCAAGAACCAGGTAATGAAGCCAGTGAGGCTGTGCAGACTGGGGGGCTAGAAGAGGGGAAGGAAACTGCACTGTGGAAGAGGTAGAGGCCATGTCACAGAGCATCAGGACCAGGCATCTGTAACTAAAGTGGGAGCACTCACCCACAGAGCTCCAGTAATAAAGCAAGGGCAGTCAGGTAAGGTGCCCTTGTAGTACCTACCAGAGAGGTTGTCATGGTCTGCTCAACACAGTAATGGAGCTGGATGATGAACTGCATATACAGAGGGGAGAAAGAGCATGCACAGAAAAAGTCAGGCCCTATGAGTACTGGATGAGTGGGAGAACCATGTACTAAAATGGAGGAGACTAAGAAGGAAATGTTTATAAAAATAACCTCAAGAACTCAGCTGTGTCTACATTGCAATTGGGGTGTTTACCTGAACCCAAGAAGCAGGACTGAGTATGCCACTGGGTGTGTGAGTCCCAAGTCTGTAGAGAAAGATCTAAGAACTTTTGCCATGTAAAGGTCATGGTGACCTAGAAACAAGTCTATGTCCCCTTACACCGACTGTCTGATTTCACATCTTAATCCTCTCAAGATGGTAAATCGGATTACTGTGAAGGAGATATAAGTGGAGAAGTAAAGATGGCTCAAGAAAGACCTTGGGACCCTTCAGCATAAATAACTTGAGAAAAGAGGAAGAGCAAGCACAAAAAAATTAGGAAGAATAGTGAGGCAGAAAGACAACAGCAACATGGTAGAAGGTGAGCTGGCCAATCTTGGAAAATGCTGCAGGAAGAACAAGCATTCAGAGCATATCCATGGAGGCCTGAGATGACAGATCCTGCAGCAGGTCCCAGTGCCTGAAACAGTGGCTCTTTCTAGGGCACAGAGCCACCTGCTCCTGGAGAAACCCAGTTAATAATATCACACATGAATTACAGAGATGGGACAGTGCATTTCCACTTAGCACGCTCAGAGCTTCCTACACAAGCTGAAACTTCTTGAGAGGAAAGAATACATGACATCAACCCACATGAAGTTTAGCAAACATGGACATTTACTTCAGAAAATAAAAAGTCTTCCAGGGCTCTCCCTTCCTGGTGACTTCTACTACTGTGACTACTGCTGTATGTTCCTACTGCCGCTACCTCTTCCCCGCATCAACTCTTCTAATTCCCAGGCCGGTGCTGTTTTCCAGCAGATTATGCTGTCTCAGCACAGTTTCCAGGCTGGTTACATAAAAAAGCAATGTGGGAAAGAGTTAATTGGCAAACAGAGCGACTGCATTTGCAACCCAAGGAGGCCTGCTGTGACTTGCTATCTGCAGAGCTAAGCAGCTTGCTGTACAAGTGATATTTGAAGCTCCTCGCTGATAATGCCAACTGGGCCACTTAACACCTCCCAGTAAATGGTCTCAAGATTAATATCTTGCCATTTATTTTATGTTATTTTTTTCCTTGGGAGGAGAAGTCTTCCTCATCCTTTGCCTAAGAGAAGGTCAAATTTCCATCCCCCTGGGTGAGATACTAACTTGCAAGTTCCTTCATAACTTCTCTCAGCACAGCGTGAATCAGAGAGTTGGAGAGTTGCTCAGCAGAATGGAGAGAGCCTGGGCTTTGGCATCAAAGACCTGCTTTGAAATCCTTAGTAAATAAATGAGATTTGGGCGTCTCAGCTCTCACATTTTCATTTGTTAAAGTCATAGTAAGCCCTGGGTCATAGGCATTTTTTTTTTTTTTTTTTTGCACAGCCTATTCTAACCAGGCGTCTGTCCTCTCTGCTTAATGAAATAAGTCTCAAAGTGCTGTGATCTCAACTATGTAATCATCATAAGGAGCCCATCCTGCTCCTTGAAACAGGTTCTTTACTTAGTGTCTCTGACCTCATGCAGTTCTGGTTTTCTTTCTACTGTCTTCTATACTAGATTCTCCTCTATTCTCTGATCCCAGGCCTCAAAAATAAGACTTCTTCTTTCTTTTCTTTAGTAGCCATTATCATCTCACTCAATACCATGCATGTACTGACAGCTCTCAGAATTGTCTCTACACCTGGATGTGTCCTATGAGACCTGCCCACTTGACGTCTCCACTTGGATGCCCTATAAACATCCGACAGCAACATGCTTCAGAATCTTGGGCTTCTTCTTAAGGAAATGTTCACGGCATCCTTAGGAGCCTCATGATTCCAACCAAGGTTCAATGTCCATCTCCCTTCTTTCTCCATTCTCCATTCAAAATGCATCTGCACCTCATGGTGACACTGATGCACATGAGTCTCTTGGATTCATTCATTTCTCGTCACTTCTGGTGTCACTTCCTGGGTAGTGTAGGTTGCATTCCCCCTCCCAGATCATTCACCACCCTTCACCATCCGAAGTTGCTCCTTGATAGGCTGATCTGAATAAAGTACATCAGCCGGCTTCCCATCAGGTTTCGCTAGTGGAGAGTGCTGTCAGGAAATGAGAGGGAAGAACCAGGAGGCTGGGGAGGTGATCTGTGGCCTCCCTTCTTTCATGCTTGTCATAGACTTGCAGAGATCGTGAACAGAAAACTGCACAGCCTCCAGAGAGCCAGTTCTCTGTCTCCATGCCTTGTGCCTGGTGTAGTAATGTCTCTCTGCTCTTCCTCAACCCCAAGGTCCTCTTGTGGCTTTCTTAGGCCCTGCCTCTATGACCCCCATATCAAATTTCCCCTAACTATCCTTATTTGAATGTTTTCTATTTCTTTCTAGAAGAAAACCTATTTTGGACTCTTGCATTCTTTATTGCTGGTTTCAGTCACACCAAAGAGAAAAGAAAGAGAAAAAAAGAAAGAAAGAAAGAAAGAAAGAAAGAAAGAAAGAAAGAAAGATAGAGAAAGGGAAGATGGGAGGGAGGAAAGAAAGAAAGGAAAGAAGGGAGAAGGAAAGGAAAGGAAAAAAAGAAAGAGAGAAGAAGATGCAAACCATTCTACCTGGTCTACATTCATGAAAAGCAGCTCAGTCCCAACACTCTGCCAAACCATCCTGTGATCACAGTTCAGACGTGAACTGCTTCCCTCCTCTGTAGAAAGCATCCTTTTGCATTTGCAGTGACCTCCTTGCTATGGAATTAAGTCCCTTCCTGCTGTCTTCCTTGCCTATTTCTCCCAGCACATCGCACACATTTCTATAGCTTGTTTCTTGCTTATTAGTCATGCAGATATTGCTGAATGTTCGAAAGTCCTTCAAGCCCTTTCCTGCCTTTTGGATTTTTGCATGTCCCTGTTTGTGCCTGCAATGTTTTCCTCATGGAGAGCAGGCTTTTCCTCCTCCTCACTGCCGAGGTCCTGGTTCCATAGTCGCCTCCCTGGAAGCATGTTCTCTGCCACCCATTATGAAGTTGTACCTTTCCTGTTATTCTGTCATCGTTTTCTGTTGATTCCTTTCATAACAGTGGTGTCTCACAGTTGTGTATTATTTCATTATTTAGCATATTCATCCCCTCAGGTGATGAATTGAAGGCTGTGTTTGTGGTTGTGTTTGTGTTTGTGTTAACCCCACCTCACTCACTAGGGGTGCTATCTGATAAATAATAAGTAATCAATAAATAAAAAGAAATTAAGCCGGTAGAAATGCATGGGTTATTGTTTAACTATATTTATTAAGCATTTACTGTTTACCAACTCCTTTCTGATACTTATGATTGTTAAATAATAAGATGACTGGATGAACTCTCTTTCTAGGGACTTGTGATTATCACCAGGTAGTACTGGAGATATAACTCATGGGAATATATAGGGTGACTAAATCAATTTATTTTCTTAGTAGGAAGAGTATCTTGCTACCTAATCATTCAATGCACAATTTTCTGAATACTGAAACAATTTTGATAAGTCAGAATAAAGAAAATGAAGCCAATCTGTCCGCTTTGAAGTTTGGAAAATGGGATCTGTTGGTGCTTTAATCTGTCCCTTTGGCTACACATCCACAAGTTTTATCATTCATACTGAAGTGAAATCCAACGTAAAGAACTAGCTACAGGGTTCCGGGTGGATTTAACACGATCTGAGAGTTCTCCACCTAGTGGTACTTATTGGAATTACAGACATAGTACTGCAGGGGGGAAACCAACCAAGCTCGCTAGGAAGCTCCCATTCCCGGTATATTTGAATAAATATAACACATGCAAGTAGATGTAACAGGTAAATGTAATTAACATCTTTTGATCTATTTGAGTGGTGATAAAGTTTATAGAACCCTCCTAAAGCATTTAGATCAAAACGTTTACACCAGGCATGGTGGCACACACCTATAATTCCAGCACTCTGGGAGCCTGAGGCAAGAGAATGGCAAGTTTGAACCACGTCTGAGTAATTTAGCGACGTGGTGAAACCCTGTCTCAAAATGAAAACTAAACCGGGGAGGACTGGGAGGTGACTTAGCATGACTGAGTTCAGTTCCCAGCGCCATATGACCTACCAACCTATCAGGTCGTTTTCCCATATAATTATAAACTTCAGATGTGGAAGAATCCTCAGCTGGCTCAGTTTTGTAGACTAAGCAGGCAGATGAAGGACCGGTGCCGCTGTATTACAAATGGATATCTGAGGATCATGGAGATCATGCCTCTTCTAAAATGAAAACCACCTGAGTTGGTGCTAAGGGTAATTTACCGACCCACTCGCCTCCTGGAGCCACCGCACCTGCGCACTGGCCTCCTGAGCCGTTACACCTGAGGACTCACCTCCTGGTGCCACGTGATCTAGCGCAAGCGGTACGAGAGTCCTCTCTAGGGCTTAAATTCATCCTGCCTCACTCTGTGTCACATGTGGCAATTTTAACAAGTTGAGTTGTTAAAAGCAGGAGTTCTTTCACATCCCTCCTCTCAGCCAAGCTCTACAACCACTTTGTGAAGGTGACATTTTGATTAAAGTGAGACTCAGAGAAGGAAGACGCCAACTGTCCTGTGCTTACACGACCAGAAAGTGACCAAGTAAAGGTTCACTGTGAGTGTGGTCACTCACACCTTGTCGCCTTCTCCCCCACGTTCCTCTCTTCCTTTCTCCTTTTGTTTGAAGCAGCAGTTTCAACACCATAGAACAGAAGTGTGGCACCCTTGCTTCTCTCTCCAGAGGCCCAGGGCCACTTCTTCCTCTGGTGGAACGGTCATCCTGTACCTCCTGCATCGGTGTGACCCCCCAGGATCATGGAAAGGGAATTTAGCCTGAAGGGCCTTACATAACGTGAATGAAGAGAACAGGGACGTGTAAGGGAATGAGGCTTCCCCGCAACCTTGACTATATAATTACTTCTTATAGACAAAGTTATGTCAGAGTCTAATCATAGGCTCCCAGTGCTAGCTCTTATTTTCAGGCTCCGAGGTTTTGCATAAATAAAATCCATTCATCAATGCTATGTTTGGTATGGAGGAATAAGAGCAGGTCTTGGAAGACACAGACTGAGATTCAAACCACAGCTTCAGCCCTGCTAGTTTTGTAGACTGTGTGCTTAACATCTTTACCTTGGCTTTTCCATGTTTCAAACCATCATAATATTTACCTCACTATACCTTTGGCAGTTTAACCAAGCTTTAGAAAGTGTGTCATACAGCACCTTAACCAAAAGACACACTGAAAGCATTGCTTTTCTTCCTCTTCTCCCTCTGCTAGCTAAAAGGTAGCATAGACTTTACTGTAGCATCTGCCAAAGGAGATGTGACCCAGCCATACTTGTGCAGGGAGAACATTGCTTGCTGTGGACATCCTGTAAACTGCCCAGCTAGCCCATGGCCCTGGCCTTCAATAACCATCATCCAAGGGGTAAAATGAGGACTTTCTGTGTGATTTCAAGCAGAGAGTTTCAGGCTTGGGTAATTTATACGAATTGGCTGAAGTGCACCCAAAGTAGGATATGAGTCAGTTGAGATCCTGGGCCTCTGGCCTAGACAAGAGCTTTTCCAGTCCAAGTCCACGGGCAGAGTTTATTTATAGGACCTACTTTTCTAAAGACTTAAAATCCTCCTCCAAAATCATACTTTGTTCCTCTGTATCGTCCTTTCCAATTTCTAGAGTTTCCCTTTTCTTTAGGAATTTCTCCAGGCCACAAGTTTTGCTCATGTGTAACAATAATCCTCATCTTCCTACTATTAAAATAATAATAGTATTAAAACAACAACAAGAGGCTCTCAGAGGGGAAGCCAGTAGGAGCTGGTGAGTAGCACGACCAGTACTTCCAGTCTCCTCTAACTCAGCCGAGATTCCATGATCTTAATGTCCTCATCCTCATTTTAATGTGTGCATTAACTGTCTTCCTACATTTCTATGGATTTAGAAGCAAATATTTTTATTTTAATTTATGGCCTTCAGCCCCTTAATCAGACTTACAGTTTGGCTCAAAGTTGCCCAAAAATGAAACAGAAGCTGACTTAATATCATCTCGCCTTAATACTGTACAGCACCTCAAACTTCATATATCCATGGTGTCTTCGGGTTGCCATCGAGCTCTGAGCTCTCTCGTAAGGCAGGGCTTCTTCATACTTTCTCCTACTATGTGTAGTAGTAGGCATTCTGTCCACATGATTTACAGCCAAGGACATCCTACTTTGATCTGAGTTCTAATTCCAGCCTTGCTTGTGGATGCTGTGTGTCACTGTGAGCTCCTTAGCCGCTTATGCATAATTTGCTCATCAGCCACTAGAGAAGAATCGCTACCTCACCAGAGTTGGGGAATGGACAAAATGGGATTCTAACCAGAAGATGGGTAAGGTGAGAATATGTACATTTCACTTATTTATTCTAGGGACATCTTGTTGGGGATATGTTAGATGGATCAAACACATGTTTATTACCAGGAAACTTACTATTACATAGGGAGACAAACATTGGCCATCACTCTAATAACAGCCAAGGCTCACCTGGAACCTTCATCATGCAAGGCACTCTTCAAAATGTTTTCATCTATTGTCTTAGTTACTTTTCTCTCATTGCTGAGACAAAATACCCGATGCCCAAAATTGAAGAGGAAAAGGTTTATCTAGCTTGTAGTTTGTGGAGGTTTCAGTCCATGCTCTGGCTGGCTCCAAGGCAGACTGGCACATGGCAGAGTGCAACAGCTCATGGTGGCAGAGAACAGCAAAGCAAAAGAGCAAAACAGGAGGATCAAGAAAGCTCCTCCTTTCCCTCCCTTATACTGTATGCAGGGTGGATGTAGCACTCACACCCATATTCCCAGAATTCGAGCATAAATAAATCACAAAATCTAGAAGCCCACCCCATGACTGCATGAGGCTTGGGAGGGGCATCCAAACACAAACCATAACACAAATTGACTTGTTCAGTTGAACAGTTAACCTTAGAAATAGGCACTGTTATCACCCTTCACCCTACTTTACAGGTACACTAGGTAAAACACAGAAAAGTGAATTAATGTATCCAAGATTTCTCAGCTACTAAGTAGCCCAGTACAGATCTGAACCCAGGCTGTCTGACTCTTTACAACCCTTCTCTTCTTCTCTATCATATGATAATGCAAAGAAGGGAAATTATAGAGCACTCAGAAGCAATACAGTAGGGGACTACTAACATAGATTGGGGTATTTGAGTGACATTTAAGATGAAACTAAAATGTTGAGAAAGAGCAGGAGGAAAATGAGGTGAAGGTAATTTGGAGTAGATACTCTGATGTGGCTGTGAGACAGAGATCAGACGGGTGAAACCTTGAAATGGAGAGACTAAGGGAGAAGACTCTGGAGAGGCCAGAAAGGATAATCAGGCAGCACGATGGAGGCCACACCAGGGACTGCAAGTTTCATCTTAAAAGCAGATTTAAAACAAGGACACAATGACTTCTTGAGAGCTTGGTAGGTATCAGGTATCATAATACTCACAATAGATGAGTTGGATGTAGCAGCCTAGACTGAGTCTAGGTGGATCAGCTCACTCTCTAAAGATTTCACAGGTACTATGGGGCTATTGTGGTATTTAACCTGAAACTAACCTGTTTCCACAGTCTTGGCCTTAGTCATATTGTACATCACATGCTGTATGTGGTAAAGTTCTCGAATCATCCAGATGGTGATTTCACCAGGTGATTCCACAGCTTTCAGTCCCACTCATGACTCCTATTTTTCCTAGGAATTCCAGACCCACCTTCAACTCAGCATCACCATTGGGTCACTCACTGGCATCTCACATACAACACATCAAAATGTAAATTCCCAATTTCCATGCAGAGTTCTTCTTCCTACAGCCTTGTACTCAGCTTGTGGTGGTTTATTCTGTCCAGCGTCTGGGTTATACAGCTGAATGTCCTCCCTTATTTTTCTCTGCCACAGCCCTCAATCCAATCTGTCAGCATTGACTGACTCTACTCTCAAAACATATCCTCCTCCTCTCCTCTAAAACAAACCACCAATATCTCTCAGCTCACTACTATAAAAGCCTCCTCTTGTTTTGCCTGGCTTCCAAAGCAATCATACCTTCTAGCAGTTTTTCCTTTTACCCAGAGTGAAGGCCAATTTTATTGACATAGTCTCCAAGACTGTATTAGTTTTTATTTTGTTTTTATTGCCTAGTAATTACATTTTGTATATAGCTACTTTCATGCTTCAGTGGCAGAATTAAGTGATTGCAACAGAGTCTATATTGCCCACAAGAATACTTTGTCCCTTTTCATAAAAGCTTAGTGACTCATGCTCTGCATCTCTTCATACTCCCAATCATGTGCGTACACAGACACTTCTCTGACCTCCTCCGACACTGCTTCCCCTGCCTCCTCTGTGCTACAAACACTGGCTCTCATTCTATATCAGAAGCTTCCTAAGCACATCTCACCTCTGGGTAAGCACATCTCACCTCTGAGTAAGCACACCCTACCTGCTTTTCTTACTGCCTAAATGACCCTTTGCTCATGCAAATCTCCCTCCTTTCAGGTGTCTGGTCAGAATTCTTCCCAGGTGTCCATGGATCCCAAAAGGAGAAGCAGCACCTTCCCCTCATTCTTTCTCTCTTATCTTTCTTCTTCATTTTTCTCCTTACCCTTCATCTCTATTGACACCGGATACTTACTTGTATACTCCCTGCCCTCTACCAGAATGCATGCACCATGAAAACAAAGACTTTATTTTCTGTGAAAAGAGTCAGGCACATAAAAATGAGCAATTATTATTGTGAATGCATGAATGTATGAGAAAATACCTGAAATGTAGTAGATAACAACATAAGTCCTAGAATATTTCTGGGCACTTGGCCAGAACTTTCACATACTTTGACTTTATGTTTACCTCTCAACAATCTTGGTAGGAAGGGGACCCTGGTTTCTCTCCAGTGCTTCCCATAAAAAGATAAGACTACTGCAGAACAATGTGCTATGGAAGCTGTGTTATGGGAAGGCAGGAAGGAGCCACATCTCCGGTGCACTCATAGGAGGCCATTCCTGGTGTCTGAGCTACTTCTTCCCTCCAGGTGGCTGCTAAGAAAAGTACTCTCTTTACAATAGCTCACACCAGTTTAGGGCTAACAATACTTCGTAGTTATGCAATTTTTCCTAAAAGCATTAAATCCAGGGTCCTTCCCCACAAACCCAGTTCCTGCCACAATGGGCATCCTGTTTACTATGCTCTCAGCAATAGAGTACTAATGGGAAGACATTAGACTCAAATTAAAATCTAAAGCACAGATGGGCATACCATGAACATATATAGTCCTCAAAATATGGCCTAGAATTAATCTTTTACATTGGGTAAAAAATATATCACATAAAATTTATCACTTTCACCCTTTTGAAGCACACAATGCACTGGTTATATTGTGATATCTTTACACAATATGAAGCCATCAACACTACTCTCCAGAGCTTCATTTTTCAGGCTAACTGGGTGTACAAGTTTCCATCCACCCTCTCCATGGGCCCTGCATGCTTCCATTCTGCTTTACTTCTCCATGGATTTGACTGTTCTAGGTAATTTAAATCAGTGGGATCATACACTGTTTGACCTTTTGTGACTTGCTTATTTCACAAATAACTTTCATCCATATGTTAGAATTGCCTCTGTCTTTAAGATTGAATAATAGTCCATTATATATATATACCACATTTTGTTTGTCCCTTCACCTAGGGATAAACACTTACATACCTTTTGGGGATGGTAAACAATGCTGCAATGAATACAGATGTACAAATCTCTCATCAAGAACCTCTTTTGATTTTTTTAAGTATTAAAATCTGACATGGACTTTCTAGCACATATAATAATTCTATTGAATGTTACAGGAAGCTCTATCCTGTTTTCCAACCAATTTTTATTATATTTTACCTAGATAAGATTTTAAAATCTAGATTTGAAATTGGCTTTGAGAAACATTATGAAAAAACAAGAATGCTGCTTTTTCACCTGGTTTTCCTCTCATGACTTAGTCACTGACTTTCCTGGCCGTCCTAATGAGCACTTTGTCATTGTAATAAAGTGCAGGTATTCTGTCTTTTTTTCCTCCTGTGTTTTGTTCCCCAAGTGAGTCAGCTGAGGAAGCTGGGAAGGCCAAGGGAACTCGGCCAAGTTTTTGTACTTCTTCCTTCCCTGTTCCCCTTAGTCTACCAATTCGGTGTTCTCCCACCCAAGCTAAAGAGCCAAACATTAAGGTTGTTTCCTTGTAACCCACCTGTGACCTCACGGACCTCCACATAGGCATAAACAGGCCCTGGGCTCCAAGGTCAGAAAGTCCAGGTCACCTGGTAATGCAAGATAATAACTTGGGTTGACACACTGAGTCACAAAGAAAACCTGGAAGTGGCGGCTACAGCGGCATCAGAGTTACTTTTGTGCTCAGTTTCCAGTACATTCAGAGTGATATTCGCCAAACTACTTAACTCACCTTTTCTCACTGCCATTTCTATCAGTAGTAGGTTCCCAAAGGCATGGAAAGAACTACTCAGAACCTCCATGCCATGTATGATATGGATAATAGTATGGGTGCTTTGCTACCCAAAGAGGAGGAGGAGCTTCACTGACTTGTCACTCACCTATTTCACTTCCCCAGAGCTCACCACTAAAATATTCTGAAGATTCCTTTTGGTGTCCCAGTTCTCTGGCACTTAGTCTAGAAATCAGTGAAGTAGAAGTCTTCTGTGGATGTCCACCTGCTGTTTGACTGAGGCTCTCTGAGACCCCATATGGAAGCTTCTCTTCTCAAATACAGTTGTTCATCAGATGTCTAAAGCTACTGCAATGCAGCAGTGATAATTTCTGAATCCTGTTTGCTGGTCAAAACTGATGAAATTTTACCATGACCCATGGCTTTATTAGTAATTTTGTAAATTTGTCAATAATTTAGAGTTGGGAAAACTGAGGCTTAGAGAGGTTCTGGAATTTGCCCAATGGCACATGGCCACTGGGTGAAGCAGCCAGCATTTGAACAAAGGAAATTTGTCCTTTAGAATATGTACTTAAAAATTCCACACTACAGCCCCCTTTTACAAGTTGGATGTTGATAAGTAGAGATGCCTCTGCTTATAACAAATGCAAGAAGCAGGAGACACCTTTACTGGTCATCCTGCTTCTACATTTCAATGCCACTGAGCAAGTTGCCTGTTCCTGACCAGAGTCTTTCACCTTGTGTCCTTGAGAGATCTAACCCTCTAGATCAGGTATGTGAGTAAATTTTGGCAAAGGTCTTCAGCAGGCTCCAGTAATTAAAGTGATTCAATTAAAGGTTCAGAGCTACAAAACAATTCCTCTGTTCCAAGACTGAGTCTTTGGGGATCGAATTCTCCATCAATTTTCACTTCTATTTCACTTCTTTTTGCCACATGAAGGAGGTGATGGCTTTTTTAATTACACAGGTGCTTCCTCTCAGTTCTCATTTTCTTGCTCAAGGCTCTCTGCGGAGAATTTGCTACAGTTACTTGATAAGAAGATATTGATTTCAAGGGCAGAGTTCAGAAATATTCTTATAGATGAATCTTGTTGCTAATTAAGCATCACCCAAAAAGTGAGCTGTGGGTGGAAATGTTGCTGAAATCAGAGCTGTCAGCAATGATAACAAGAGAGATAAAATGTCCCAGTGACCCAGGCTCAAAAGGAAAATTAAAGGAAGGAAGGCATAGGTTAGAATTACCATTTATCAAACACCTACAAGATGCTAGAATCCAGGCTCTACAGTGCATGGCTAGTGACCTTAGGCAAGCTTCCTAACATCTCCAAATCTCAGCTTTCTCAACCTAAGTAATATACAGAACATCTTTAAAGTTTGGGGATTAAATAATGTCTCCTTAGTGTTTTGTATAAATACTATCACATAATAGCAATATAGCAGTTGTTATAGTTATTATTACTATTGCTGTTTGTGCTTTTGTTTAACCCTCACTGGTAATTCCAAAATTACAGAGCAAAATGATGTACAACCCTTGCTCATAGGATGATGAGATAGTGTTTCTGGTCAGGATTTACATATGAAAATCAGAACAAATAATTGATATTGGACCTGGGAAAGTTGCAGAGAAATGAAGCCAGTTGGGCGGCAGAATTTGCAAGTTTTGCACTGTGCTCGGTTGAATATGTGGCATTCTGTTCTCATTAGTGGCTGCACATGGCCCTGTGACAAATTGGGAGTTTGCCATGTGAGAAAATGAAGATTTATACAAAGATAAATTGAACAAATGGTGAATAATTGATTTAGCCAATCTGACAACTCACACTTGTAAATAACACAGATCTGGCAGTAGTTTAGTTTTCTAGGCATCCTAACTCCTCCTAGCAGTTCAGTATAGAGACCCTGTGCTTTCTGCAGGAAAAAAAAAATTAGATCACGAACGCTACTCTCCCATTATCACTATACTATGATCTTTAGCCAGTATGGGTCACAAAAAATACTTTCAGAAGAATATAAGGATTTTTCATTCAGTCCTTTGATTGAAGAAGATAGTTTGTCCCCTACTTAGTGAAAGTTGAGACATATACTTGGTTACATTTAAGGACTACTGTGTTTACCGGTCTTACAACAGATTGCTCCTAAATGAAAAGCAAAGATCAGTAATATAAAATAAATGTGAAATAAATCATTGTGTGTCATTTTTAAAAATGTGCTTGCTGTCAGCAACACACTCTACATGCTGTCGGAGAGAACATCACCATCATTCACACGTATTTCCAATATGGAATCCTGAAGACTATTACAGGTGACTATATTTGAGTCTACTTTGGACATTTCCACATCAATGACTGTATGGCGCAAACAAGTTGGAGAAGAAAATAAAGACATTTTAGAAGACATCTTTGCTGCATTTTACAATCATGGGAGAGTAGGATTGAAACATTCTTTGTTTTTGTTTTTCTTTGTTTTGTTTCCGGTACCAGGAATCGAACTCACGACGTTAGGCTTGCCAGGCAGGTGCTGTGCCGCTGAGCTAAATCCCCAGCCCCCGAAAACATTCTTGAAAGAGCATTCTGTTTAATGTCTCAGCTATCAGTTCAGTTTCATTCAACAGACAGGCAATGAGCTCATAAAATGTGATAGGCATTAGTCTAAGATTAGGGAAGGTGTGTACCTAGGAAAGGAAAAACACAAGCAAAATGTAATTGAAGAGTTCATATGCTAGTGGAACAGATATTTCGGTACACATAGACTGAGTCAAGTGCCATGACATTGGTGGGAAAAAGGCACTCTGGGAAGAGTTTAGCAGGAGAAATCTAGTTCATATTGTTATGGCAATCAGCAGTGTAACATTCTTAAATATGGGCTTCTCTTCATTTGATTATTCAAAATAAAGACACTGATCATATGTTCATTGGCAAAGCCCTTTTTATATACATTAGGGGTGCTGAACACAGAAGTCATGATTCCTTGACTTTATTATACACCTGAGATCTAGGAAAGATGGCTTACCATTAGTTAAGACATTGGAAGCTCATGAGTATTCTAGGATATTTTTCAGAGAGACTTATTTATCACTGTCTTGGAATGCCATGTGAAGAGAATTATTCAAATTTTGATTCCTCCTACTGAAAGAGGGAGAATTTAGGAATATAAATGGCAGGTCAATTAAATTATCTTTATTTAAAAATGTAGACCTCAAATAAACATCAATTAAATTTAATTTGCTTGTCTCTATATAACAAAAACCCAGAAGAGGTCACTGGTGCTTCTTGCTGTGATTTTATGCAGTTGAGCACTTTCTGGACAGTTAGGAGTTCTAGATTCAACTTTTACCTCTGTTCTGGAAGTCAGTGTGGATCCACATCAGGAGGATCTATTCACTTAAACTGTAAATTAGATTTCTTGGATATAAAGTGAAAAAGTTTGGCAGCTAAAACCTTGGTCTGCTCTTTGCTTGCTAGTTAAGCTGCACTACTGCTTACTAGTTACTGAAATTGACATCATTCGTGCATCTTGTTGGTCTCATAGTACAGTTAAGTTGAAATATGCTTCAAAGTCATAATCTGCTTTGGATGCAGAGCCACGTGTTTTACCTACAAGTTCTACATCACTGGTATTCTGTTAAAACTGATAATATAATAATTCCTATATTGAGTTTTTATGTATTTGCTCAAAGACCACTTGAAAAGCAAATGTATGTGACTTGTAACAGCCTGAAATGATTTTTAACGAACAATGAGGAAACTATGGCAGGAATATGAACAAGATCTGTGCACAAGTTTCTGATTTGGCCTGTGTGACTTTAAGAATTTGTAGAACTCCTCTGCATTTCTGTCTTTTCTTCTGAAAAATAGCATAATTACTGCATCTGACTCACTGGACAATTTAATGTCACTAAGGCATGCAGCATAGCAATCATTATATCTAGCATATGGTAGGTTTTTAATCATTGCAGCTCCAACTGGTGTGGATTACACAGCTGATAGTAGCTTCCCCTCTCTTGAGTTTCATTTTTTCTGACCCAGTTTCTACTCAGATAGATGGAGAATGAAAACCTGGAACAAGGTCTCAGAGAAGAAAAACTGTAGCTCTTCACTATGTTGGCTTCCTGATCAGAGCTGATGACTTTTCAACAACAGACTCACTGACAACACAGGTCCAGGAAACTGCCTGGCAGACTCCCTGCATCTTTTAGCTGTGTCACTCAACCAATGTGGGGTGAAAATTATCATTAATGCAACTCTGCTTTGTAGTAAAGCCAGGGTTATAATCTAATTAAGTTTTAGGAGTGATTAGACATTAGAGTTTCAGAGTAAATTTGAGAAATATCATTAAGGAGGATAACTTGTAGAAAGCTTTCCTAAACCTGCATTGATTGAGTTCTTACCTTCAGTGTGCTCACTAATTTGTGTTTGTCACCAAGCCCTGAATTCTTGCTTACATAAAAGATTACCAGTTTTTGATTAGGAGATCATAATATGTGATGAGTATGATTTGCAAAATGTATTAATAATAAACACTGTTATTTGTTGAGTTCATATCATGAGTTGGACATTTTAGACATTTTATTTCTATTTACACAATAACCTTGCAGGTCAGGTATCATTATATTCATTTGACAAATTTGGAAATGGAGACTCAGAGAACTTAAATACCTTTCTCATGGTTACTGAGTATCTGAGCCCAAATTATAGCTAATTTTTGCCCAACTCCAAAGCTCAGCAATTTTCACGAATACTTGGAATGTGCAGAGTGGATGGAAGTGACATTCACCAGAGAAACAGGTAGGGGAAGCTTTGGTCTGGTTGAGAAAGGGTGTTGTGTGTGTATGTGTGTGTGTGTGTGTGTGTGTGTGTGTGTGTAGGTATGTGAAGTTACTATTTATTGGAAACACTTTGCTCCTCAAATGAAACAAATAATGATTTTTTTGCCAAATGTAAAAAACAGTTTATGTAGGGAATGACGACTCTGTAATAATTACTTGGGGAAAATCTCCTCCCCTCATTTTTGAGCCTTTTAATTAAGTTTATGTTGAGGAAAATTTTAAATACAAGGGGGTTAATTTTAAATACAAAGTAAATACGCCATTGTCCCATAGCCCAGTCTCAACTATCTTCCCTCTTTCTTGTTAATCTTTTTAATTTTAACTAATATATAATAATTGTACACATGTATGTGTAAGGTGTGATATTTAAATGTATGTGTGTACAATGGGTAATGATCAGACTATGGTAATGAGCATGTGCACTACTGCAGATCTTCAACTTGATCTAGCAGCTTCAGCTACAGAAGTCAGATGCATGTTATATTTTTCCTAGGACAACTTTGATGGCTTGTTTTATTTCCTCCATTAGGCAAGTGATTATACAAGGGGCAAATAAATATGGTATAAAAAAGACAGCTATGTAAAAAATAACAACTTACTATGTTCATGTAGAACATTGCCATTCTTTTTCTGTCAACTTCACAATGGGTAGCTTTCAAGAAGTAGTTATCTTAGCATTGTCATCATTTCAATGACAAGCAACATGAGGCCCAGAGAAGTGAAGAGATTAGCAGGATTTCAAACAGCCAGACGAAGCAGGGACAGGACTTTAATATTAATCTTTTAGTGCCAAAAAAAAAAAAAATCCCAACATGCAAACAAAAATCCCTCAAGTCTTGGGACATACATGGTCTTGCAGTGGAGTGGCTGGAGGAGAGGGAGCAAGAGTTTTGGTGTAGCAATAACCAGCACTAATGCTCATTTAAACAGCATTAATACAGGCTGGGCTCAAACTTATGAACCTCTTGCCTCAGCCTCCCAAACTGCTGAGATCACAGACATGCACAACCCACCTGCTTCAGTTGGTGTTCCTTTATTGTTATCAGCTTTTTACTAGGTTCTCATTCTGGTCAGTTGAAAACAAAATTTCAACTCTCAATCATAAACATTGCAGAACTATGATCTGGCTATTTCTACACTATTAAAATAAAACTATTTTAGAAAGACTAGAAGTGTATATAATTTATGAGACATTCACTGAGCACATACAATATTATGCAATGGCATTTTCATTATACTAGGATAAAGTTCAGTGTGTGAATGGTTAGTGTGGAATCGCAATGTGTGTCAGGATAGATATTTTTCTGAGTATGGATGTTGTAAGAGAAAGGACAACTTAACAGTGATGGAAAGATAGCCTTCATGAGGATGAAGCTATTCAAGTTAGGTCTTGAAAGCTACCCATGTGCAAAGGTGAGTACAGATGGAAACAAATAGTACATGAAACACAACTACACCATTAAAAGGCAGGGGGTATTTTAAAAACAGCTAATGTGAACAGTTCAATGTATTTGAAGTATATAATATGAAATGGAAATGTTTGTAGATGAAATTGAACACAGACCTTGGAACCTAGTTGTGGTGAGTATAGTCTGCCATACTAACAAGTGTAGATTGTATGCTGGGGGCACTGGAGAGCCAGTGTAGGTTCGTAAGGAAGGGGCAACCTGATCAAGTAGGACAGTGAGGTTTCCTGGAAGCAAGGGGGATGATGCATGAGTAGTGTGGAAAGCCAAGAGAAAAAGTCAAAGATTCATGCTTCAGTACAGGCAAGAGACAGGGGTGCCCCCAGGATGGTGGTAGTGGGAATGGAGATTGTGCCCCTGAAGAAAGATGAACTGAGCTTTGTGGGAACTTTTTGAAATAGCTTTTGAAGATTAGGTCTTTACTTTGACCCCTGAACTTTATGTGTCTTCCAGAGAAAAACTGGGATAAAGATACTTGCTTTTTTATTCAGTCATTTTCTTAAAAATTACAAATGTGTCCTCATTACCACCAGTGAAGCAGCTTGACACTGTGGAAGGGTGACTTCACACCATCTGTTATGGTTTGGATCTTGCATTTCCTCCAAAGGCATTGAAATCTTGATCCTAATTGCTGGCACCCTAGGGAGGTGGTGGAAGCTAGGAGGTGGGATCTAACTAGGGAGAGTAACTCACCAAGGGCCGGCCTGTGAAGGGCATATTTTGCTCATTTTCTCCCTGTTCCCTCCTCTCCCCTCTGCTTCTGGCCCTCATGAGGTAAGCAGCTTTCCTCCATCATGCCCGCCCACCAGGATGTGTCTGCTTCACCACAGGCCTAAAAGCAACAGAGTCAGCTGACCATGGACTGAAACTTCTGAAACCATGAGCCCAAATTATTCTTGCCTTGCCTTGCCTTGCCTTGCCTTGCCTTGCCTTGCCTTGCTTTGCCTTTCCTTTCCTTTCCTTTCCTTTCCTTTCCTTTCCTTTCCTTTCCTTTCCTTTCCTTTCCTTTCCTTTCCTTTCCTTTCCTTTCCTTTCCTTTCCTCTCCTCTCTTCTCCTCTCTTCTCTTCTTGTCTCCTCTCCTCCCCTCCCTTCCTCTCCCCTTCCTTCCTCTCCCCTCCCTTCCCCTCCCCTGCCCTCTTTTTCTTCTTTTCTTTTCTTTTTACTTCTCTTCTTTTTTCTTTTCTTCTCTTTTCTTTTCCTTTCCTTTCTTTTCTTTTCTTTTCTTCTTTTCTTTTCTTTTCTTTTCTTCTTTTCTTTTCTGTTTTTTTTCTGCAATGCTGGGAATTAAGACCAAGGCCTTCACATTTGAGCTACTACCCCAGCTTTATTTATTTTTGTTTTTTGAGCAGGGTTTTGATAAGTTGCTAAGTTATCTAGGCTGGAATCCAACTTGTGATCCTCCTCCCTTTGCCTCCCAGTGCTGGGATTATAGGTATGTGGCACCGCACTTGTCTTTCTTTCCCACGTCACAATTTGTCATAGTGATACAAAGCTTACACATCACCCGTTGTCCCTAGGAAACCAGTATCAACAGTTTAATGGTTATATTTACATCCATTTTCAGGGTTCATGCCAAACATGTTAGAGATATAGTTGGGTACTTTTTTTTATTACAAACAGCACTTTTATACATCCCTGTGTACATTCCATCAGGGCAACAGAGATAAAGTTCACCTTTCCAAATGAATGCGTTCCTTACTATAACATGACACAAATTGTACATCTTTCCTCACCTTTTCTTCTTTATGTACTTTCAGTTTGTGTTAGTTTTTGTCTTCCAAAAATGATTAAAGCTTACATTTTTATTAGCTTACCTTAACATTGTTCACAGACACCAAAATAAACCAGTTTCGTACCCTTTCACAACTGCAAAGGATCTTACACCTTACGTTAGTTAATGTCCTCACTTACAGATTGAAAATGCTGAAGTATTCAAAGGAGAAAAGAGCACAGAGTTATCTGAAATCACATCCTGACAGGTCCTCCACAGTCAGAATTTGGTCACCTGGTAGCAAATGAGTCCAGTTTCAGGGTAGGAGCTTGTGAAGCGTGGAAATGCAGACCCCTGAACGGCTGGGGATGGGTAAGCACAAGGACTCCACATGTGGAACTGACCCTCCTGAACTCACTGCAATCCTGTCAATCCTTGTAGTGAACAAAGCCTCTTTGCCATGGGCCAGGGCAGCAGTAATGAGCACGGCACTCACCTCAGGCTCTGTGGAGGAAGTGGCCTTCCATCAAGCATGTGGGTTTCCTGGCTGGGGGCAGAGGCCGTTCTTTCCCCCTTTCTACTGCTGACCCTTTGGCCCCCTAAATTTCCTAGCAGGCCTTGCCTTATTCTCCTGCACACATAGCCTCCAGGCCTCAGGGAGTAGGTAGGACAGGAAAAAAAAAAAACAAAAACAAAAAATAAAAATATCAATATCAATATCCCTACTGAGAAATGCTAAATAGAAGCCGGGTGACCTTTACTTGTAGTTATTTCCAGATCTGACTCATCCTTAGAATCACCCAGAGTGCTTATTACAGTACCGGTCACTAAACCCAAACATGACTTTCCAGAGTGCAGCTGTAAAGGAAAAAATAAATAACAGTTTAAAAAAATATATTTTATTTCTACTTTTATTAGTTTGCTTGCTGTACATATTATTATATTAAGCATATTTCCAAGCTGGATCCAAACCTCTTAGTAGCTATTACAGTACATTTTCTTCTGATTTCCCAGATGTCCCAATGATTGGCAGAGTTAGTGATCAAAGCCCGATATCGAACACTTTTTTCCTCTGCGAAGAAAGTCGAAATCTAGAGGTGCTCCACAGCGTGCCTCAAGCCATTCCACAGGGCTCCTGGGCTGAGCTGGGACAGTCCCAGTGTCCCAGACCAAAATTCTTCTCAATTAATGAATACACACTGTTTTTAAAACAGAGAGGACAGCTATCTCCAGCGAAGTGCCACCGTGAGAGTCGGGAAGGACGCCATACGCGGACTGGATGCCTGGGCCGAGGGCGCGCTTGCTGGCTCTGTCCCGAAGGCGGGTGGGCAGAGGGAGCTGTTGCGTGGAGGCCGTGCTCATTCATCTTTTCCAGCATATGAAAGACATTTAGAAACTGAATGATTTTCAGTCCTCGTAGGTTTGGGAATTAAAGGTAAATATCGTGCGGAAAACGCTTTGCCCTGGCTTTCAAGCTTGTGTGAAATACTTCCCGAAGAGGGGTTTTGGGTCACTAAAAGGTTGCTTCTCACTAATGCCCTTGGTTGGCTGTTGGGGGCAGCTCTCTCTGAAGAGGCCATCAGTCAGAGTGACCACTGCCCTTTTGCAGCAATTATCAATGGTCTGGCAATTTCCCTCAATTTTAATCAATTGGGTTTCTGAATAGCTCTCTTCTTTGTATTAGACAAAAGAAGCAAGTGTTCTCAGTCAGTTGCCTGCCTTATGCTGGCAGCTCCTGTTTTCTTTAGAAAGCCCCTTGGAGACCTTGTTTGCTCTTAGGCTATGCAGAAGACCCCCGTTCCTCTGATGAAAGCAAGATTCATCCTGGCTGACGTTCTGGCCCGCACAATGTGCTCAGCGCTGTGAGGGCAGAGGGGCAGCAGGATGGGAGAGGTCAGAAGCAGGGTGGAGATGAGGAGAACTGTGGTGAGAAAACAGATTTACACAGTTAGGCTCCTGGTACCTATTAGGCTGCAGCTAAAATACAGGGTTCTCAGTTCCATTTCAAGGGCAAATAACACATTCGCACATAACACACATTAACTGTTTTCACTGAGTATCTGAAATTTCAATTTAATGGACTATCCTACATCCATGTTGCCTAAATCTGGATAGAGAAGATGAAATGAACAGTGTCCACATCCAGAAAACTAAGGAGATGATGGGTGAGGTACACAGTGATAGCAAGGATGACAAATACCTCCATTTATTTATTCGTTACAATGAACCTCTGTACATTAAAGAGTCATTGACTGATAAGGATTTATTGAATCTTGTGATGCAGCCAGCATTATTATGGGGATATTAAGGTGAAAAAGCAAGTTACTGTGAATGAAGACTTGCAAATCAATGTTGTAGTGTGGTAAGAATAGGCAAAGTTAAGTCCTGACACTTCTACTTTCCCATCAACCACACCAGTGGGGTAGCAGTAGCAGCAGAGAGCTATGCTGGGGAGCTTTAGAGTAATATTCCTATCTTTCCCTGTCAGCGGTCTGTCTTGTTTCAGTCATCTTTCTCTTGTGGCTACATTCAAGGTGGTTAAGGAGAGACTATCAAACACCCTTATGTGTGAAATTAATGGGCTTCAAATGCATACTGCATACCACACCAAGTATGGAAACTGGGCCATAACCATCGACATGTTCCGCAGGTGTATAACAAAGTAGTAAACGTGATAAGTCCATTTTTTCTCCAAATAGGAGACAATAAGTTACCTTATTAAAATTTATTTTTGCTGGGTGTGGTGGCACATGTCTGTAATCTCAGCACTTGGGAGGCTGAGGCAGGAGGATTGTTGTGAGTTTGAGGCCAGCCTGGATTGCAAAGTGAGCTCAAGGCCAGCCTGAACTGCATAGCAAGACCTTGTCTCAAAAAGACCAAAAAAACAAACCAAAAAAAAAAAAAAATTATTTTTAAACTGGACCCAAGCACCTTCATAGCCATTTAATTTTCTGTGGGGAATGATAGAGTAGTTCCCCATGATTTGCAGAGGGTTTGTTTCAAGTTCCCCAGTGAATGCCTAAAACCAAACATGCAAATGCAGTTTGAAGCCAAGATTGGCGGTGCACCCTCATCATCCCATCACTTGGGAGGCAGAGGTGGGAGAATCACAAGTTGGGGTTCAGCCGGGGATGTATAGTGAATTCAAGGAGGCCAACCTGAACTATGTAGACAGATGTCGATGGTTATGGCCTCAAAAAGCCAAACCAAACCAAAGGAAAATAACAAAAACAAGTGCAGTTTCAGGTCTGACAGCAAAACTAGTCTGAATGAGTTGTGGTGGCAAATATCTGGCTAATGCAGGAGAATCACAAGTTCAGATCCAGTCTGGTCAACTTAATGAGTCTTGATTTCAAAATAAAAATATCTTTTAAAAAGGACTAGGGATATAACTCAGTGTGAAGGCCCTGGATTCAATCCCTAGTAAGGCGTGTGTGCACACCCCCCCCCACATACCTCTACATAAATTCATGATTTTTTTTTTACAGTTTCACTAATAGAAGATGACTTCTTACTACAGATCTTAGCAATTTCAGCATATTCTTTTCTTATGTTAACAACTTTTACCTTTTCACTTCTAAGATGCACCTTTGGGTATTCATTGGCATACCCAATGGCTGCCATCACTATTTTTGAACTATGGGAAAATCATTAAGTATAATTAGGGCTACTTGAACATGGGCACTGTGATTCCATGACAGTTGATCTGATAACCAAGAGGGCTACTTGGTGACTACTGGGCAAGTCATATACTTCCTGTGATAGGAAGAACAGAGGGATGATTCATACTGTGGCAGAACCCAGCAGAACAGATTTCACCAGGCTTCACAAAATGGTGCCTCACTTGAAACTCTTTATTGTTGGAATTTTCAAATTAGTATTTTTGGACCAGGGTCCCAAACTGAAACTACAGAAGGTTCTATAATGGCTTTCCCAAATGCTGCACAGGCCCTGTGTGCGCATAAATGTACACCTGACACACACTATAGGCACATCACCTGTACAAGCACACCATTATCCAGACAAAGTCAACATGAGTGATAAACTACAATAAATGGAAACACAAATCAGTTCAGTTGTATTTTTTTAAAGTACTGGAGATGGAACCATACTTGCTAGGCAAGTGCTCTACCACTGAGCTACATCTCCAGCCCTTTTTATTTTAATTATCTTATTTTATTTTTTATTTTTCAAATTTTATTTTGAAGCAAGGTCTCTCAAAGTTTCCAAACGGGGCTCAAAGTTGCGATCTGCCTGCCTCAGCCTCCTGAGTAACTGGGATTACATGTATATGTCACTACACTTGGCGCAATTGGAATTTAAAGATGTCTGTACAGTACCAGTCACCTGCTACAGGGGATGAAGAGATAAAAGAAAGAAATAGCTTGCTTATTGGAAAGTAGGAATTTTGAGAGCAGTAACAGAGATAAAGCAGCCTCCTGGGGATCTTTGCAGAAGCTCTTGTGTCACAGTCACCATACCCCACCCTCGGAGGAAATCTTGCTAGAGCCAAGTGTGAACTCAGAATCTCAGCCACACAAGATCAGCTCACAGTGGACACTTAATTAAAGGTTGAGCAGTCTGCCAGCGGACTATGTGTGACACTGAATAGGTCAATAGGCACAATGGCAATGACCTTTGCAAAGGGGGAGGCAACCAAGAGGTGGAAGGAGGAAGAGGGAAAGTAAAAAGAAGGATGTGCTACATACAAGTACCAACAACCCACCATGAGTGTAATCAATAAAAAAATTAAAAATGAAAAAAATGAGAGGACAGGAGGAATGGAAAAGCAAAGACACCTTCAGTGCTCAGGTGTGCATGCCCTGAGAAGACTTTGCATTTGTGCAAGCACACTGCTGGGATCCCTGGTGACCTGCTGCTTCCTGAAGGTGTTCCCACTTCTCTGAGGCCCGGCTGTGTGACCCTTCTCTTCTCCTCAGGGCCTGACTCTGGGATCCTTCTGCCTCCCGAGGCCTGGTTGAGAGCTTTGTTTCTCTCAAGGTCATGTGTTCTCTTGCAAAAGCTTGTTGTGATCTTAGGCAATTGAAGGGAGGCCTGTGCTTCATCCAGGCAAAAGATCAAACTTGCACACCCAGGCCCAGCAAGATAATTATGTCACATGACCTAAGTTAGAGTAAAGGAAGGGAAGCTGAAAATTCAGCAGAGGAAGAGGCTGGTTTCTGCTGGGAGAATTAGACACAGACTCACAGACCCACTAAAGATGCAACATTTGGGATAGTCTCTAAAGGAAGCACCAAGGACTTTCTAAACCACCTGGTACCTTCTAAGGAAGAAAATAAAACCTTATAGCTGTAACAAAAACATTCTTCTGTCTAGTGAGTTGAAACCCAATGCTTGTATATCAGCTCACTAAAACGTGTGTGTGTGCACATACATACACCTACTTCACATGTACTGCTTCCACTGTCTCTGTTATTAAATGCCTTCATGTCTTTCCACCTGCTCCTTGCAGAGAATAATTATAAAAGGGAAAGGAAGCTAAGACAATAAAGCAAATAAACAAATTTTTATGGTGCTAATTAACACCACCTCGTCATGTGTGCACAGGTTACCTCATTTGAATTTGTGAAGATTTTTCTGATATGTTATATATGCTGCTCCCTTTTTATAGGTAGGTCTACTGAATCACAATGGCTGATTCACCCAGGGTTATACAAATATTAAAGAGGTATGTGTTCTTTTTTAATTAAAAAATGAGTAAAGGCAAAAGCTGAACTCACTGTGGACGAGCAGGACCTATTCCCCAGCTTTCTCTTGTGCTCTGGACGAAGGCCTGCTCTTGCTTCCTTGTAACTCAATATCCACCAGTCCACACTTCTCCCTGGCCAAGGCTTCCTTCTTAGAAAACTCACAGTCATCTACAATAATTATGACTTTGCTGATCCCATCTCAAACCTTACCTGCTCTTTGTCCCATTCCCTTGGGTTGTTGCTAAATAACTCATTATGAAATAAGCAAATAAAATATTGAGGTATTAACAGATGATAAGCTTACAAATGAAATGCAGTCCCCGTGGAAGACTGCATCATGTGCTGTGGTGGAGAAACTGCTAGAAGACTCAGCATGCTGCTAAAAGGCATATTCACTTTATCAGCTGAGTGAGTGTTTGAGAAATAGATGGGGCAGATTGTTAGCTGGAGTCCTGTTCATGAGTGAGCCATGACCTATTTCCTCAGCAAGGACTACTTATTTTCAGTTTTTCTGTATAAATTATGGGTCTCCCAAGTCCCAGACCTAAAGAATATCATGAGTAAATCTTGAGAAGTTTATCTCATAGTCCAGTTTTGAGCACAACACCCTTTTGAAATAGGTGGACATGAACATCTGTGGACTTACTTTGAATGAAAACTATATTTTGAATCCATCATTGTCATAGATCAACTAACCAATGTTTCTTTTCTCAGTAACTCTGGCCTCCTGGGGCCTTTCTTCAGCTGCATGAGCTACTGCTCCAACTGCTCAGAGTGGTTGTAGTCAAATTTTTGGAAAATTGGTAACTGGTTAACCTCACACTGTATCCCATAACTGGAAATAGTGAGAGTATTTTTACCGTGAAAATTGGCAAATAGTATAAAGCCAGGATTGATTATTTATTTTGCCACAAAACCAGTTGTTAAATTATAACATTTACCAGCATCCAACTAGTTCCTTCCCTCCTTCTTTCCCTCCTTTCTTCTTTCCCTTCTCTTCTTCCTTCCTTTACAACCTTGGTAGTTTTCTTTTTTCTTTTTGTAATATTTATAACAAATAGTAGACATTTTGAGAAGCCCTTTGCTTAAAAAACTTGTTTTGTTATAAAAATTCTATTTTTAGCTGAATTCATATGAATAAAGAAAGGGAGGATGAGCTTCCTGCCTCGTAGGCTCCTGGAGGGAGGGCCCCTGGTGCACGAGGAGCGTTGGGTGGGGAGTGCCGGTCTTTGGACCGACAGCTTACTCCCTGCCTTGTAGGCCCCTGGAAGGAGGGCTTCAGGTGCACAGGGAGCCACAGGCGGGGAGCGCCAGTCTTCCGGCTGGCTAGCTTCCTGCCTCATAGGCTCCCAGAGGGAGGGCCCCCAGTGCATGGGGAGCCATGCGGCGGTGAGCGCTGTTGTGCGCCGGCCCTTAGGCTGGCCGCCTCTGCTCAACTGAGATCTATCATGACACAGAGAAACAGTGATGCAACTGGCCCACCATGCACCGACTGCAGATGCCCACCCATGGACGTTTGTGAATCATTCAAACTTTGAACAACCCCTGGGTATACATGCCATACAACGGGCCACTCTTCTCCTGCCATTGAGAACCAGAAAGGTCCAGAGCCAGCGGAGGAGCAGCTGCTGAACAAGGACTCAGAGAACATGAGAATGCAGACTAAGCCCAAGGAGTCAGAGGTCCTGTGGACTGGGGTCACGAGAGCCAC
>NW_004955461.1:1968922-2119985 GCF_000276665.1 Chinchilla lanigera
TTCCTTCCTTCCTTCTTTCCTTCCTTCCTTCCTTCCTTCCTTCCTTCCTTCCTTCCTTCCTTCCTTTCTTCTTCCTTCCTTCCTTCTTTCCTTCCTTCCTTCCTTCTTTCCTTTCCTTCTTTCTTTTTTTCTTCTTCCTTTCTTCCTTTCTTTCTCTGAGGGTTGCTGATTTCCTTCTCTGAGTACTGCTTTCTTCATTGACAAGCTCTGTAACTCAGCTCTTACCCACCAAAGACTGGTGACTTCAGGGAAGATGATGCAAAATCCTCTAGATTTAATTCCTTCTTAATAGACGTGGGATTAGAAATTATTGTATTTCATTGTATTAATAAGTATTTTATTGTATTTTATTAAATTAACAAGTTCTAACTTATGCATATATCTGCAAAACTACCACAAACAACATGACAATGAAGACAAGCAACACTCCCAAGAGTTTCCTCATGAACCTTTGAAATGCCTCCCTCCTCTGTCTTTTCCTACTACCCAGAACCAGTACCTAAACCAGCTAGCTAACTGGTGCTATACTTTCTGTTGCTTGAGAATAATTTACATTTTCTCAAATTTTAAATAAATTTAACCTTTTTTGTCTGTTTTTTTATTATCCTTATTGTTACACGAATTCACAATGTGTACTTTTTTGTTGAGTAGTACTCCATTGTATGAGCATTGCATCCTTTAGCCATTCACATGTAGACAGATACTTGAGTACCTTCCACTTATTAACTATTACAAATAAAGTTTCTAAGAATATTTGTGTGGAAATGTTTGTATGTGCATGTGTTTTTTTTTTTTTTTTCTCAGACAAATTCATAAGAATGAAATGACTCAGATTGTGTGAGGTCTATAATTTACTTTTTAAGAATTACCAAATTATTTTTCAAAGTGCTTGCACCATTTTAAATTTCCATTAGCAATGAGTTATGGTTCTAGCTGATTCACATTATCAGCAACACTTTGTGTGATGAGTCTTTTTAACTTTTGGCATTTTCATTAGGTTGTAGTGATATAGCACCACTTGCATTTTTCTAGGTATTAATATACTTAGTGCATTTTTATAGGCCTATTTTCCTAGCATATAAATCATTTTGGTAGAGTGTGTATTAAAAAATTTTGCTCACTTTTTTTTTTAGGTTTTCATTTCTCTTTTGAGATTTTAGACATTTTTATATACTGTTGATTCAAGCCTTTAATCAGACATAGGATTTTTTATGTGCATGTACTGTTTCTCTACAGTGAATATAATCACTATGCTCTGAAAATGTGTACTAATAAAAAATCATTAAGTTTCAGATACTAACATTAAGTGTGTACTATGAACGTATTTGGTTTTCATATGTAGTTGCATTTTATCCGCTTTAACTTTAGTTAAGAACATTTACATGGGAAGGAGGTATGGGGATAGGGAAAGACGGGAGGGAGGGGAGAGAAGGGAAAATAAAAAGGATCAAAATGTGATTTGTGTATGTACCAATTTCCCAAAATGAATGTACTTATTCTGTATCTCAAATATATTTTTGAAAGAACATTTTCATTCATCTTCCTAATATTGTCCTGTAGTTCTCTATGGTAATATTTTTGTGTGATTTGGACAGGCAAGTAATGCTGGCCTAAGAGTGAGCTGGAAAGTGTTCCTTGCTCTTCAGTTGTCTTGAAGAATTTTTAGGTTTTACATTTTACATTTTACATTTTTGTTTTTATTTTGAGTAAAATTTTCCAGTGAAGCTATCTGGAAGAAGAGTTCTTCTTTCTGGTAAGCTTTCCAATCAAAAATTGAATTTCTTAAATGAATACAGGGATATTCAGGTTGCCTATTTCTACTTGAAAGAGCTTTGTTACTTTCAGTGTTTCTAGGAATTTTTGCATTTATATAAATTGTCAAATTTAATCAGCATATTAAGTTACATATATTTTCTTATAATGTAAGTATAAAATGAGAATCTACAGTTAAGCCATCAGTTGTATTTCTGATGTTTACATTTTGCCTGATGAATGTAATTTGTAATTACCGTTTCTTGATTAGATAATAGAGAACAAATAATTTTATGAAACTTCTCAAACAAGTAGATTTTAGTTTTATTTTTCTATCTTGTCTCTGTTTACTATGTTATTGCCTTTTAATATGACTATTTCATTTGTTCTGCTTATGGTTTGCTTTTTGCATGTTTTCTTACTTTCTTAAGTGGAAGCAGATGTTATTTCTAAAATTGCTTTTCTAATAGAGAATAAGCATCCTTCCAAGTTAGGCTTTGTTTGCATCTCCCATATTTTATAGTTTTAATTTTTTCATTAAGCTCATGACTTTTTATTTCCCTTTTGATTTTTTTATATGCTCATTTTCTTAAACAAAGTTTGTTATTTAGTTCCTGCATATGTCAGATTTCCTAGAGCTCCTTTGCTTATTGATTTATCCTTAGAAATTAATTTTATTAATTTTTAAATTTTTTAGAATAGTTTGAAGTTTTTTTGAGGGGGGCACATACTGACATTTTAATAAATGTTGATGTACAATGTCAATAAAGACACATGGATTGAAAATTGAAGACAATTATTTCATAGGAAAGGAGCCTGAGGACAAAGAGTACAAATATTGACTAATCCGTGACATTATTAGAGAAAATATTAAGTTCCACATCCTTGGAGGCCAAGAAACATAATGTATAATTAAAAATATTGTTGTATACTTTCAATGCAGTTTGAAGTTCAAAGCAAAATTAAGTGAAAATTTCAGAAAGCTCTTAGAACACTCATTCCTGGCTCCTGGACATGTACAACCTTCCCTACTACCAGCATCTAGGACTGTTCTGTACTTCAGCTGTCATGTCTGAAAAATAGTACCATAATACTACCTTCTGAAACTATTACTGTGTGGATTAAAGACATCATACAAGAAGAATTCTAGGCTTTTTCTGATACAAAATTTGACCAAATATTGAGTTCTTAGTGGTGGAGCAGGCCTTAAACATTACTGGGTGTGTTGCTTGGCATTTCACACATACACAGAAAAAAAACTTCTTTACCAAGTTGGTGTATCTAAGGTATATCCTCCTTTTTGCGCTAAAAAAGGGAAAAAGAAAGAAAACTGAACTAACTGGGAATTTACTGGTAGGAAATATTGTTTTAATGTTTTAATTTTAATTGTGGTATTTTATCATGCAAAATCACATATAGAAAGTATTATTTGTGTCATCATGCAGATGAGGGAAATGAGCCTGAGAAGTAGAAAGCTTTTCCAAATTACAGAATGGGCAACTCAGAGACACAGGATTGTAACCTATATCTGACTCCCGAGCACATACGTATCAGGCTCTGCTGTAGCCAGGCAGGAAGCAGGAGGCTGGGCACAAAGGAGCAACTCTAAAATAGAGCTACTTCCCTCCCACAAAGGCCTGCCTTAATACATCCTCAATTTGAACTTGGAAAAGCAATAAACTTCCCTTCCAGAGAAGACTGGTCATCCCGAGGGAACTGGGCATTGTTCCATAGCATTCCATAGGCTATTTTCTAACCTGCCCATATCCTGTCCTTCCAGCTTCCTTCCTTTCCCTTTGCTGATATCTGGGCAACCCGTGAGCTGCAGACTTGATGTATATAGCCCTTGCTGCTTTGCCTGATTGATGTGATGATCCTTAGTAGAAAGGGTTTATGGCAGGCCACTCTTCTGAGAAAGCATGCCTCAGATGTACAGTACAATTGCCTGACTCTTAACCCCCAAAAGTAAAAATATTAAGAAATGCGCACACACCCACACCCACATACATACACACACAAAGGCAGCTGAAGAACTTCCTCAACACCCTCCACAGCAGACACTTAATATTCCTCAGGCTGGTGTATAAGTGACTTCCCTTTTCCTTTCTCCTTATCGCTTCCCTTTAAAGCGTGCTTGGAGGGGAAAGTATAAACAATGTGAGGGGTGGTGCTGCACTTAAAGGAAATTTAGGCCCTGCATCCTGTCCTTCTTTTAAAATAAATAAGTAAATAAACTCTAAAGAAGCCCCAGGCCTTGTAACCTTCCCTTGGTGCATCAGCTTACTTAAACTCATTGTTAGGTAAGGGGGGCAGTTATACTCATGAACAGCGTAAAGTTCTTGTAACTTCCAACGACAGAGTCATAACTTTCTAGAAGGGTAACATACACTAATTGACAACCCTTAAAAGGGAAGAGAAGTATGTCTCAGAGGAAAGGAGAAATTATGAGAGATTTATCCAGTTTAGTTTTCAAACAAACTCAGAGCAGGGTCTTGGGCTGAGGTTTTCAGTGAGAGGCACTAAAGCCCAGCCTTCTGCACAAACTCCTTATCCCTGACTTTGTAAGTAATTTCAAACAGTTCCTCTTTCACAATCACAAGAAAATTTTGAGGTGAAAATGTTATTGGGGTTCTGGGTGCTGTGAGCTCCTCCTAGAGATTCTCTCTAGGTTTTTGTTGTCCTGAGGAAAGAACTGTGAAGGTAGTGAGATTTTACATTTATTAAAGGTACTAAATGTAGGAAAAGAAATACGCTTTTCAGAGTAAATGTTGCCAAATTAGCAGTGGGAAAGGAGATATATTCTGCAGAGCACAGAGCAGACCAGTGAAAAATTTCATAGTGCCAAGGAGGTTAATGGGGACAGTCTTTTGTTTTTGTTTTGTTTTGTTTTGTTTTGTTTTGTTTTGTTTTTTTGGTACCAGGAATCAAACTCAAGAACTTGCACTTGCAAGGCAGGCACTTGTGCTCCTGAGCTATATCCCCTGTTACCTGGGGGCAGTCTTTTGCATTCCCCATTCCTCACCTTAATGTCAGATCTAGGCCATTCTATCAAAAACCTTCTTGATCTCACACCAGAAGAACAGAAGCTAGCATTTTCTGATTGGTCCTAGGTAGAAGGAATGAGAACTGTTCTGCCCTTGTGCCCTGCATCTCTGAGACTGGCAAGTACTTCCCACTTGCCCAGCCATCTGGCCATACCCTAATCTCCCGCCTCAGAATGAATTTTGAAATTAGAGGGAAAGTTAGTAGAGCAAATTAAAGATTTCTGAGTGAAATGGTGTGCATATACTGTATTTTGCCTGATATTAATGTTTTCTAAAAGGTGCGAGCCAATCTTTAACTATTAATATTTTTCAAATAAAAATGTAACCTTTAGGATTCTTACAAAGAAGTGGAAGGCAGGACAACATTGCACTGGGGGTTCCACGTGACAATGTGAGAAAACTGAGTGGCTACTTCTCCCTCTAGGAGAATAAACCACTCCCATTGTGTCACAAGCTTGGAAGCCCAAGGTCAGTTGTCAGTGCATTGTTGCTCTATCTAAATAAGTTTTTTCTCTTTCTATCAAAAAAGATATCATAAGAGTTGAACCAGAGGTCTATTTGATGTTTTCTTTAGCCTTAACTTACCCTTTCATTCTGTTACCTGCCTTTCCCCCTCATATTTACTTTGGGCTACTTTTGACCTAAGCTAGTGTCCTCAATGAAACATCTAAGAAACTGAAGCTGGGACACAGACAATGAAGTGTCTGAGGTCAGACACATAGTTAGGAAAGACTCCAGTACAACAATCCACATCTATGATTTTAATCTTATATACTACCAATTGCAGGAGATATTCTAGAATTTTGTGAAGAACTTTTTGGTAGTTCCAGTAAGTAGATGTCTCAACTGGCATTGGTAGGTGGCAGCCAGAGATTTCATGATGTACAAATTCATCCAATCATGGATTGTCCTCTGTTTTACTTAAGTTTAGATCCCCTGCTAGACAATTATTATTTGAGTAGCTATCTGCAACTACTCGACCCTGGAACTTATTTTCATCTTAGGTACACATGCAAAGTGTACAGTTTTCATATGCACAGAATTTTCCAGAAATGCAATTCCACTGTAAGTGAAAACCATAATATATTGGTTAACAACCAGATTATGAGGGTTTGAATCTCAAGTGTAATATTTTCCAGGTTCAAGTTTTTCTGCAAGTGACTTAAACACTCTAGGCCTCAATTTTCTTATGAATTAAATGAAGCAGCAGTAATAATTATATTCTGAGTTTAAATAAACAAATACATCTAATGTTTAGGATAGTTCAAATCATTTGATAATTGATAGGCATATTATTTCAATTTGGTTCAGAATTTATTGGCTGTTTTTCACAGTTTTGGAAGAATAGTAGTTACTAATACAAAATCCACCAGTCTGTTTCTGTAATACTTGACTCTTACTGGTTTCATTGTTATGACTTTCTCATTAAAGCATGATGCCTTTTAAGATGTTTCTAGGAGAAGCTGGATGTTATTTCATTTTAAATTGCTTTCCCAGATAACAATCATAAATATGTATGCACCAAATATGAGAGCACACAACAATAAAGACAAATATTAATAGACATGAAAAATCAAATGAGTAATAACACAATTGTTTTTTTTTTTGTGGTACCAGGGATTGAAATCATGACCTTGCACTTGCCAGGCAGACACTTATGCCACTGAGCTATATCCCTAGCCCCTCATAACACAATTGTAATGGAGGACCTTGACACCCCACTGTCACAAATAGATAAACCCACTAGACAAAAAAATCAGCAAAGAAATAACAGAACTAAATCAAATTTGTGAACTTAATAGATGTTTACAGAGAGTTCCACTCAATAGCATCAGAATAGACATTATTCTTAGCTGTACATGAGATATTCTCTAAAATAGACCATATACTAGCCCACAGAACATGCTTAAGTAAATGCAAAGGATTTGAAATTATCCCATGCATATTAACTGACCATAGTGCAATAAAATTGGAAATCAATGGCAAAAGAAACCACAAAAAACTCCATAAATGCATAGAAATTAAATAACACCCTCCTGAACAGCCAATGGGTCATAGATGAAATTAAAGAGGAAATAAAACAATATCTACAATTAAACAAAAATGTAGATACAACATAATGGAACCTGTGGAATGCAATGAAAGCAGTCCTAAGAAGGAAATATATAGCTATGAATTGCCAAATCAGGAAGCCAGCATGAGTACAGACAAACAACTGAAAGTTACACCTCAAGTTTCTAGAAAAAGAAGAACAAGTCAAGCCCAAATCTTATAGGAGGGAAGAAATTATAAAGATCAGAGCAGATATTAATGCCATTGAGACTAAAAAAACACTACAAAGAATTAGTGAATCAAAGAATTAGTTTTTGGAGGGATGAAAAGGATGAAATCACTATAGGTCCTGTGGAAATTCAGATCATCAGTATCTACTTTGAAAATCTTTACTCTCATAGGATGGAAAACACAGATGAAATAGACAGATTCCAAGATATGTATAAATTACTAAAGCTGAATCAAGAAGATATAAAAATTTTGAATAACCCAATAGCAGTCAATGAAATTGAAAATGTAATTAAAAACTTACCAACAAAGAAAAGCAGAGGTCCTGATGGATTTGCTGCCAAACTCTACAAGAAATTTAGTGAAGGTTTAATATCAATACTCCTCAAACTCTTTAATAAAATTGAAAGGGAAGCAATACTCCCTAGCTCATTCTGGGAGTTAACTATTACCTTGACCCCCAAACCAGACAAATAAAAAATAGAAGTACATGGCAATCTCTGTAATGAACATAGATGCAAAAATCCTTAATAAGATACTTGCAATGGAATGCACCAAATCATCAAGAAGAGTATACACCACGACCAAGTGGGATTCATTCTAGGAATGCAGAGATGGTTCAACATATGCAAATCAATAAATGTAATACACCATATCAACAGAGCCAAAGAAAAAAATCACACAGTCATCTCAACAGATGCAGTAAAAGATTTGACAAAGCCCAATACTCATTCATGATACAAACCCTAGAGAAAATCAGGATAGATGGTCTTTATCTCAATCTCATAAAAGCTGATCATCTATGACAAACCAACAGCCAATATCATATCAATTGGGGAAATTTTTATGCTCATCTCTTATACCCTGAGCAGCTACTTTAAAGATAATACATATAATGTATTATTATTATTCTCCTATTATTTTGTTATAAAATTTTGTTTTACTTTTTTTCCATCGAATATTAAAATAAATACATTGCCTTCCTTTTTTCCATTTATGACAGTGTTAGAATACAATACTTATTTTTATAAATTATAGATGAGAAAATGTTATAACATCTCTGAAACCTCTAATAGCAAAGAAGCATTGTTTAGTATTTGTTCTGGCAAGGAGCTCAGTACTTTGGTCCAGTGTTTTCTCTACACAGCCTAAATACCTTTCCTGACTTCTATGACTTTTAAGGTACTATTTTGATCAGTACTCTGACGGGTTTTACAGAATTTGAAGGAGAGAATTGTATTCCTCAACAGAGTGAGGTTCTTATAACGTCCCCTAACAGACTCAGAAAAGCATGTTTTAAGAGGAAAAAATTGTTAAAGATTTATCCATTTCACTCTTACTCCTTAGGACTGTGGGTTAAGGCTGACAAAAGGAATACATAGTTTATTCAAACTGCAAGATATCTATGATAGTTGAGTTTTTTTCATTCCAAGGGTGATAGGGACTACTGGAAGATTTTGAACTAGTCATTGACTGGAACTGTGTTCTCAAAATAATTAAGGAAGCATGTGCACATCAAGGGGAAGGCAGACCATGGCTGGAAGCAGAGAGATCAGTTAAGAGATTTTATCTTGGATGTGAAGTGAGTTTCAGAGTTTTGCCAGTGGAGGCAATGAGATTTACTCCAATTAAAGATACATTTTGAAATCTGAACAAAAAGAGCATGCTAATGGATTAGTTGTGGCATGTAAGTGAGAAGCATCAAAACTTGGATTCAAGCAACAGCATGAAAGGTGGTGTTGCCATAAACCAACACCAGGAATACTGGAAAAGAATCAGGTGTAGGCATGCGAAATCAGGGATTTGATTTTGAACATGATAATTGTCATCAGTCCAATCTTATCTGAAGGGAAGTGCTAAAAGACAGCTAGAATGAGTCTAGACTTTCTGGAAGTGGTCAAGACTAGAAGTGCAGTTCAAGGTTTACTCATGTAGTGATACATTTAAAACCATGAGCTCATATGAAATCACAAGGGAGTGGTCATAGGAACCCACCAATGTTGAAAAGTTCTGGAATATGAAGAAGATCTAGGAAGGGAAATGGAAAAGAAAGCGACAAAGATAGGACAAATAATAATGAGATTATAGTCTTTGTGTTACAAATATGTTTCAAGAAGAGAAAATAAGCAATTGGGTCAACTGCAAATATAAGAAAAATGATCACTGAGAATCCACTGTTATATTTTGAAAAACAACATTTCATTTCTTTCTTTTTGGCACTATAAAATTGTCATTACAGGGGCTGGGGATTTAGCTCAGTGGCACAACGCCTGCCTGGCAAGTGCAAGGTCATGAGTTTGATTCCTGGTACCAGAAAATAAATAAATAAATAAATTTTCATTACATATAGTTGAAGGTGGGATTTTAAATGCTTGTGTGCTGAGCACTAGGCTAAGGATTTTAAACCAAAGACCTGTGTCCTTCTGTTCTGGAAACATTGCTTATATACAGGGTTTGCCAAAAAATGTAATCCCAATTCAGGAAAAGAAAAACTTGTATAAATATTTTAACACTAAATTTATCAAGACATCATGAGATTAATACAAGCTACCTTTGGCCTGTACAATTAGAGAAGAAGATCAAAGTGGTGGCCGTTGGCTTCCAGACATTTGTTAATATGGCAAATTTCTGCTTGGGTAACCTTGGTCACTGAGATCGCTGTATGTGCAATTTCTTCTCTAAGACCTAGCAGTGTAGTGGGTTTTCTGGAATATCTGCTATCTTATAGGGTCCCCCATATGGAAATAACACCACCTGTTGAATAAACATCATATGATTTCCTTTTTATAAGCTGTATGCACCTTTTTTGGGTGGACTTTGTATTGTCTAAATGATATTTTTCTCCAATTTCTTGGGCCATTCTTCCTGGAAATTTTATGATTCAGATTTTCAGTTTCCTGGGTTGGTTTTCTAACTTTGTTTTCTCACATATTCTCCATCTCCACATATTTGTTTCTATTTCTGGGGAATGGATTAAATTCAAATTTTTAATGGGAATGGGAAGCTAGAGTCAGCTAGTTGGCAAGGAGAAGAACTGAAAGGATCAATTTCTTCACTCACAGACTAAACCAATGGCTTCAGCCTTATACCTCAGATCTGGGGTATTACATAAGAGGGTGTGTACATCCTTTGGCAATCTTCAGCAGGGTTTCGAAAGCTTAGAAGGAAGAGAAGAGCATCTCTGGAAGGGAAGGAAAACTGTCCAAGAGATTTACTTGTCTTGTGGCCACAAGTTAAAGAAAACTTCACCAATACTATGATAATCCCAGATGTTCTTGCTCATATCACTGGAATTTGAAAGATGAAAGTCAGCATTTCTCTGTGAGTTGCCCACCTGCTGATAAGGAAGAGGCTTGAAGCAGTTGAATCTCCAAATTCCTTCAGATTTGCTTATTCAGAGGGGTGCATGTTCTAGCTTGTGGTTACCACACTTGTTCCCTGTGCACTCAGCTCCTTGACTCACACTTTGTCCTTTTAGTTTTTCTCAGATATAAAGTTTAGTGATTTTTTTTTTAAATTTTATGATTTTAGAATCCCTTGCAGTGCTGACATGCTTTGCTTTGTGTTTATAATTTTAGTCAGCTCCTATTGCCATGTGCTGAATACTGTAGGGATTTAAAAACAGACAGCATGATTTCTATCCTTAACTTTATGAATAAAATAGGAGAAAGGAGATGGCTAACACACAACTGTAAATGTGCATTTGAGAATAAATGTGGCAAACATATATTGTTTGTATGCTAATGCAGTAAGATTTACAGAATCTACTTTGTTTTCTGTTTTATGATAAAAGATAAAATGATAAAACAAAATTTCATAACAAGATGATAGGAGAATAACAACAGTTAATACTGTTGTACAGTATTAAGTACAAGACATGGGCATAAAAAATTCTCCAACTGATATAATCACAAACCTTCCTTTTCTATGAACTAAGATGCACTAATAGGATAACTAACATGGATTTTATTCTTTTCCCTTTCTTCCTTTCCCTTTCCCTTTCCCTCTCCCTATTTCCTTTTTCTTTTTGAACAATTTCTTCCCATTTCTCAATATCTGTTGTACATTTTAGACCATATTTACTCTTTCAGTTTCTCATACCAGGGAGACAATATGTTTACACATGTGAGTGTGATTTATCTTTCTTATACATATGGCCCCAGGTTGCATCCATTTACCTATAAAGGCCTCAAGTTTATGCTTCTTTATGCCTGAGTAGTACTACATTGTATAAAAAGACCACGTATTTTTTTACCCATTCCTCAGTTGATGGGGATTTGGGTTTTTTCCAGGATTTAACTATTACAAATTGTGCTGGTATAAACATGGATGCACATATATCACTGTGGTATGATGTTTTTAATTTTTCTGGGAAGATACCCAGAAGGAGAATAGTTGGGTTAAATGGGATCTTTCATCCTAGCTTTTGAGAGGAATCTCCATACTGATTTCCACAGTGGTTGCCCCAGTCTGCTCTACCAGCAAAATTGCAGAAGGGTTCCTTTCTCACCACAGTTCCTCCAGCATTTGTTCTTGGTTGTTTTTTTGATGATGAACATTCTTTCTGGAGTGAGATGGAATCTCAATGTTGTTTTAATTTGCATCTCTTGAGCAACAAATGACATTGAATATTTCTCATATATTTATTTGACATTTGTATTTCTTCATCTGAGAAGTGTGTGTTCATCTCAGATGCCCATTTTTTGATTGAGTTGTTGAATTTAGGTATCTTATTTTTTAAATTCTTTATATGCTCTCGATAGAAGTCTTTTGACTGAGAGACCATTGCCTAAAAATTTTTTCCTAATGTGTGGTTTGTCTTTTCACTCTGTTGGTGATTTCTTTTGTTGTTCAAAATCTTTTTAATAAAATGAGATCCCAGTTGTTGATTCTTTGAAATGTTTCCCATGCAGATTGGGTTTTGTTCATTAACTTTCTCCCTACCCCTTCAAGATTTCTACCTACTTTCTCTTCAGTAGATATAGTGTGTTTGATTTAATATTTAGATTTTTTTATGCATTTTGACTTTAGTTGAGTGCATGGTGGTAGACATGGACCTAGATTTAGCCTGCAGAAAACCAGTTTCTACAGCACCATTTATTAAAGAGGCTATCTTTCTTCCAGCAGATGTGTTTGAACCCTTTGACAAAGATAGCTGAGAGTGTTTATAGCTGTGTCTGTTTGACTGGTTCTCGGGTCTGTTTTTTTGCTGGTACCATGCTGATTTTACCACAGTAGCTTTGTAGTATAATTTAAAGTCAGGGATTGTAATGCTTCCTGCCTTGCATTTGTTGCCCAGGATTGCTTTTGCTACTCTAAGTCTCCTCTGGTTCCAGATGAATTTTAGGAATGTTTTTGCTAGTTCTGTGAGGGATGCTAGTGGTACTTTGATCATGATGGCATTAAATCTGTATAGCAGTTTAGAGAGTATGGTCATTCTGACAATGAGGTTCTTCCCATCCATGAGCAAGGGATATCTTTCCACTTTTTGAAGTCCTCTTCAATCTCCCTTTTCAGAATACTGTAATTTTTGATGTATAGATATTTTACTCCTTTCATTAGATTGATTCCTAAGTATTTTGGTTTTTTTTTTTTTGGATGATATTATGAAAGGTGTGGTTTTCCTAAGTTCTCTTTCAGTGAGTTTGTTGTTTGTGTACAGGAATGAGTGATCCAGCTATACTACTGAATTTGGTTATTAAATCTACAAATCTTTAGGTGGAGTTTTTGAGGTCTTCTATGTAAAGGATCATGTCATCTGCAAATAATGATAGTTTGGATTCTTCCTTTCCTATCCTTATTTCTTCTATTTTGCTCTCTTG
The DNA here is from genome assembly GCF_000276665.1 of Chinchilla lanigera. Classification (NCBI taxonomy): domain Eukaryota; kingdom Metazoa; phylum Chordata; class Mammalia; order Rodentia; family Chinchillidae; genus Chinchilla; species Chinchilla lanigera. The sequence goes on from NW_004955461.1 coordinate 1,981,821, forward strand.
TCTAATGGCTCTGGCTAGTGTCTCCAGAGCTCTATTGAATAGGAGTAGTGATAGTGTACATTCTTGCCTTGTTCATGATTTTAGACTGAAAGATTTCAGTTTTTATCTATTTAGTATGATGTTGGCTGTTGGTTTGTCATAGGTGGCTTTTATGAGATTGAGATAAAGATCATCTATTCTGATTTTCTCTAAGGTTTTTATCATGAATGAGTGTTGGGCTTTGTCAAAAGCTTTATCTGCATCTATTGAGATGATCCTGTGATTTTTGTCTTTTTTTTTTTGATATGTTGTATTACACACATCAATTTTCATATGTTGAACCATCCCTGCATTCCTAGGATGAATCCCACTTGGTGGTGGTGCCTAATCTTCTAGGCAATTTGCTGCATTCTGTTTGCTAGTATCTATTTTTTGTGTGGTACCAAGAATTGCACTGAGAAACTTGCACTTGCCAGATAGGCACTGTACTATGTTTGCTAGTATCTTACCGAAGATTTCTGCATCTATGTTTATTAGGGAGATTGCTGTGTAGTTCTTTTTTTTGTTGTTTGTATCTCTGTCGGGTTTTGGTGTCAGGGTAATATTTGACTCCTGGAATAAGTTAGGGAGTATTGCTTCATTGTCAATTTCATTAAAGAGTTTAAGCAGTATTAGCATTAAGTCTTCTCTAAATTTCTTGTAGAGTTCAGCAGTGAATCCATCAGGACCTGTGCTTTTCTTCCTTGGTAAGTATTTAATTACATTTTCAATTTCATTGACTGCTATTGGGTTATTCAAAATTTTTATATCTTCATGATTCAGCTTTGGTAATTCAAACAAATCTTTGAATCTGTTAATTTCTTTTATGTTTTCCATCCTTTGAAAGTAAAATTTTTTGAAGTAAATATTGATGATCTTCTGAATTTCCGCAGGATCTATAGTGATTTCACCATTTTAATTCCTCAACGCATGAATTTGAGTATTTTCTTTCCTTTTTTGATAAGATTGGCTAAGGGTTTATCAATTTTATTTATTCTTTCAAGGAATCAACTCTTCAGTTCATTAATTCTTTATATTGTTTTCTTAGTCTCAATTGCATTAATTTCTGCTCTGATCTTTATAATTTCTTCCCTTGTATGGGCTTTGGGCTAGACTAGCTTTTATTTTTCTAAAATCTTGAGGTACATTATTAGTTTATTTATTTGTGCTCATTGCATTTTCCCAATCTGAGAATTCACCACTATAAATTTCCCTCTTAGGATTGCTTTCATTGTAACCCATAGGTTCTGATATGCTGGATCTGCATTTTTGTTTGATTACAGATGCTCTTTAATTTGTTTCTTAATTTTATTTGTGACCCATTGGTTTTTCAGTTAGTTATTTAATTTCCATGTATTTATAGTTTTTGCAGTTTTGTTTGCTATTCATTTTCAATTTCCCTGCAGTATGGTAAGAGAGTATGCATGGAATAATTTCAGTTCTTTTGCATTTACTTTTGCATGTTCTATGGGCTAGTATTTGGTCTATTTTAGAGACCATTCCATGTGCAACTGTGAATAATGTGTATTCTGATGTTGTGTGAATAACTCTGTAAACATCTACTAAGTCCATTTGTTCACATGTTTGGTTTAATTCTGAAATTTCTTTGTGGATTTTTTGTCTCATTGATCTATTTCTTTGTGACAATGGGATATTAATGTCCCCTGTTAAAACTGTGTTATTGCTTATTTGATTTTCCATATCTATTAATATTTGTCTTATATAATTGCATGCTCCCACATTTGGTGCATACATATTTATGATTGTTATCTTTTTCTTTTGAACTTCTCACCTAAGAAGTATGTAATGATCTTCTTTATCACCTTTGATCATTCTTGAATTGAAGTTCACGTTGTCTGCAAGCAGAATAGCTAACCCTGCTATTTTCTGGGCTCCTCTTGAATGAAGTATTTTTTTCATGCTGTGACTTTCAGTCTATGAGTTTCCTTTTCACTTAAATGTGTTTCTTGTATATAGTATATTGTTCGATTTTGTTTCTTGATATATTCTGCCAGTCTGTTTCTTTTGATTAATAAATTGAGGTCATTAACATTGATGGTTATAACTGATATGTATTCACTTATCTTTGTCATGTTATTTTCCCCTCTTTTTCCCTCTGTTTAATTGCTTACCCTGCCTGGTGGTTTCTCTCTGTTGTTATACGGTTTAGTTTGAATGTTCAATTAAAATATCCAGCTGTATAATCCCAGACTCTGGGAGTCAAGGCAAAAGGATCACAAGTCAAAGCCCAGCCTGCATACTTTGGTGACTTAGTGGTATTTTTTCTTCAGAAAAACAGAAGAAGAGAAAAAGGAAAGAAAGATACTGGTAAAGAAAAGAAAAAAGAGCGATTAACTCACACTGAACCTTGTCTAGGTCCAACTTGAGGATGTGGTACATTGAATTACACAGATCAAATTTTGTACAAAATAGAAAAATAGTATTACCTATTTTGATTTTATTTATTTTATCCAAGATTTTTAAGGAGAGACAGACAGAAAGACAGAGAGAGAGGAGGGAGAGAGGGAGAGAGAGAGGAGCTGGGCAGAGGCCTTTTCCTTTGTAGGTGGAAAGGTTTTGGTAAGAATCGTGAATGCCTCCCAAGAAATGAGAGGAGAGAAGGAGCAGAGTGGAAAAGGCCCTTTTACACCAAGGCTTCATTAACATAATCATTTCTAGCCCAGAGTTCTGACTTCCATCAGACATTTCCTGTGTGTCCTAAAACAAATAGTTTGTTCTTAGCTTCTATTATGACTCATATAAGGCAATACCATTTTGAATCCAGTATTGTTATTCATAAAATAAAATAATATAATACTGGGTCATCTTCTCTGCAGAATGTTCTGTGGAGTTCTAGGTTTGAGCCAGTGGCTATGGTCTGAAAAGGCATTTTATTACCAAATAAACTTAGGAAATACTAGACAAATAAAAGTAAATTGTATTGTTTTGTGGTGTTTTAGAATCATTAATATGTTAACATTATAACATTTATTGGAGAATTACCACATGTAGAAAACATATGCAACTTATTTGATCATAAAATACTTTTATACAAGCTGTAATCATGGGCTGATGGTTTTCATATATTTCATATGATGGTTTCATTTGTTAGGAAAATGATTAGTACTATCCAAGACACTGTAAAAAGGTATAAAAGGAGTTAAATACAGATAGAAGCTGTGGCTTTTAGCTTATACTTGTAATCCCAGCACTCCAAGAGACTGAGGCAGGAGGATCATATGCATGAGCCAGACTGGGGCAATTAAGTGAATTAGTGAGACCACATCTCAAAACTAAAAATTAAAAAAGGGTCTTGGGATGTCCCTGGGTTTAATCCATAGTACGGTCACTACTACCACTACCACACCACACAAAAAAAGCAGATAAAAATATGCATGGTGGTCCTATAGACCTGACTTTGAATTTGAGGACTGCCACCTACTTTTCTGATCTTGGAAAATGGAATCAATCTTTTTGGGTGCCCATTTCCTTTTCTATATAACATAGCTACCTTGTATGCCGCTGGAGAATACTTGGACAGAGAAAATCTGTAACCTGATAGCAGTTTGGGGATATGCTCAATAAATGTTAGGTCTCCCTTTTACTTTCTTCTGCCTCTTCCTGACATTTGAACTTCTTTAGCCATAGCACCTTTCTATAGAAAGAACTCTAGGCATATGTATTGCAGAATAGCTAATATTACATAGGGTGGGAAATGGTATAATAGTAACTTATGTCCAACTACTTACAATGCAGTTTGATGTCAGAGGTGACAGAATTACCAAATAGTAATGAAACATTTGACAATACTGACATTGGAAAAGAATGGGCCAACTGAGGCAGACAGGACAGACAGGCAAAGAGAAATCATTTTGTAATAGGGCTTTTTCCTTCTTTCATTGCTTCTTAAATAGAAAGAACAGAGTAGTAAATGGAGTTCACTAGTTCTTCTCCCTCAAAATTCCTATCCTATCTTTTGCAAAAATCTTCCTCCCTGAAAAATTTGTAAAGAAATGAAGTATTCAATTTCTTATTTTTTTGTGAGAGTAGAGCTTGACTTTCTCCCAGCCCCCAAACGAGAGGTAGTTTCTGAGTTGATTATCTGGATAGGTTTACTTCAAAGCCACTGGAAGATGAAGATCAGCATGAGTTCATACAGACCCAGATGTGCCAAGCTGGGGTGGACTTTCTCTCCTTTGCTTGTCAACAGCTTTGATGTTGTGCCAGGTGAAGCTGTCTGCAGCCATTAGCTGCTTTTATGACATCAGACACACAAGACCCGGCAACACCAGATCTGCATTCCTGTGGAAACGCAGGTTAATCTTGAAGGATCACTGAAAAATTCCTTTTTTATGTTTTGGGGGTTTTATTCAGAAATATTGGCCAAATATTTATCCTTTAGATCAGGTCAATGACTATATCCTAATTCTTTTCTCCTCCGCAAAGCCACAGATCCTCCCAGAGAGGGAAAGATTCCAGAAACTAGACATTTTTGCAGTGTTTTTGGGAGGGCCCTCAATGGTACAGTGGCTACAGAATTTAAGAATAGACTCTGGTCTGGGATTGTTGGAACTCAGATTTTAGGACATAGTCTGTCAATGTCTCTGTCATTTACAGTAATTATATTCTCATCTCTCAGCCTTTACTCTCTGCATTGGTAGAATTGAGACAGTTTAATCTAAAGAGCTTCTCAACAAACCACCTTCTCAAGAAGGTGACCAACTACCTTCATATTGCAAAGGAAAACCAAGTTTTGTGCTGTGAGCTCTTGCTGTTAGCAAGTTTTCACTACTAAGCTTTCAGCATCCATTCTTGTAGTAATAGCCCTGTGGTCTCCTGTGAAGAGCTCCTGCTTCTCTCCTTCTCCATCCATCAGCAGGAACTGATCACAGTCCTGGGATGGCACCTGCCCAGTCAACACGTAGTGATTGGTGGTTGGGTGGGTCATAGCTCCAGCCAGACTAGTCAAAACCAATAAAGTGCAATTAGGAACCCTTGTGCTAAGACCCGTTGAAAACTAGACAAAAACTTTCCATAGGGGTAGCTTAGAGCAGTGGTAGAATAAATTAAAGCTGTGACTCAGTTAAGGAAGAAATTTCTGCCCATAAGTGGAGCTAAAGAGCAATGAGAAATAATGTTTTGAGAGGAAGACTGAGATCTGGAAATATAATTTGAATCTCTGGGTACAACCTAAATACAATATTGGAGCTAGGCTACCCTGTTTCAGTCACAACTCTGCCACTAAGAGTGGTAGATATTGGGCAATCACTAGACTCCTGTGTGTATCTATCATGTCACTGAGTTAAGTCAAAATAGTCAATGGAAATCTACCAAATAAGGTTACTGTGATAAATTCTTTCATTCTTAGATAGATAGATAGATAGATAGATAGATAGATAATTGTACTTCTTAAGATGGGTTGGCAGTCACAAGAGCCAGTAAATTCTATACTTTGCTTAAGCTAATTTGATCTCTGACACAAATGATCAATCATCAAATTAGTGACAGACCTTAAAACCATGTCTTCTGACCCTCATTTCAGACAAATTAATTCACCGTCTCCATAGTCATAAATGAAATTATGACAATGAGCATGATGAAGGGAGAATCTATACATTTTCTGAGTTTAATGAATTAAACATCAATTGATATTAAAGACTAGATATTCAATACCAGGAATTGTTGATTTTGCTAGATGTAATATTATTATTATATTAAATAGGAAGATCTTTCATTCCTTCTTTCCTCCTTCCGTCCTTTGCCCTTCCTACCTGTCTTCTTTCCTTGTCTTCTTTCTTTCTTTCTTTCTTTCTTTCTTTCTTTCTTTCTTTCTTTCTTTCTTTCTTTCTTTCTTTCTTTCTTTCTTTCTTTCCTTCCCTTTCTCTTCTTTTTAGAGATACACACTGAAGTACAGAAAAGTCCATGTTGTACCCATAATTTACTTTAAAACAACAGCAAAACCCATCAAACAAGATAAAACAAATACAGCAAAATGCCAGTGACTGCTGTCTAATTGAATAGTGGATAATTGACTGTTCATTATAAAATTCCCTCAACTTTCTGTTTGTTTTAAAAGGCTTATAGTAAAAATTTTATTGTTATTGATGTCTTAATTGTATGTCTTTCCTACTTCAACATAGGCACCATAAGGGCAAATAACATGTCTGCATTGCTTCCTGTTGTGTCTCCAGTGGCTGTAATCTGGTTTCTGCTCAATAAATACATAATTAAGGGTGAATAAACTTGGCCTTGTCAGTTGAGGAGGAGATTTAGGCGGGGTGCAAGTGAAGATGTGGGTGCTGCCTGATCCTCCCGTGGCCCTCCTCCCCTTGCCTGCGTGTTGCTTTTGTGTGCAGGTATCTGGCACTGCTCTTCTGAGGACTGTGCTGGGCACTCAGTTTCTGTAAGGAGCTGGAAGGAAGTTTGGGGAAGCTGGCATCCTCCAATAATAGCCTTGAAACAATGATGAACAGAAAATGAAGGATAAGTATTTTCTCTTCTTTGACTTGGGTGCAAAAACTCTAAGGTTTGTTCTATGTGGCCTCTCATATGTTCCCAGTGTGATGGAGCCCCGATTCCCCATAGCAGGAACCTGCTCATGAACATACTCTTCACTGCTTTCTTTGCTTTCTTTTTCTTACATCTGTACTCTCCCACTAATACTTTCTAGGATGCCTTCCAAAGCAAACTATCTCCTTATAAGCGTTGTCTGAGATCAAAGTTCTGGGGAGAAACTTGAGACAGAAGGGTGAAGACTGAACTTGAACATAGACTCCTAAAGCATAGAGGAGGGTGCTGGACGGGAGCAATTTTTGGATACACTACAAGGAACTCAGCCTCTTATTCCTGGGAGGTGAAGAAGAGATGCACATTTCTCTGGGGGACATCGCCTGGGCTACGATAGTCTAACCAGGTCATTTCATAGCCTCCACTGGACATTGAGAAAATCCTAAATTGAGCACCAGATTCAGTATTTGTAGAATAAAATTACTCAGCTCTTCTGCTTTCAACCCCCCTTCTCTCTTCTCCTGCAGATACGTCTTGGTGCTAATTTTTGAATCACTAGCCAAAAATTCTTTTCTTCTCTACATGGTGACTTTGCAGTACAGTGAAGACATACATCACCAAGAACCAGATTTAAATTCCATCCTGTCTTCTTCCAATACCCTTGGATGAAAATAGACATTCCTTTCTCTTATAATCTTTGTGTAATCTTATTAATTAGATATGCTACTTAAATCCATTACTGGAGCAGTTCTACTATGAAGTTGTATCCAACCCAAAATAAAGCCCTCATAAAATGAAGCACAAAGCTGAGAAAAAATAAAGGTGCTTCAGCTACTTGTTGTCTGTGGGGTACAATATAACTTGCTTAGCAAGGCTACCGAGTACTTCAGTGACGGAAAGCACCAGAAGTAGTTGGAATAATAAAACAGACATAAATTTGATATCTGGCTTGGTCTCACTTCCCTCTCATTGATGTTTAATCCATGTCCTATGTTTTATTGTCTCTTCCAACACATGATAGGATAAACAATCCTCAATAACACCTCTCTGATTTACTCAGGAGAACAAGAAACTTGTTCCTAATAAGAGAAAGATGTTAAAGGGTTGGATGAATCAACTAATAAAGTTTTACATCCCAAAGGCCTGCCTGAATTATTGTTATATATCCAGTCACCCAGGTATGGAAACTCAAGAACCACCTTTGACTTTTCTAACTTAAACTTTCCTCAAAGGTCTCCCTAAATCCTGTATATTGAACTTCTTTAACTGATCTCTCTGATTTCAGCACTCTTTTCCCTCAGGCAGACCCTATGTTTGTCTCTTTTACACTGCTGCCAGTTTTGCTGGTTTTAACATAAGTTGTCTGCTGTTATCTTCTGTGGTCTTGCACATCAAATTCTGACTTCAGATATTCAGGTGTCTCTCAACAAAATTCTACTTTGTCTCTTGCTAAGAAGTCCTGGGTTACTTTTCTATTCAGTCTCTCACATTCTATATTTCATCCTTGTAAGTGTTAGAAAGTTCCTTCAGTTTGCTTACCACCATGCCTTTGTCGAAGTTGTCTGTTCCACATGTCCCTCCTAAGTATACATTTGTCAAAATCCTATATTGTCTTATGGCATTGCTCAAATTTTATTCAGTACCCAAATAATCATGATTTTCTCCTTATCAGTAATATCATAACCCATGGTTTCTCCATAATAAATTGTGTAATCTTGTTTTACAATGATTTTTTTGTATATATACTTTCATTTGCTGGTGAGCTTTCAGAAGGCAGTAACCTTTTTATTTATTTCAAGACCACTTATTTGCCCTCAGAAATGGGCTGTGCCCAAAGCAAAAGGCATACACAAATGCAACTCCCAAGTGTAATAGTAGGGGAGATAGGTTAGCAATATCAAAAGTTTTAATTATTGCTGGCCTTGCCTCTGAAAACCAACAACTAAAGAAACTGAATCTTCACATTCTACTGTGGCAGGAAAAGTCTTATAGGACTTGCAGTACTTCCTATTCCTGGGTAACCTGCTCTGTTTGATTTCCCAGCTCACTTCTAATGAATGAAATATGGCTGAAGTGAATTGGCTGTCAAGGTTGTGATGAGGGTCTCCCTCTCAGCACTCGGTCTGGTTGCATTCATTTTTGTCCCCTTGCTAACTGACTTGTGTGTTGTGAGATGCTCTGTGGATCCCAGGGAAGCCTCTGACTACAACTTGCAGGACTGTGATCAATAGCCTGTGAGAAGCTGAATGTCACCAACACCCATGTCTGTGAGTTAAGCTGCAAATCTTTCCCAGTTGACCCTTGGGATGACTGCAGCTTTGTCAGAAATCTAAAGTCAGAAGACCCAACTAATCTGTGCCTTGCCATTTGGCTTAAAGAACTGAGATAATAATGCTGCTGCTCAAACTACTATGCTCTAGAGTTACTTACTATACACAAATAAATAACCTAGATATATACTTTTGAAAACGCTTATAGTCATTTCCAGACCATCAAGACCAAAGTTCTGACTGAGTAAGGGCCAGTGGACCTATGTTGAAGGCCTTTCTATTCTCTCTCTTACTATTTGAGGACATTATATAAAGACTGTGTGCTACACATGTCATAGTTTACAAATTCATCTTCATAAAGTTAGAACACAATTCTGCAAAACTTCAAATTTAATCCCTAAAAGCTTACAGTAAAAATACATCAATTATATGTCACCTAGTGGATTTTGCATTTAATATGGTGGTAACCATTTTTCCATTCTGCAAATGAGGAAAACAGCAATCAAGTTAGGATATTTGCTGAAGGTAACACATCTGACAGATGTTGAAAGTTCATATCAAGTTCAGATATGTCCATTGAGAAAGCCAAGGTTGTCTTCCTAAACCAAAGTTCTGGGCTGTAGCTGGCCACCGTGGTCATATGAAGAGCATTAATTAAACACTGAGAGACTTTGATTTAATTGTTTTGGAATATAGCCTATGTATTGGAATTTTAAAAATCTGCCCTTATGATTCTAGTATGTAGCCAAATTTGAAAACTAACCCATAGACCCTCCCAAAATATGTTTATCTTCATTGGAACTTAGCTATGCCCTGTGACTGTACACAATTCCTGAGTTTGGAAGTCCTCTCTTGAGTCCTTGCTGAAAAGGACCAAGTTTTACAAAGACAGAAGATTGTGTTGAGTACAAGCTGTAGGGAAAAACATTTTAGATGAGGAAGAAAGAGAGGGGAAGTAAGGAATGCTGATCTTGTGTTACGTAGTTATGGAATGGAAAAGAAGATTTTATTACAGATCAGGAAACTGGTCAGCAGTTTTTGCCACATCTTACATAGCCACTATTTACTCATATTTCACTTGTCCTTGGGTACTTGTCATTTCCCTTCAATGATAATATTTTAGAGCCAGAAGGGAACCTAGAATTCTATCGCTTATGTACAAGGAAACTGAATCTTGAAGAGAAGAAATAATTTGCTAGAGACCACCTGGTAAACTGATGTCAGAACTAGATCTAGTTTAGATGTTTTTATCTCTATACCTTGGGTCTGTCCACAATACCAGAGAAATTTTTTGGACTGAATTCTTAAATAATGATGTTTCCCAAAGGTACATAACTGGCAAAGAATTTCAGGCCTCTTCAAATCCATGTTCTGTTCCCTCTTCCAGAGTGCAGGTTTCAGGGTACTTCATTTTCTGTTTCCTGTACCAGTAAACTCTTTGCTAAAGATGCTATCACCACCTGCTTCACTTCAGTTGCTTAATATTATTTTATTAGGGAAGCCTGCCCTGACTACTGTGATAAAATATCAGCCATTGCCTCAAGTACTACTTAATTTGCTTTATTTTTTCTGTAGCTTTTTATCATCTGCCAAAACATAGCTTTGAAATTATTTACTTATATCTCCTTCTTCACATGAGTATAAACTGTACGAGCAAGGGATCTTTGTCAACTTCATTTGTTACTGTATCCATAGTACCTGCCAGCCTGAAGGAGGCCCTCAGTCAAATTTGACTGGTAAAATGCAGAATGAACAGCCAAATCTTCAAAGATGAACCATCCCTAGAATGTGTAAACTGAGCACCAAGAGACATATTCAAGTATATCATTTACTAGGGATAGAGAAAATGGTATTCAGACCTAATTGGGAAATTAAATCTGATAACTTCTAAAATTGCTTCTAAAATCAGAAGTGAGCAATGCAAAAGAGTATTTTTCCAAACAGAAGACGCATGGTCGTTGGAATTTTCATGGATTCTTCAAATAAGTGTTTAATTCATTCAGTGTTTTCATTTATTTAATGCACATTTAGCGAGAGTCTGTTTTACACATGTTGAATGCAGTTGTTGCATGGATAGTACAAAATTAAAGTACTGGTTCCCTTATTATATTGAGCCCATCTTTCTACTCTTCATTGCCCATCTCCCCATATGAATATTCTTGCATTCAAGGGCGTGTCACTTTTAGTAAGTCAAAGTCAGCCTAAATGGTGGCTAATTGAGCAAATTAAGAGTATATGTAGCATAATTTTATATGCAGCTGGACTTTTCATAGAAATTGCATTTAATCCATAAATCAGTTTGGGCTGTAGCATAGTTAGTTCTATCATAACAATAGTTAGCTCTTCCAATTGATCAATATGGGATGCATTTCTATTTATTTATATCTTCTCTATATCTTTCAATAGTATTTTGTGGTTTTTAGTGTGCAAGCCTTGTGTATCTTTTATGAAAATTATTGTAAAATATTTTGTTCTTTCTGATGCTATTGTAAATAAAATTATTTTCTTTGTTTTTGTATTATTCATGGATAATGCATAAAACTATAATTGACTTTCACATGATATTCTTGTATCCTAAAACCTTCTGAACTCATAGTTTAGTTGTGACAGTTTCAGTTTTTGTGAATTAGTTACAGTTTTCTATATAAAACATATCATTTGCGAATAAATGTTTCTCTAATTCTTTATTTTCTTCTTTTGTTTAATTTTCTACCCTAATGGCTTTGGGTTAAATCCCCAGTAAATGTTCCTTACACTGTTAAGAGAGGGCAATTTTGTCTTTTTCTTTATCTTAAGGGGAAGCAGTCCATGTTTCACTATAAGTCTGAAATTTAATGGATTACCTTTATCAGGGTAAAAAAGATCTATTCCTAGTTTTGTAAGCATTTGTTATTCAAAACAAATGAACTGTTGTGAATTCTTTTTTAAAAAATGCTTTTGTGTCCATTTGTATTTTGCTCTTTATCCTATTAATATGGTGTATTGCATAGATTGATTTTCATATGTTAAGCCAACTTTGGAATCTTATGACTCTTATGACCAGTTCTCCTTTACCAGGGCACCTAAACATTCACTCATTTTTGGTTTACTAATACCATGTTAAAGATTTTTTTTTTTTTTGCATCTACCTTTACAAGGAATATTAAGCAATGGGTTTTTTTTTTTTTTTTTTGCTTGTAACACCTTTCTCTAATTTTGACATCAGGGTACTACTATCCTCACAGAATAAGTTAGAATGTATTTCTCTTCTTCCATTTTCTGGAAGTGTATGTGAAGAATTGGTGTTGGGCCAATAGGTCAACTGAGGAACAGAAAGAAAATAAACCATCCCAGAGATCTGTGAGACACAATTACCTGTAATAATATGCACAGCCCTGCTGGCCTGGCATTTGAGCTTGGTGATAACTGGCAGGATGTGAATGGTAGCTGTGGAAAATATAGGCTTCTTTTCACTTCCATTTCTATAATTCTCTATTCTTTTACACCAAGCACTCGACTGATTTTATGTTACCTGCCTACCTCCCATGGAGACTAATCTTGTAACCTCTAAAATAGTACATTAGAAAACAGGAAAGACATTTTCAGAAGGAAAAAAAAACCAGAAACAAAAACATTAGCTAAATTTGCATGGTTTGATGAAGGAGAATAAGAGTGAGTTTGGCAGAGAAGGAGCTCTTTGTAGGAAGACGATAGAAAGCATGTTTGGAAATAATTGGAACTAGACATTTTAAAGCACATGTGCAATGGTTAACATGCTATTGTGGAGCTCTTCATGTGTGACAGAAAACAGGCAAGTAAAGTATCTTATTTAATCCTCACAGGTACCATCTAAATGCAGATCTCAGGCATTACTCTACTATGTGCAACTTAATATGAGATGCCTATATAGGGTGTCAATGGTTAATGGCAAAACTAGAACCAAAATATTGTATTTTGTCAGCATGAATCAGTGAAGATTTACCCTAGATTTAGTTTATAAACTACCAGGCAGGAATTTAGAAGCACGGCTCTTATAAGAGTGTGTTCCATTTAGTTATCCTTAACTGGCTCCATGATATCACTGAGTTTTAGAAGCTTTCTTTGTGGAAAAACAAACAAACAAACAAACAACAAAAAACAACAAACCTCAGACATGCATAATTCCTAGGAAATATTACAGTGATAGTTAATTTATTTGAGTTTCCTAAAGTTATGTGAGAAGCTTCAATTTCTGTGATTGATTTTATTGTTATTGTTCTTAATTCTAACTGAGAGAAATAAGGACTTAGTTTACAATTATGACATACTATTTACAATGATCTCATGAAGTTCTAACCAAATTAAATAATTGCTCTAACAATATTTTGTATTTTATAGCATCTTGTAATTTTTAAAAAATAACACGAATTACTCAGCTTGTTTTAGTCTTGTCTACAGTAACTGCTAAGATAATTGGTGCAAGTTAAGGAAGTTATTCACATTTTATACACAAGGAAACAACCTCAAAGAATTCCAGTAATGTATCTACAATAATGAGACTAATTAAAGGAAAAGGTGGGATCAGAACTTAGGTCACTTGATGCATGGCCTAGATCCTTAAAAATTATTATTAAACAATTACCTATGTGTAAATCAGTGCCGGATACTGGATCCATCTATGATACAGGATATGCCTTCTGTCCAAGAGTTTCCAGTCTGGGATATTTGTTATGAAGTACTTTGAGCAAATTATGGGAGATAGTAATTGAAGTCAGGATGTGAGTTAAAGGAAGATGGAACAAATAAGCACAATTCAAACCAGAATATTCCTGAAAGGCTCAACTAGAAGATGACGTCTCACTTCAGTCTTTGAAAATGGATGAGCTAGCCAGGCATAATCTTGGGGAAGGAAAGACCAACATGAATAAAGGTACAAAAGTGAAGAATGGTATCTTCTGTGCAGGGAAAGATAAACATTGTTGTCTAGAGCATATTTGTTTGTTTCATTTTTGTTTTTGTCTCCTGGGGGATCCCAGGGCTCTACCAGTGAACTATACCTTGGGAATATGTGTATATGGAAAGCAAGGATAGGAGATAAATGATCCTGGAAATACAGCTGAGGTTAGATGATGAAATTGCTTTTCCTTGAGGATATGATAGGAAGCCTTTTGGGGCATTTATGTGGGGTAGTGATTAGATCCCTTTTGCACAGAGTTCACTGTGGTGGCAGTGGCAGTGGCAGGGAACTCTGGTGGATTTACTTTAGGAGAGAAAGTTCTCAGGTCTCCTGTTTGAAGCAAAAGCTAGAAGCTGAATTGAAAACCTACGAGAAGCAATCATCTCTCTGGAGCACAGAGCACTGTTTTGACAGAAATCATGGTAGCTTAAACTTGTGCACACTACTTTTCTTAGAGGTGTGAAAGATGACTGATATTCTCTGAGAGCAGGCTAAATTATGCCATAAATAAGATAAAGCTGTGACTAATAACAATAAATAAATTGGATGACTAACATAGTCTAGGCAGTAAGCAGAGCCTTTTATAGTCTTTGCACTGTGTTATTCAATATTCTCAATGGTTTTATGAAGTAGGTATACTTATTACAGATGAGGAAACTGAGGCACAAAGCCAGTAAATTACTTGTTAGGGGTCATTGAATCAGTATGTGATACAGTCAGAATTTGAATACAGGCAAGACTGTTTCCTCAAAGGAATCCTTTAATTGCTATTAACTCTGAGACTTAAAAACAATCAAAACTAGAAAAAGAATGTTATAGGCAGCTGAGTTAGATAGAAATATTATAGGCAGTAAGACAGGGCCAGGCCCTTGAAGGAGCCAACATGAAAGATACATATTTGCTGTAGGCCAGACCTCAAAACAAAGGACTAAAGAAATGCACCCACATTCCTCCCTAGGGATGGGCATCAGGGATTGATATTCTAAATAGGTAGTGATCACCTTGAAGAGTCACTGACCCAATCTCTTACAGGAAAAGCCCCTGTTCTGTGTTCATGCCCACTTGCTACATGACTCGCTTCCCCATTTGATCCCCATTTAATCAATTTTACCTGAACAATTCTTATTGGCTGACCATAGTTTTGTCCATTTTTCTCTTACCTTGGACCCACCTCACCTCATGGTTTTGCTCTATAAAAGTTCCTAGAAAAGACAGAGTCTTGGGCAACCCACTCAGGGCCCTCTTCTGTCCCTCTCTTGGACAGAAGCTTTCTTTCCCTCAATAAATATATTCTGCTCTTAACCTCCATTGTTCCTAAAATTCATTCTTCAATTTAAGAGAACATGAACTCATCCCAGATATCATTCAGGTTGGGAGTTTTTATTTTCCTGTATCAATAGAACAGTGAGAGGGGAGGATGGGATGTGGCCCAGGAAGTGACCTGTTTTCCATGAATAGAGCTCAGTGGTGAGCATGAAACTCCACAGCTCACTTGTGTCAAAGGTCCCAGTCTCCCTACTAGAAAACAGAAGAGGACACAGCTTCCCCTCTCACCTGGAAGGTAAATTTGCTTTCTGTGGTTTGCACATAAGCAAGCTTTTGGATGTGATTCCAAAATCTCTCAGGGAGGATTCTGTAACAGGAAGTTTTCATTTATTAAATAGATTATGTTGCTTATTAATTTGTCCATCCAAAATTTAGCAGAGTATCCTGTTTCAGCATTGCTAAATGTTAGGATTACAGTTCAGAAAGAGTTCCTGCCCTCAAGGGGCTTGAGTCTTGTTGTGGAGAAATTTATGTGCTAGATTCAGAAAAGAAAGGGATTTGGTTCATCTGAGGGGTTTAGGGGCTTCGACTGGCTGAACAGGGGAACTACCAAGTATCTTTGCATTTGGACAAGAACTGTGGTCTTCAGAGACATAATCAAAACCTTTCCAGTGAATGGTCAGGCTTTTCTTCCTGTACATCTCTGTAATGAAATGCCTCCTGCTAGGGTTTATGTCTAGATACACCCTAAACCCACACTGTGCTCAGAGGCCAGGTTTGAGGAGGTGATTGGATCATGAGAGTATGATAACTGTCAGTGGATTAGTGCGCTGATGAGTTCATAGTGGACTTCCTGCTCTGAGGTGGATCTAGCTGGGAGAGGTGGATCACTGAAGGCATGGCCAGGAAAGCTTATCCCTTCTCCACTCCTCCTTTCACTCTCTCTCACTGGCTCTCAGTCCATGCCCCGCCCCCAGTGGGAGACAGCCAACTAAGGACTGAAGGCTCTATGCACTGTCAGCCAGAACGAAATCCTGCTCCTTTAACTTGTTGGTGCCGCCTATTGTGCTCCAGCGATGAGGAAAGTAACTAAGGCATCTCTGAGGAGGGGAGGCACATTCTAACAAAAGTGAGAGATCACAATCTTTAGGGCTGGAGGACGTTGTTATTCTATTCATTTGTTTTTGTTGTGGTTGTTGTTGTTTTGGTCTTTTTGAGACTGAGTCTTGCTAGGCAGTTCAGGCTGTCCTTGAGCTCACTTTGTAGCCTACGCTGGCTTCTAACTTGCAACCATCTTCCTGCCTCAGCCCCGCAAGTGCTGGGATTGCAGGCATGTGTCATCACACCTGGCTCTATTCATTTGTTAATGAAGAATAACATCCACCCAGCTTTGTGCAGTTTTAACATTCTAACAAAGCATTCTTTCAAGTGCCAGAGAACCTCTCCATTCTGTCTACTCTTTCTTGAGGAGAAGGGATACTTCTATCCTAGCTGATCTTTTCAATTTTGTTGCTCACTATTCCTCTATAAAAACCTTTTTCCGAAAAAAAAAAAAAACAAAAAAAACAAAAAAAACTTTTTCCGTCTGTCATCATGCTAGTGTCTTTCAAGTGCTCCCTAATTTCCTACTTTTGTGCCTTTGGCTATCCTGTCTCCTCTCCAGTGCTGGAAATAATGCCCTCTTTCCATGGTTACATGCACCAATTACACTGAGATTTAAAAGTTTAGCCAAATCTTGCTTAAGCTACAAAAAACATTTTATCATATTTTAATTGGCAACTCATCTTTTTCAAACTCCCAAATCCATTGCCTGTACTCTTTTGGTACAGATTTAACACCTAATTGCCCATGCTGTTGTAATCATCTCCGAAAGTTATCTGTCTTTCTAGAGCTGCTCGGAGGCTTACAAACAAAATATTCTAGAGCCTCTGTCTCAGGTGTCTACCAGTAACCCCTGCTCACAGGGACATTTGGGGCCTTTCTCCAGTGTCTGTTTTGAAATATAGATTCTTATACGCCCTGATATGTGAGATGTAAACTTTTTAGCTGGCTTGATAGAAAAAATAGAAAAAAGAGGCCCTTCGGAAAAGTGAGGTACCATGAACAGATAGTCATAGGGAAGGACCGTAGAGAACAACATATGTCATTTGGGGTATGTAGGCAAAGGCCCTTCAGTGACTAAACAAGATGAAAAAAAGAGAAGATGGAGACACTGGGTTCTGGGATATGTCCGCAGGCTTGGTTCTGGAGATTAGTTTAAAGAGGCTTATTATTTATAGGGTGTTTTTGGAATCAGTGTATATGGAACATAAGGGAAGGAACTAGGGCAGGGAAGTGGAAGACATACTGCAATAGAATTCAGTCTTCACGAAGTCCACAGCTGACCCTCTGGGAATTTAGAAGAATGAGATGAACCTTCTGAGAGATCCTGTGCTGATTCAAGAGGGACTGGACTCACTCTCCAAGCAGCAGCAATAAGTGGGTGTAGATTATCCCAGAAAGGTGAATGCTTTCAAACAGGATAACTTTTTCCAATGGTGCAAAGGATAACTTTTTCAATAGTTAGAGGTACTTGTAACAGCTGGGATAATAAGCCTCTGACTGTGTAAATTGAGGATTTAGGCTACATGTCACCAATACAAGGTGTCTGTGTGCCTCAGCTATAAGGTAAACTGGAAGACAAAATGAGGAGGCTATAGAATTACTTGAAGCTCTGAACTGTGGATCTGAATATTCTCCTAGCAATGACCTCTACCCAATTAGGAAAATGCAAGCTTACTTGGTGGCCTATTTCTGATAGGACCAATATCTCATAACTCTTGAATATGTGCCACCATACCTGGTATACATCTATTATTTGTCAAGTGACTGTTGAATGAAACAAGTGATGAACCAAACTCACTAAATTACTGGAAGTGATTATTTTGTCATATTTCATGCTTCCCTCCTCTGTCTTTTCATTTTGTTCTCCATTTCAATCTTGATTTCTACCATAATCGCTAATCTTTACTGACTCATGCTTTGGTTATGTTCTTCTCCTTTTAGATTTGAAAGTTCCATTTTCTATGTAGTGTCTCTGCCCTTTGGCATAGATGAGCGCTCCATTCCTTTGTTCCTTTTGCACCTGAGGGGTGCTGTTTGATCTTCAGCATATCTTTCTCCTGGCCTAGAAAAAAGTGCATTTTACAGCATAGCAACTTCAACACCCAAGCTGAGACAGGTCTTTTTGAAAATTCAAATAAAAGAATACAGAAAGGAGAATCAGTCTCAGCAATTTCCTTGGGCAGCTGTCTGGATCTTACTTAAGTCCTTTTTGCTTAAATCTAAGTCTTGAGTGGTCTAGAGCTTGATTTCTGCTTTGGTAAAAGGCAAAATAGAAAAATTGTTTATGTAAAAAACAATGAATGACCATGAGGATCAAAACAGATAGATCTAGATAGCTATACTTTCAGGAAAAATGCAAAGGGATGGAGTAACATTATTTTACCTTCTTTAATCCTTAATTTCTTCATATGTCAAGTGGAGATAATAGTAACTGTTTCATGTATGTAATCAAGATTAAATAAAACAACATATAAAATACCTATCACATAGTACAATGAATTGGAATTCTATTGTTCAGTGTGTAGCACTAACATTACAGTTCAAAGATAGGGAATGAAGAATTATATTAAGTAAAATAAAAATTTCCTGAAAAGCAGTTAAAGACATGAAAAGATTCATCATGCAGAGATGGGGATGAAAAAGTGTACTTCAAGTTGTCAGAGGTGAGTTATATGTAATATAATTACAAGATAGATGAGACACTGGACTCAGACCAGAGATGTGATTTATAGGCCAGCTTCTTCCACAAAGTTTGGGCAAACACTTCAGCTTTCCAAAAATCCGCACAATTGCATCTGAAATAATAGTATGGAACACATAGTCATTGTTTTCAATATTTTCTATGCACTTATCCCCATCCTCAAATTCCTTAGCTTGTCTCTCAGCTTGGTTGTGAATAGCTCTGACCAGTAAGATGTCTTCAGCAGTGATATCTATGGCACTAAGAGCAGATGTGTACATTTTAAATTGTGCTTTTTCCTGAGACAGTGTGTGTGTAGGGAATGCATCGAGGAGGAGCCACAAAATGAAACCACATTGAAATTCCTGAGTTATTATATGGAAGAAAGTTGTTCTAGGGAGCTAGTGAACTTCTGGTGTGAGAAATCTGTTCTGAGAACAATATACAAATGTTTACATATTAAGCCACTGAGATTGCATGATTATTTGCTAATAGAACTATTAACAATTAATCATATCCCCACTAATGTAAATAGTACAGGATTAGGTGACCCAGAAGATTTGTCCCAGCTCTAATGGTGCTCATGTTTACCATAGAATGTATGAGAATGTAAAAACAGTGTGTGAGCATAGCTTTCTCCTGTTTGTGGCCATGGTGGAACTCAAGAGGCCACATTATGAAGACCTGCATCATATATAGAGCAATTAAGAGCCATGGCAGTAGTCTTGTTAACACAAATACGTACATATTTATATGTACGTGTATGTCATAGCTGTGAATAACTACTTCTGTTACTAATTTTAGTGGTTTATGTTCTTATCTACTCTAACTCAAAATGAGATTAATAAATTATTGCCTAGTGCATTGATTAAAAAATACTAACTCAATGATAGAGAAAGGAAAATGGCAGGGAAAAATTACTAAATTAGGAGAATTCATAGTCAAAGGATTTAGTGATACAGGATATTTTTATGTTTTTGCACACAAGTCCAAAAATAAGTAGAGCTGTATGCCAATATACAATCACAGTTTTACCTAAAATAGAGGTTACATAAAAATATTGGAGAGTTTCAATTAGTTGCAGAAATAATCTGAACCAACAATGTGTGCATCTCACCAAGAAAAACTTAATAGAGTTCCCTGTCACTACACACACACACACATATACACACACACCCTCAAACTCCAAATCTATACAAGTAGCAACTGTACAAAATGATAGTGCATCCCACTAGTTAAGAGTCTGAGTTCTGGAATGGACCATTTCTCACTATTTGAATAACTTATGAAACTTATTTGCTATGTCCAAAGCCCCAACTTCCTAAAATGTGAAGTAAACAGAAAATAACAGCATTGCAATAGTAGGAAATAACAGTAGTGGAGTGGTAGTACCTACCTCAGGGGTTGTTCTGATGATTAATCAGTGATGTGTGGAAAGCATTTAACATAACACTTGGCACAGAGAAAGAACTATAAAAATTGGCTAACAATTAAATCACTTCCAAGAAAACAGTAGAGCTCCTAGATAGAAATAGATAGAAAACTATTTACCTTCCGGCTGGAGAGACAGATGTTTGGGGTGATGTATGTAATTACTTGTCCATTGATGTGATCTTTTGTACTGGATTACTTTTTAGTTGAAGATTATTTGATAATATATTCCTTTCAGAACTATCTTTCATGAAGAAGTTTTTCTATAAAACTAAATACCTTGATGTAGTCTGCAAACATACCTTAGCCTCTGTCTTTCCACAGTCTGTGGAAAGGTCTCTTACTTTTCAAAAGAGCTAACTTGCAAATCTTAACTTCTACAGAAAGGTGGGAGGATGTAGGTAAAAGTGGATCTATTTGCTAAGTGCTTAATAATGTGTAAAAGTGGGGAGTTTTTGCCTGTTGCACACCATGATTAGAAGCCTGATCTCAATTAGTTTTCTATCATGAAAATTAGCACTAGTGAAGGGAAAGAGAAGTAGATATATTAATATCTGACAAAGCAGACTTGAAAACAAGAAAAATTCCTACATGTAAAAGGAGCTATTTCAAAATGATAAAAGAAGTTCCTTAGAAAGTTATATTTCTTTAATCCAAAAGTAACAATTTTTAATGTGCATGCTCCAAAGTGTAGAGCACTGAAATACATGCAGAAAAATCTGATAGAATCGAGGAGAGAAAGACAAATTCACAATCATATCTGGATATTCTAATACTCCTGGTGCCATATTTGATAGAAAAGGTACACAAGTAACTTCAATATGGTTGGAAATTTAACAAATCACTCTGAATAAGTATCTATACATCATTCCTTACATTAAAATGAGCTCCATAAAGACATTATAAGCATAAAAGCAAGAACCATAAAGTTTTATTTTAGAAGAAACTACAGGAAAAAACCTTTATGTCTTTAGAGTAAGTATAGGTTTGGTAAACACATCAAAAAAAGCTCTTAAAATAACATTTTCTGATATATTAGAATATACATAAAAATTCTGCTTATCAAAAGTAAATGAATGTCTGAGCTGTAATGAATGTTGACAAGCTAGAAAAATATTGGCAAAATATTTTCCTGACAATTGACTTGGGTAAAGGCTATATAGAAAGTTCCTTCAAATAAACAAGGAGAAAAACAATCTAATAAAAATGGACAAAAGGTCTGTAGAGCTATTTCAAAATGAAAGTAAATTATTAATAAGCACATGGTGTTTAACACAATTATTCATCAGTAACATTTAAATAACACTGCAAATAGACCCTGGCACCACTTCACGCTCCCCATGGTGTCTGTATTGACTGATGTTCAGCGTGTGGAGCACCTTAAACTCTCTGACATCACAATGGAAACAAGAGAGGCACATTTACTTTCATGTGGCCTTTCCACTGGTATGTACTCAGGGACAGTGAGAAAAGACAGCTTATAGAAGCTTGACTTATAATAGCCAAAACCCAGAAACAAAGCAGATATCCATTATCTGGCAAAAATATGAAGAAATTGCAAGTATATTCAAACAATAGATTATTACTAATCCAAATTAAAAACAAATTACTAATAAACCATATGAAATGATTGAGTTGCCAAAACATTTGGTTGAGTGAAAGGAGGCTAACACAACAGAATACATGGCACAAATTTCATTTTTGTATGAAACTTTGCAATAATCAAAATTAACCTGAGTGGACAGAATTTTGAAGGTGGATGCCTCTTTGAGCAAAAGGATCAGATGATAAATGCTTAGAAATAGTATAGTGTTCATATGACCCACAGGACCTAAAGTACCAAGTGTAGAACTTTATAGGAAACGTTCTCTCTCTTAACCTTGACCCAGAGCATTCTTTGCCATAGGGTTGTTTTATCATGTTGTGAGAAAGGAGACTATTCATTCTTAATGTGGATTATTACATAGGGAAGAAGATAGGGTATGTGGGAGTGGGGTTATAAGATGATACAGGCCACTTGCACTGCGCTTGGGTCAGCCTTCTCAGGGCTTTGATGTACAAGGCATGTAGGATGTGTAAAATCTCATCAACATGATTTTCTGGAATTGGTTTTGTGGTATTACAATTGCACAGTCAATATTGGCCCAGGCATGTTGGAGGATAGTGAGGATAGTTTATCAGTGCCATAAGGAATCTCCTGAAAATTCTTCCTTGGTAATGGTAGAGCTGCAAGCACAATGAACTCTGTGTGAGTCCCATCTGTGAGGAGAACTCGGCTCAACATCCCTGTTAAATGATTTCATGTCTGGACTTAGCCCAAAAACACCCTGTGATGTCTAGAGAGATGGGGTCTTGACAGACACAATGCCCCTTTATCTAAAGTCATCCAAATCCCTTTTCCTGTGCTTCCCCTTCCTCAGTTATCTCTGTTCCAGATAACCAGATGATGGCTGCTGAGAATAGAAAGAGCAGACAGGGTCATTGTCACTATGGTTAGGGGCATATCACTAGACCTATTTAAGTGGTCCATTTTCTTTTGTTTCCTTTTGTTTATGAACTTGTCTGATTAATACCAATAATCTTTTGTGAGGTTTAAGGGAGACAGGACAGCAGATTTTCTCATACGTATATGTGTACTTGGTCATCAATCAATGAAGTTTTACTCTTTATGAAGTACCTGTGGAGGATGTTACCAGCAAGCCTTTCAATGTTGCTTTAATGAAAGTTCATGTATCTCTTCTTATATAATTTTTACCACAACCTGATGAATCACTTATAATTATTGCTCTCATGGTCATCATCATTGTTAATTACCAGTAAATCACTACCCTTCATATAGTAGATTTGTAGAGCTGGAACTCAAACTGGATCATTAGACTCTGGATCTGGACTCTGAATTCTAGCTCTGGATGCTGCATCACAGTTGATTCCTGAACCCATAGCTACTCTTAAGTATAATTTTGATGGATCACATAGTCATATCCTCATCATTCCTGGTCAGGTTTTTAGTGTGCTGTTGCTATTAGAACACATACTGTAGCTATACTTGTTATCTTATGGATACTCTGGAGAGTCAAGAATTTTTTTTGGCCAACATATCTATAGTCACTGAATTTAGACCCTAAATCAATTCTTGGAACACTGCAGGAAGGAAAATTATCATACGATTCCCAGTAAACATTTTCAGCCTAATATAATACATGAAGACTTAATTACTAAACAAAGTCCAAGGGCAACTTTTCTGATGATAGAAAGGAATCATTAAGCACTAGAGACAAAAGTATACTTCAGTACAATCTCATCTTGCTTCACTGGCTTATGACTAGAAAAGCTGACATTCTGAGAGATGAGGGAATATGTCCAAAATCATTTTTTTTACATGATGAGGTTTACACCTCTATTTTCTAGCTCTTTCTCTAACTTTACAGTACAATGCTGTGCACTGTTATGTGTAGTTAATTTATGACTATGCAACTGTATTCAATCAGCACTTATGAAAAATACAGAAGAAAATTGATAATTTTAAAATGCAAGTATAACACCTTACTTTATTACAAACATCTCCTAGAATGGTCTTAAGTTGTGAATTGTAAACCCTCTCCTCCCTTGGTTAATCTTAAGCCATCAGATGCACCAAGTCTTTCATTGTGACCATCTTCTGCCTTTTGACGTGGTTTTAGGGTCTTAAGTTTTGTTAGTTTTTCTGTACAAATCTAAGACCAGTACTTTATTGTTGCTCAACCTAAAAAGAATAATCTCTTTGAAAACTAGAGGGAAAAATTAGCTTTATCAGATATCCTAAAATTGAAAATTTCAGGTGAATTGTAGCACAGTTTTCTTTCTTTTAATTAATTTTATAATATTCCTCTCCCCATGCCATCTTAGTAGTATGAAATTCCATAATTAACAACAGCTTCTTTTCTCTAGCAAAGTATAACTCAAAACTTATAGGAGAAATATGTTTATTAAACATTTAATCTTCTATTGAAGTATTTACATCACACTTTCTTCTCTCTTCCTGTGATCATAATGGTCTGCAGGACTCATTTTGGAATTCACTCACATTACCCCATCTCCCTTTGGCCCATCTCTCTTCTTCATTTTTTTTTTTTTTTTTTTTTTTTTTGCTGATTAAAATGTTCCCGGATCCTCACCTAGCTAAACTTTAACTTGCTTGAGAGTCAGTGTCTTAGAACTTGTGTATAATTTCCATACTGACTTCTCCTTTTGAACAAATGCCTCAAAATCTGTGTCTCAATAGAATAAACATTCCAGTGGAACTGAATTCTTCTTTGGCTTAAGTATGGTAGACATGCCATTTCTAAAGTACCAAGGGTTATAAAATTTTGAAAAGGAAACTTTATCTCAAATCTGGAAACAGGATGGAGTTGTATGGTAAATTACCCGAAACTGGGTTGCTAGTGGTACGGATGCCTCGCTCCATTCATGGCCCTGGTTGCTCTGGATTCATTCACAGAGAGGGCTGCACCACTGGTGCTCAGTAAGAGTAGAGATCAGGCAAGATTTTCTCGTTCTTCCCTCTGCCTGGGACATCTTTTCTAGGTGTACCCATTCATCCTCTTATGCAGATTAAATGTCACTTCCTTGGTGGACCCATCCTCAAACAAAATTTGTCATTCCCTTGACTGTGGACAAACTCTAAGCTTGAGGGGTATGTGATACTTTATGGGATCCTTTCACAGTCCTTAGCAACTTTCATGGCAAATATCTGTACTTTTCTATTTTTTCATTAAAACAGTCGTCTTTTAGAGATAGAACTTCATTCATTTCATCTCTCTATCACCAACCAGTAGATGCTTAAGTAACAAATTGAATTTTCCCCTTTATCATGTGCGTTTCTTTCTATGTATGGCCCCTTACAGAAACAAATCATCAACTTGTCCACAAAATGCCTCACTACTGTATAGAACTGAACGTCCAGTGCTGCTGAAAGATTTATTGGGTTTGGTATATGGACTTTCAGAGACAGAGAAGCTATGTTCTGCTGTTGTATTTCCTTCCATACTCAGCAGGCTAGTTAAAAGAAACCAATCATTCTTCCAAATTTTGTCTTCTGGGGCTCTGAAAATGCTGTACACAGCAAGTATAAGGATTACTACACCAATGACGTCCTAATGAATTAGCTAGAGAGGATTCTATTCTATGTCTGTGGCAGAGTCTATAGTAATCAGATGGTTCATTTGGTCTTGGCTTTGACAGCTTCAGAAGCATTAGCTTTGAGGAAGTTTCTCTTGTGCCCTTGTACATGCTTTCAAGAAGTGGCTGATGAGTCTGGCCTGTGTTCTTCCATGTCCAGCTCCAGCGGCCTGGTCTCAAATGTTATGGCTACAAGAAGTCTTAGAAACCCTCATGACTTCTCCACACCCTAGGCATTGAAGCAGTATGATTTTTCCTTTCCCCTTTACCCAACAGAACCAATCAGGTAGCAGACCATCAGGAACATCTGAGGATACCATCTCGTTATCATCTCTTCCCCAGGTGTCTTGTCACCCTCTTCTTGTCTTCATTGCCCACCTTATGTGTTCATTTCTTAGTGACTCTCCTTTGTCTCTGATTGCCCCTCTTCCTATCCTTCCCATCTACACAGTTCCCACCTACCACCTGGCTTCCAAAACTATAGCAGAATATTGAAGGAAGAGAAAATAATTCTAGAGGCAGACACAAACAGTTCAAACAATCTGCATTCCCATGTACAAATCCCCGACCTACAGGATCTAGGTCTTCTATTCATATATATATTAGGATTACTGCATGATTGACATAATGTATTCAAGCAACTTACAGTAAGCCCAGAATAAAGTGCATCTTCTCTTCCATTAATATAATGACACTATCATACTAACACACTAATAATTACACTCTGTTCATCAAAAACTACATTAATTCCCTTTGTATGGATATATATGTATACATATCCATATATCCATGCATGTATGTGCATATATAGACCCCATCAAAAATGTATACAACAGGAAAAGAAAAATTATATAAATATATTAGTACAACATTTATTGGGACATTATGAGATTAATATAAATTACCTTTGGCCTCTACAGTTATAGCTTAAAGTGGTGATCAATAATTTCCAGACACTTATTAATATGGCAATATTTAAGTATGTACACATTTTTTGGCAGACTCTATATGTGTAGGTGTCCATACAGGTGTGTGTGTGTATTCTGTCTATACTGGCTTCTATAGGACTTATACAATAAAATCCAAATGTCTTTGTATATTTAAGTCAAAAGTAAAGTGACTCACTCTTTCCATCTGTCTGGTTGCTCTTCTTGCAAGTTTCATTCTGGACACTTCATCCAAATTCTACAATCCACTATAACTCAGGCTGTCTTTTCTCTGTGACTTACTTCCATTTTTTTTTCCACCTATAAGAACACCTCCCTGTCTTGAACGTTAAAAATCCTCCCTATTCTTCAAGATCTCTTGCAAATTTTCTCTCTCTACAAATTCAAAATTAATCACTCCCTTGACGAATGACAGTCATATATTATCTACCTTTCCCCTCAGATGCATCACATTTGGTTTGTACTTCTGTTAATGCATGCACATATATGTTCTCTTCTTCAGAGCAAGTGTTATGTCATATTTATCTTTTTACTCCCAGAAGCAAGTGTGGTAAAATGGCACAGCCTATATCTTCAATGCCCATTTGTTAAATTGAATTAAATTGGATTGGTAGACCTTGGGCAATTATAAGATGGGACATAAGTTATTCAGTCTATTACCTGTTTCTAATACTGCTAAGCTTCTGCATCCAGAATGTGTGAGAAAGTTACACAGGTTTCACAGATCCCTGCAATTTGAAGGGGAGTTGGTCTGTTTCTGTATTCTTCACCCACGAGACTTGTTAAATCACCAAGGGTCTAAGTTGCTTTTTTTGGTGAGAAACCCAAAATATACATAAATGAAAGAGTAAAATAAAAGATAGGTAATAGAAAATGAGGAAAGAGAATTTTTGCAAAAGAGAAGTGGTCCAAGAAGGAGGAGAAGGTGAGGAGAGAAAGAGATGAAAAGGGAATTAAGCTGTGATATGTACATGTACTAACTCCCCAAGAGGAAGGTAATCATTATGTAATGCAAACATATACTAAAAGAAGAACAATCTAACATTCTATTCCAATATGTTGTGTACCAGGGGTACAATCAAAGGCTACTTGACCCTCTCATAATTAGTGTAAAGAAATTATCACCTGTTCTTTATTAATTCAGGAACAACATAACAAATTAATAGAGCAGGCTCTGTTTCTTACCTCAGACTTGGGAATCCACTTGATAAACAAAGACAGTTTCTTCCTTTCATGATACATTTATTCATAGTCTAAATTTGCCTGGGGCTGTACTGGTTATCATCCTTGTTGTGCAGCTGGAGTGTCACATAGTAACACCTGTGAAGTTTATCAGTGGAAGAAGGAGAGAGATGACAAATTCTGCCATTTCTGATGCCTTAATCAGATGAAGAAATCTTTTATTACAGCAGGAAAGGGTTCAGTTAAAACTAAGGCAGACAGAACTGACAGATAATAATTGTTTAAACACACAGAAAATATATACAAAGTCATAAAATCTCCCTATTATCTCTAGAAGACTTTAGAGTTTACCTGTCCATCCACCTGATATGATTATCCACATTATGATGACCTAGAAACACAGCAGAAGTGTTTATCTGCCTTCATATGCTGTAATAAGGTGATAATAACACAAATCCATGTCAAAGCCATAGTGTCCTCTTCTGAAAAGTGGCAATAGTGAAATTAGTTTTCTAGTGAGAAAAGTACAATCATTCCTGTAATGGGTTTAGTGAAATCTCAGGCATGCAGTAAACACTTATTAAGTGATAGCTCAGAAAATGTAAGATGAGGAGGCAGAAGAGGAGGAAGGAAATGAAAACAGCAAATGTAAGTTTTTTGTTTTTTTTTAAACTCACTAGCCATATTATTTTGAAAAAGTTCTTGAATTCGTGGTCCTCAATTTTTCTTCATCTGTAATTTTAGAGTGACATTATGTACCTCACACACAGCTATGTTGAAAATTCAGTGATGGAGTGCATGAAAATCCATAGCACAATGTTTGGTACAATAGGTAGCTCTAGTTAGAAATGGGTAAAAGAAATGGGTAAAAGATGGCAATTTCCATTTTTATCCGTACCAGTAAATAAACTGTGGGACAGATACAGCCGTCAACATAAGCTCATTTGTTCCACTGAGAAGTCCAGATGGAGTCCCCGTCTTACATCTGGAACAAGTCATCGGTCACTTCATGGCATATTTGGACAAATACCAGAAAGGTCTTTTCATGTCATCCTGAAATTTCAGAAATAGAAGTTTTCTGTATTTCATTGACCCTCTCTTCATGACCTTTCAAATAAAATGCAAATTATTTTATTAAGGGCTAACATATCAAATTCTTAGTGCCTTAGAAAGGCAAGGAAAATTACTACAATGAGCAATTATTAAGAATCTCTTTATGTTCTAACCCCGAGCTGAGAAGAAGTTATGTTTTCAGGATTCAGACTGTGTGTGGCACTGTATTCTGGAGAAGAGAGAGAAACACAAAACTGAACTGAGTGTGTACAAAGATACAATTTCTTATTTATTTAGTGAATGAAAGCAATGGCTATGATGAAGCCAAAGGGATGCACACCCTGGAGCACCTGGACACTCCTATTATTCCAAAGCATAGCATTTTCTATTTAAAAAAAGAAACCCTAACTATTCTAACTTAACAGTATTAAGAATAATTGTCCCCTATATGTTAGATATTTCTGAATGCCAAGAATATGCCACTAAATAATATTTCATAAAACTAACTATCCTGTGGAAATCTCATAAAGGTGCACACATGGAAACACTCCTAACGGTGCATAACAGGCAATAAGGAGTCACTGAACTCACAGTGGTGAAGGTATTGAGATGTCCTTGCCCATCTATTCACTGCCCCAGCTGAATTCCATTTCCTCCCTATCCTTTGATTCATGTGCAGTTCCCCACCCACAGCAAGCTACACAGCTTCAGATCCTTTCTATTGCTGGCACTGGGGACAAAGACATGCTTGTTCTTTTACTTTTCTCTTTACCATTCACACCCCCTCACACACAAACATACAAACACACACACACACACACACACACACACACACACACACACACATGAGCAAGTTATTAACTTGTGTTAGCAAAGCCAGGGAAAAAGAATCAAAAAGACTTAGTAAGGTGAATGGGAGGCAATGGTTGTGCCCAGATTCTAGCTTTTGTTCTCTTCTCAGGCCTTAACTGTTTGTTCTACAAACTCAGAGGTACTGGACACAGGAATAGGAAAGTGTAGATGCCCGCTGCTTCATCATGAACATTCCCTCCAAAAGGCATTGCTGAAGATCGGGCTTGCTTAGATTTCTCATCTATTGGAAGTGAACAGTACCAGAAGGTCCTGCCATAGTTTGGCAGTAGCTGGGTTCTACTCAAGGTACCATATTGCTAGTGGACAACTGGTTTAAGAGTGGCTCAAGGGATCAGTGTCAGACTAGCCTCCCTCATTCCAAAGGACAGGCTGTGAGAAGCAGGATTAAGTCCCTCGGAGGTGCTGAGGGAGAATCTATTGTGGGCCTTTCTTCTAGATTCTGATGACTTTCAGACAGCCTTGGCCATCCTTGACTTGTAAAGACATAACTGTGATCTCTGTCGCCATTTTCTCATCATCTTTTCTTCTACATTGTAATGGGTGATACATTGTGTCAACTTGAGAAGTTTAGAAGCTTAACTAACTCAGCTGTTCTACATTCTGAGGTGTAGAGAACATGCCCTAAGGTGGTTGTTAAAGGTCCAGGATGTTGTAATGGTTGATTCATTGTGTCAACTTGGGAAGCTCAGAAGTTTAAGTGAATCACCAGGGGACCAAGCTCCTCACTTTGTAAACATCCTGAGCCTGTGCAAGAGGAGGGCAGGGAGATGGTATGAGTGCTATACCCACCCCAGGGCAGGTAGGCTGCATACAATATAAGGGAGGAAAAGAAGCTTGTTTCTCCCCTTTTTGCCCTTATTTTTTTTGCTGTCTTCTGTCGCCTTGAAGTGTTGCCTCTGTGATATGCCACCCTGCTTTGGAGCCTGTTGATTACAGGCTGAAACCTCCACAAATGGTGAGCTAAATAAACCTTTCCTGCCTTAATTTTGGGTGCTGGGTATTTTGTCTTAGCAACGAAAGTAATAAACACATGCCTCTTTGTGCCACAAATATTCTTTTCTTTCATCGAGTCATATGATTTAAGGCCCACCCTAAAACCAGGACCATTTCATTTCAAGATCATTATTTACATCTGCAAAGACCTTATTTCTAAATAAAGTCACATTTATAAGCACTAAGGATTAAGACTTGGATAAATCTGGGAGACAGAACTGAATCCATAGCAGACAACAGTCTTCAAGGATAGTGGAACAGCCAACAAGAAAGATTCAGTCCCATGCTGTATCTAGATACTACTAAGACAGACTATCATACTTCCATAGAAGACTTCAACCTAGAAAGGTAACAGAGAAATGAAATTGCTCAGATAAATTCTCTCCTGTTTGGCTAAAAGCTAGTATTGTGAGTTTGTATAATTCATCTATAAAAATTAATTTTATATGCCAATTCGACTGGGTTAAATGATGCCCATGATTTCTACACATGTTCATGAAAGTGTTTTGAGAAGGGAGTAGCACTTGAAGCAGTAGACGGAATAAAGAAGGTCTGCCTTTACTGAATATGTGGGAATCCTTCCCGAGGAGCCAAGTAGGACAAACAGTGGAGAAAAGGTGAATTTTCTCTCTTTTCTTGCACC
Source organism: Chinchilla lanigera (assembly GCF_000276665.1). NCBI lineage: Eukaryota > Metazoa > Chordata > Mammalia > Rodentia > Chinchillidae > Chinchilla > Chinchilla lanigera. The sequence continues at coordinate 2,012,860 of NW_004955461.1, forward strand.
AACACGTCCATCTTCTCTGCCCTGGGGGATCAGTGTGGCTGGTTCTCAGACTTTCAGACTCTCATACTTACACTGACCACCCACCCTTATTTTCTGGGCTTTGAACTTGGACCAGATTGTATCCCTGGCCTTCCTGGCTCTCCAGCTTTCAGAAGACATATCCTAGTACTTCTCAGTCTTCATAATCACATGAGCTAATCCTCAGAATGAATATCTTCTTAAAGACCCATGTATATCCTGTTGATTCTGTTTCTCAAAATTCCAGCTAATATATCACCTAGAGTTTTCTGGCTTTCCATTTCCCCTGTAGGGAAAAAAATAGGCTCCATCTTCTCTGTCAGGTTGTCTGAGATTATGAAGTGAAAGAAATTATTATTATGAAATCATATAGTCCTATTGATTACATTCCATTCCAATTTTCAGCCTTTATTATTAATTTGTTCTTGTGCCAAAGAGACTTTTTCTACTACATAATAGCTGGGCCCAGACTGGAACTCAGACAGAGAGAGCTTCCTGGACTGTCAACAAGTCAATGAGAGTGATCGACTCCTTGTGAGCTGGCAGCTACCACGACCCAAGAGTTGCTCTTTTTCTCTGGAAGTCTGACATCTTGCCAGTCACTCATCATTCATTCATTCATCCTTTGGCCTTGAATGCATTTTGTTATTTGACCCTAATACATCACAGCTGTTTATGCTGCCAGTCACTACTTCCTCCTCATCCTCTTGCTGCCTCTAGTCTTGGCAATGACAGCAAGACAAGGACATAAAGCAGTGGACAGACAGCCAGGGCATGGAGGTATGGGATGTTTTCTTTCAATTTCCTCAGCCACTTCACCTTCTTGTGTGGCTTTATCTATTAATGTACACACACACACACACACACACACACACAAACCAGAGCATCCAACAGAAGAAAACATCTTTAATGGTGTATTAGAGCAAGTATTTCTACCAAAATAATTTTAAAATATGGTCTTCGACTTTAAGTGTATAATGATTTCCCAGAATCTTGATGGCATCTAAAAATCTTTTATCAACAACAAATATCACAGATTTTAGGGCCGGATGAACTTGATTTCAAAATTAGGCTTCACCAGTTGCAAATTCCATGGTCTTGGGGAAGTCGCTTACTGTCTTTTGATATGGCTCCTTCATGAATAATTAATTCCTAGAAGTTCTTTGTGTAAGTGGCCACCGAACTGTGGGCCTTCAATAAATGTTTGTTGGGTAAATTATCAAGTGGAGATTGAATGAGGTCATGCATGTAAATCACTGCACACAATACACAGCATAAAAGAAGTGGTCAAAATAGAATGAGTGTTGTTATTCTCAATAGTTGTATTAATTGGCTTGTGTTGCTATAACAGAATATCTGAGGCTGAGTAATTTATAAACTGGGTAAGTTTATTGCTCATGTTTATGGAGGCTGCAAAATACAAAATTAGGGCACAAACAGGCTTAGTTTCCAAGGTAGAGATGGAAATTGTTGCTGCTTCCTCTGGGAGGAATAAACATTGTGTCCTCACATGGTAAGTAATGGAAGGGGAAACGGGCTTCACACCGTAAGAAGAAATCCATCCAAGTAATGTTGCCCTAAGCTACAAAAGGTACCATGGGGGTTCACAGACATGCAAATCACTGCAGCACTGCTTCAACCCAAGTGGCTCTCAGGGTCTCTCCCTTGTGCTCCTTTGTCCCTTCTTTGTTGCAAGAATGTAGCAAGGTGCTTCAGGGCTTAGCCTCCAAAGTTAGATCATCGAATTTGAATCCTGGCTGAACCAGCTGTGTGATCTCGGTCTGGTTATTTACCTTCCACTGCCTTTGTTTCCTCCAATGCATAATGATGATAATAACATGTATTTCCTACAATTGTGAGGATTAAATGAGCTTATACAAATACTTCACTTCAAGCAACGTTTGACAGGTACTAAAAACTCCAAGAAATTAATTTCTGCTTATTAATTATTGTTACATTTTGTCTAGGTTGGCTCTAGGAAAGTCCAGTCAGGAGAATAATTCCTTTAAAGGAATTCTCCTTGGATGAGCACTTTAATTATTGTACTTACTTTTGGAAAGTGTGTGTTGTGGAATCTTTTTAACTCTAAAGTTGTCAGTGTTGTGAGGTCTTAGCATGTTTTCACCTAGCTCTTCTCATTTTCCAGGTGAGAAAGATGAGGTCCTGAGAGGCTGGAATTTGTTCACACTCAACTGGTTAGTTTGCAATGATGCTCAAAAGCAGATCTCTTGACTTGTACTATGGCACTCTTCCCCTTTTTATGTTAGTTAAACAGACATTACAAGATACAAAAAGATTCATGAACAGGACTTCTAAAATATTTTTAGATGTTAAAGCCGGATACTATGCTACTGGTTTGCCGGCATTGTTTTTCGGAGGATAAAAGCTACCTTCTTCTGACATTCACCTGATCAAACAAGAAGTATAAATTAACCTGATGACCCAAGATGACCTTGTGCTTTCATTCTTTTTCTGTCCAGGTACAAAAAGAAGTGGGGCAATGAACAGAGAATTCGCCATTGTAAAAAAAAAAAAAAAAAAAAATAGGTGATAGTGTAGGATGTATCTTGGACCAGGCAAGGTCTTAGTTGCTGCTACTCGCTTCTCTTTCGTCCTCGTTTAGTCACTTCCCTTCACAGAGTTTCAGTTTCTTCATCTGTTAAAAAATGATTGGGACTAGCTGGATTTGGGGAGGCTTGCTATGAAGAAATGCTAAGTAGGTAGTCTGTTGCACGAGTGTTTCATTTATTATACCCTCATGCTCCAGCCCGGAGATTCTGTGTTGTCAAAATTCTTTTCATACAATGCATCTCTTTGAATGACACTTGAATAACAGTTAAACATGACTGTAATGTAAGAATATGCATTAAATTAGTGTAAAAACCAGACACCTCACAATTTCCAGATGTCAGAATCTCGTAATGTTGTCATTTTTCTTTTCTCTGCTCAGATGTTCATACAAATGGAAGGCAAATGGCAAGAAGAACCATCTCCCAACAGCACATTCCTTTCAATGCGCTTCTACTGACTTCTTCTTGGAGAGTTACATACTCTTAGAGGGCCCCCCAAAGCGAAACTGCCTTTAGAATATCAGAGCACAATAGTAATGCCTCCCTCGTGCATTGCCTAAAATAGTAGCTCTTATGTGACTTTGAACACTTGAAAATACAGGCAGCCTGCTGGTAGGTAGTATTTACCCAAATTAAAGAAATTAAACTCTGAACTGTTCAAGTTTCAAGCAATCAGTTCCAGTTGGTACACACTCAATTCCAACCATAGGCATCGGAAAAGAGAAAGTGATTTGGCAGCAGGAGTTTAAGTTCCAATCAACATAAAATATACATAAGTGCCAACACTGAATATTTATCAGAAAGTTGTCTTTTGCCTACTTTATATCAACTGAAATACCTAAGGCCTGTCTTCTTTTTTTTTTTCCCCAATGAGTGGGAAAAAAATGCAAAGAATTTAAAGAGGAGATTAAATCTCTTCTTTCTAAAATGGCACAAGGAAATTATAAAGCCAGGATGGAAAAGCTATAAATTATCTTACCTTTAAAATCATTGCTGCTTTAATCTTTTTATGAAAGATTATACCACGTTGTTTTGTCATAGACACTTGGAAGGAAATGTGCCTTTCTTCTGAAGCTGATTCATGTGGCCAAGTTGAGGTACAGAACCCCAGGGAGCCATGATTCATAGCACACTTCACATGTGTTCATCAGATCAAAAGGTGTGGTAACATCCAGAGATATGCAGTGGGCCAGGCCTGACAAAGCCTGACTGTGAATACAGGATGAAAGGAAATGAGAATCCACACACAGCGTATGTATATGTAGACATGGTGTATACTCACTAGTTATAAGAGCCTGGGAAATATAATACAGATGAGGAGCCTGAAGCACAAAGAGACTAAGCAACTTGGTTTTCTAAATAAGTTGGGCTTACTTCTGTGACAAATCATTGCCCAAGTTTAACGTATCAACACAATGAAGTATCTGTTGATCACTTACATCATTATTTGAATTCTTGGCAGGTAGCATTCCAAGTGGAGACTTAGGGAGCCAGTTTCCTCTATCTAATGGTTGTAGCATCTTCCGTAGCCCCAGAGATTTGCAAAGGATCCTCTACTCATGCCAACACAGAGCAGAATGAAAGCAAAGAAAAATCTGAAAATTCTCAGGGGAACCAGACTGAGTCAGTAATAAGGCTTCATCCCACAGCTGGGGAATCCTGTGAATATAATCTCTCTGTCTGCCTGGGAGGAAAAGGAAATGAGTTTGATGAACACAATGCATTGTTTTAGCTACCTGTTGGCAGAGTTACTAAGAGGAATGACTGGATTTATTTTCTGTATTCCACATCCTATGCTTTTCCACCATGTCAATCTGTAGGGTTTACCCTCTGAATAACTTTTGACCTAAGGACTTGGCAGAAGTACACAGTGAAGCTTGAGGCTAAAAAAGAAAAGGAATCAAAAGGCAATATAGATATTCTTGAAGTGTCTTTTCTTTTTTTTTTTTTTTTTGCTTATATAGATATAGATTTGAATACTTGAGTGATCATTCATTGATGTTTATCTCAGGCCTAACCTAAGTGTCTCTTGTAGATGTTAGCTCTGCCTCTATTTATGATGCAAGAATGTGCCTTTCCCTTCTCTTTTATGTCTGAGATTTTAACTCTTCCCTTTGAATCAACTGTAAATACCACGAAGCTGCTCCCCTGGATACTTTCAGCCCTGCCTTCATTCTTCTCAGCTGTGGGTCTGATCCATTGAGCATGTCCTCATCGTCACAGTACACTTATTATCATCAACACAGACAACGCTGTGCCTCACTTTTCTCCTTGTTGAGACAAAATACCTGACACCTAAAGTTCAAGGAGGAAAGGTTTATTTGCTCACAGTTTGTAGAGGGTTCAGTCCATAATGGCTGGGTCCAAGGCAGCCCGGCATCACAGAGAAGAAACCTTCATGGTGTTCAGAAGGTAGCAAAGCAACAGGGGGGCCAAGACAAGACTCTTTCTGTCCCTTATATTGTATGCAGGCTACTCGCCCTAGGGCAGGTGTAGCATTCACTCCCTTAATTCCAGCAGGAGTATGCTAATCAATCAGTGGGCAGATTTGGTAACAACACACCCTTATTCCAAGCATCACACACTCTAGATTCAGCCACCTCATGACTGCATGAGGCTTTGCGGGGACATCTAGACACAAACCATAACACTGCAACTTATATGTTTCCTCCTTGTAAAATATATCCTTAGATTTTTAATTTTAAAATTTTGTTAATTTAGTTTATGAAACTTGTACAAAACATTAGATTTTAATACATGTTGTAGAATGTCTAAATCAAGCTGTTAACAGATAAAATAGCTCACATACCTGTTTTTTGGTGGTAAAAATATTGTATATTTTTTAATCTTTTAAGCATACAATTTGCTGTTACTAACTGTAGTCACCAAATTATACAGCAGAATCCCTGAGTTTATTCCTTCTGTGAAACTTATATTTTGTATTATTGACCAGTAGTTCACAATATCTACTCCCACCTTTGGCTCTTGATAATCACCATTTTACTCTCTGCTTCAATTGTTTTATATTACAGATGTGAGATCATTTTTATTTCCACTGAGCATTATGTCTTCCAAATTAAATTATGTTGTTGCCAAAGATGGGATTTCCTTCTTTATAAAGGTTGACTAGTACTCCATTGTATATATGTGTGTGTGTGTGTGTATGTGTGTGTGTATATATATGTGTGTGTTTATATGTGTGTACACATATACATATATGTGTGTGTGTATATATATGTATATATGTATATACATATATATACACACACACCATTTTTTGATTCACTTATCCAGTGATGGACATTTAAGTTGATTCCATACCTTAGCTATTGTGAACAGTGCTAAAATAAGCATGAGAGTGCAGATGTGTCTTTTATGTACTGATTTCATTGCCTTGGGATATATATAGGTGATTTGTTGGATCATATGGTAATTCTGTCTCTAATATTTTGAGCCACTTATATACTGTCTTCCATAATTGCTAAACTAATTTACATTTCAATTAATATAGAAAAGTCTCCTTTTCTCATATTTTCCTGTCTTCATAAATATTTATTCTCTCTTATCGTGTGTGTGTGTGTGTGTGTGTGTGTGTGAGATCAAAGATTGAACCCAATGTCTATGTATTGAGCTATGTCCCAAGTTCTCCCTTTTTTTAGACTAAGTTACCCAGGAGAGACTTGAACTTGTGATTCTCCTGCCTCAGCCTCCCTAAGAGCTAGCATTACAGGCATGTGCCACCACACCTAGTTTCTCTTGACATTTTCTTAAGATCTCTTTGGCAGGTGTAAGGTCACCTCTACCTCTGGTTTTAATTTGCATTTCCCTGGAGATTAGTGATGCTGAGCATCTTTCAGACACTTGCCCATCATTTGTATATTTTCTTTTGAAAGATGTCTTTTTTGGCTATTTGCCCATTTTTAATGGAGTTATTTGTTTTCTTGCTATTGAATTGTTTGTGTTTCTTATATATTTGGATATTAACTCCTTATCAAACATTTATATCTGGAAATATTTTCTATTCTTTGTTTCTTCATTTTATTGATTATTTCCTTGCTGGATATTAGTTCTTCATTTGACGCAACCCCATTTGTTTACTTTTGCTTTTCTGTAGCCTGCGTTTTGGGCTACAGAATTCTCTGGAAAACTCCATTTCAGGAGGCTCTCCACAGTGTTTTCACTAGCATTTTTACAATTTCAGGTCTTTAATCCATTTAGAGTTGACTTTGTATTTGGGTCCCATGTAATTCTCCCATGATGGAAGACTGAAGTATCTGTGCCAGAAGGTTTAAAGGTGGTGCCAGAGGCTAATGAGTCTGATACTGAAAGCCCAAGAATCTGTACCACAAACCAGGAGATAACACTCAAGGCAAAGGCAAAGATCTGAGCTCCTCCCAAGAGAACAGTAGTCATCCCTGGCAAAGGGGAAGACCAAAGCTCAGCCGAAGAGAACAGCTGAAGCTTCGCTGAAGAAAAGCAGCTGGAATGAAAATCAGCAGCAACAAAGCTCTTCCAAGGGAAGTCAGCATGAAATCCTCCCCTTCTGTTCTGCATTCCAACAACAGTCTTTCTTAAGTGGGTCTTCCACACCCCAAACCACACTAACTCAGCTCAGCTGGGCATTCTCGCTTAAAGTGATCATTCGTTAATTAACCACAATACCCTACATCTACCAGTGAGAGGAGGAAAGGTTTATAATAGCTCACAGCTTGTAGAGGTTTTAGTGTAGAGTTGGCTGGCTCTCAGCCAGAGAAGCATGACAAGCATATGGCGGAGGAGAAACAGTCCACAGCAGGGCAGGCAATAAGGCAGCAAAGTAGCCTGCTTTGTTCCTGTCGCTTATATTGCATACAGGCTAGAACCCTACTGAGTGGTGCCACCCACATCCCGAATGGGCCTTATATTATCCACACCCAAAACTGTGCTAAACCAATTTAATTATCATGCACTCTTAATCCCAGTGTCCAGCTACCTCTGAAAAGTCCCATCTATGAGCACATGAGGTTTGGGGGGACATCTAGATACAATTGATGACAGAAATGATCATATAGGTTCTGTCCCTAATTCTGTTGATATGGTAAAAATCATGTAATGATTTGCATATGTTGAACCATCCAGAACCCAAGACCTGATAGTTTCATGGTTGAATTCTACCAAACATTTAAAGAAGTAATACTAATTCTTCTGAACTCTTTCAAAAACCTGGAGAGGACAGCATACATCCAAATTGATTTTATGAGGCCAGAATGAACTTTATACCAAAACCAGAGAAGGACACTATAGAAATATAATGCATATATGCATTTATTTAAAAATTTTGTATATAATTATATAGTAAATATTTAGAATGAGAAAAATAATTTAAACAAATTTTAAAAAAACATGACAAGTACACCAGTTGCATTTTTCATATCTATATTTAGTTTTCTTGCTCTGCCCAAACTAAAACAGTGATAATTTACTCTTTTTTTTCTAGCATTTCTGATAAAAAACTTGTTAATGATATTTACAATTTATTAATGTCATTTTAACTTCACTCTAGGTAATGTCATATAAATTCACAGCATTTAGGGGACAGATTTGAGAAACTTGTATCCAAGTTCTTTCACAGTATTTCACATTTTGTGTAGAAGTGACTACTCCCAAATGTCCTTGAATTGATAGCTTTGTTCACAGTGCTAGGGCATTTGCGAGACCCTTGGGGTTGGGGTTCTTTGCAAATAAGGGAGCCTGAAGTGCAGGTTTCATTAGCTTCATGATAAATCTATATTTGTTTACCTGTGTTTCCTACACTCAATGCTAAAGCACTTTCATCACTGCTTTATGCTGACTCTTGGTCTCCATTCCAGTAGATTTTTAAAGGTTTTATTACCTCAGACATGAACAATTGTAGACTTCTTTCCACCTAAAATCTTTGTTCTTTTCTTCTCATTTTGAAAACATAATTTGAAAGTAATCATTTTCCATTTAGAAAATTCTCTTGTTTGCAAAGGGAAATCTTTTTCTAGTCCAAAATCTTTTACCTGATTTTTTAGGCCAAGCATGATCTGGCCAAAATGCATCTTTTACTTAAGGCTTATCAGCCTGCCATGCATTCCATCGTGAGAATAATGATTCCGCCTGATGTTACAGGAGCAAACTTCTCACATCTAATGAGTGTCCTGAGCTCCCATAAGATTATAGGTGACATACACAGTGATTAGATGGTGGAGAGCTACACGCTGCCACCTGTGCACTTGTCCACTCCTTTGTTTTTCTACCATCTTTATGATCACGTGCTATACTTTGTTTCTGCTGAGTAGATCACAGCCTCTGTGAGTTAAGTAAACCTTTGGTCTGCTTTGTTCATGGCTATATCCCCAATGCCTATAAGAGTGACTGCTATTAAACATTTCTTGAAAAGATTGACTTTTGGGCCTTATTCTGGGTATATGATCTCAGGCAAGTAATTAACTTCCTCAAACCTGAGTTTTCTTATCTGTAAAATAGCAATTATCGTAGTAAAGATTTCTTAAAATCATAGTGAAGAGTTAGTGATAAGAATCACTTATGCTCTTAGCAGAGTGCCTCGTACAAAATAGTTACTTAATAAACATTATCTAGCTTTTCACTTTAATTAGAAGCTTCACATGGGAGTGCCAAGAAAGCCAGTGCAAGAGGTAGCAGAAAGATCTTAGAAGGGTGAATCCTGAGGCACTTGACATGACTAATGGCTAGCTCTGGGATCTTGAGTAACATACTTTGATTTTCTGAACCTCAATTTGATATATCTGCATAATGGGCTTAATAAGAAAATTGGTGTCATAAAATTATGATGGAAATTAAGTGAGTAATTTGAAAGCAATCTAAGCAGTTCTGTAAAATATCCTTGTAAGCACATACTGGAAAGAGGGGAACCTTTCCTGAACCACTCACTGTCAGGCAGCTGTTTTATTTGCTTGGTCTCTTATACAGCTCAGAAGCCATCAGGAATCCAGCATGAGATATGCTAAAGAGACAAAAAAGTCTTCCTATGTTCACTGTAGATGCTAAAATGTTTTTACAGAATAGCAGCAATCATTAACATTTCTAATTTGGGAGATAAGAAATCTGAAGATAATCATTTGAGCTCATTACACCAGACAGGAATAAGTTTTTAAATTTGTTTGATTTTTAGTCAACTTTGCTCCTGTCAGAGTCAAGCAAAACTTTCTTTCATTTCTTATCGATTTGTTTAGAAGCAGTGGGTACAGAACCCATTGTCCTCTCTGGAAAGGGCACATGTTTATGCTAGGAGATGAGGAAACCCAGCTTCCCTAGAGGGCATAGTGCTTTTGCAATATAACCAAGGCCAGAATGGAAGTGTAAGAAGAAATTCTTGAAGCTGCAACACACAATAAAAATCCAAAAGAGAAGTCCTCATGGTAATACAAACATAATTGTCACAGAAGCCCTGCTACAGGGAAAAAGGTGAAGTGTTGGAATGATTCTTATGGCTCCATATTTAGGCAGCAGGGTTAATTAGCTAGAGCAGCCAAGAGACATAATTGGATCCCAGGAAAGGGTGCTAGCCTCCAATCCTGCTCAAAATCTTTCTTTCTTGGAGATGGCAGCCTAAGGGTGATTGCATGATGATGGAGATTGGATCATCAAGTTGACACTTTAAAGTATGCCATCTCTACCATTAGCACAAAAGGTGAGTTGTCCCAAGGTGACAGATAAATGGAAGAAGAGACCAGCATTTACTAAGAGACATTTACCTTAATGGGTGTAGGCATGGGCTCTGCAAGGTGTAATCTAGGAAAAATCCGGGCACCATCATGTGAGATTCATGTGATCCTGACAAGGATATTTAACTTCTGAGTCTCAGTGTCCCTACTCAAAAAATTATGATGATTATTTTATACCTCACAGATTAAAGATTAAATTAATCAATCATCAAAGGCACTTAGAATGTCAAGGCTTTGCACTAAATGTTTCAACCTAAAGACCCCTGTTAAGCCTCACTGTAATTCTATGAAGCAGATGTCATTATCTCTACTCTATGGATAAGACAATTAATACTCCTAAATCAATAACTAACGTAGTGTGGTGACCAAGGTCTCAAGGGGATGCTGCAGAGAAGTCTCCCTGTTATTTTAGAGAACAGATGAGGAACCTCAATAGGGAAAAAAGAACATTGAAATCAATTCATTTTGCCAATATTAATTCACTGAACTCCTGACTTGAGTTTTCCCCTTTAGGATGACAATGTAGGGGTCTCCCCTTGATAGAGTCAAACTCCCCCCTCCACATCTGTGCTGTACTTCTATCCTAAGAGTGGCTTATTCCTTTTGATCAAAAAGTATAAGGAGAGCACACAGGATTCACAAACGACACCCCGCTCAGGAGGAAGTTTAGTGCCTTTCTTATGAGTATACTTATTTTGGGGATTGCCAAGCAGTCTGGACCTACTCTGTATGAGCTTTGATCAAATACTGTCATGATTTAAAAATCACTACCTACTGAGCATTCTTTGCAGTAAGCAACTAATTCAGCTGTGCCTCATTTCACTTTTAAGGTGAGGAAGAAAGGGTTCTTTTGTGCTCTTTGAGTGGCAGAAGACTAATAGACCTTGCATTTTAATTTTTGTACTTACCATAATTTTAACTTTATTTTTTCTCCATATCTTCTCTTTTGTGCTTTCATTAGCTCCGTAGGTTAAAGATGAGATACCTGTCGAGACAGTCAGAATGTAGAACAATGAACCTGTGATAGGAAAGGGGCACAGTATTAATTGTATATTAAGTTTCATAGTGCTTTGGATCATTCATTCCTCTGGCCACGACAATAGAAATCCTGAGGGCTATTATAATTCCGTCATACTAAACCTTATAGAAAAACAAGAGGAATTACTTGTGGTTCCACCCCATCTTAGCAGCACTTAGACAAGGCATACCAGTGTGCCTAATCACAACAGGTTCCAATGGATTCCATCTTGGTACCCTTGCTAATTTAACTCGTTGTAACAGATCCTCACTGAGCATCAGATATGTAGGAGGCACTGTGCTCACTTTTGGACATATATACATGAATGACTAGATATGGTCTTTGCCAGCACAAGCAGAAAGCAGTGACACATAGCAGATTTACATATTTTAGGTCAAATTTGTAGTCTTACTAGAAGAGATCTTCACATAACCATTGGCAGGTGTGCATATGCTTTGATTGTGTCATCTAAAATTTTATAGGATGGAATCTTGGTGCTCAGTGTGACATGCTGGGAGGGGGTAAACCTTCAAGGGGAGTGGCCAGTGAAAGGTGATCAGGTAATTAGGGGAATCATTTTGGAAGACATTAATACAGTTCTCACAGGTGCCTGACTAATTTCCATGAGAGTACTTACCAAAAGTGATCTTGGCCTCTAGATACCTATGGCTTCTTGCCATTAATTTCCCCTTGCACACACTCCTTCAGCATACTATTCGCCGTGTTGAAAACCAACAAAGTGCTCTCATTAGATGTCATACAGAGGTGATGCTGATCATGGGCTTTTAGCCTCCAAAACTGTGAACCAAATAAGACATTTTTCTTTATAAAGAATCCAATCTCTGGAATTTTGGTACAGCAACAGAAAACAGGCAAAGATAGGGTTCCAGGTCGCCTTTAGTATAAAGCTGTGTGGCTTTGAGCAAATCAGTTCTCTGTGGGTTTTAGCTTCTTCAACAATAAGTGGATCTTACTTAAGCCCCAATTTTTAGACTTCTGTCATTATTCCTGTGTTGTAGAGCTTGAAGTTTCTTCCGTTGGAGCAATATCTGCTAAGGATGAAATTAGAATCTGAGGTCTGAATCTGAGGGTTTGGCAGCTGATTGAAACTCAGTGCAGCACACAGGCTGCAGCTCTCACTTTGGGTGCAGACAAAGTAGCATCCTCTATGGTGTCCCATTTCCTGAGAGGCTCTTAAAAGAGACGTGCACCACGGGGCTTGGGTAAGAGACTTTGACTCCATTCTTGGGAACCTTTTAGGGAGGAGAGCAAAGCAATTGCAACACATGAATAGTTCCAGAAATCATTTCTTCTGTCTTCATGTTTTTTTCCTTCAAGTACATTAGAACCATGTGACAGTTTTAGAACAGCTGAACTGCTGCATTTTTTTCTTAGCCTGCAGGAAGTGAATAATTGTAATGAATGGGTCTGGTTTTCAATGGTTTTAGAAAATCACATTAAATACCCAGCTATTCATTGATGATGAGTAGATTCTATAGATGAGAGACTGCAAGTGGATCACTCAAAATTTATTATGAAGACCCTATGTATAATACTTATATACTTTATTACATTCTGGGGAGGGTAAAGTAGTATGATAAATAGAGTGATTGTGTGATTACATTCACAAAGGCAAGTTCATGAATCTTACCCCAGGGCTTTGTAGCACATTTTCTTCCTGTTTACTAAAAAATAGTTCATCTCCTATAGCTTCCTGTGCCTTGTAAGTGGAGAATAGCTAGAAGAGCAAAGGGTTTACTAAAGAGATTCCACTAGGAAATCTGATAGCCTTGGATATAAATGCTGGTTGAACCACCTAAAAATGGAGTAATTATGGTAAATAATTTCACACCTCTGAATCAGTCTTCTTGCCTACAAGGTAAGGACCACACCTCATCGAAATTTGGGGAGGATTAAATAAAACGTGGTCTGTGAAACACACAAAAAAAAACACAAAGGAACTACTCATAGAAGAAAGTTCACAAAGGTAATGCAAAGTTCATTTATATCTTCAGAAAGAAGCAATAAACATTATTTTCTTTGTTGAGAATTTAGAACAGTTGCAGATATTGGCATATGAATTTTTCCCTGAAAGATCCAGCATTATCCAGTGATTTCCAATCCTATTGTATTCATCTGGAGAGCAAGGCATAGAGGCAAAAACCCTGGACCTTCCACTTTTTACCTTAGTCTAAGAGTAAGTCCCTGGCTTCTGCCAGCTCCTTCCTCACTTGGCACCTCACATGTTCAGCCACGTGATGCCCCTCTGTGCTTATTAGGATTTTAACACTGCCGCTTCCCATCAGTTAGTGCTCCTCTGAGCATAGTCCAGGGGCAATGATCATAAGCCTGTGTGACAGAGCCCTGAGATAAATCCAGAAATTGGAAGTTAGAAACTAGAACAATTTGACAGAGGAATCTTCTTTCTTTTGACTCTAATAATATAAATTTTGAGTTAATATTGATTTTTTAAAATTTAGCTTTTTTTCTAATAATTCATTTCATTCAATTTAACAAAAGCATCAGACTATGAAGGCCTGAAAATTAATTCTAAAGGCCTGATCCTTTAACTCAGACAGCAAGCAAAACCCTGCCATAAAGTAACATAGACCTGCTATTGGTTATTCAAATTTTCCACCATCCACCTCCTCAGATTATTTCTTTTCCTGTTTAAAATGTTGTTGTGTGGGCCTTGAGTTTAAATTAGATAAAATTTTGTGATATTTTCCATTGAAATTTCAACACAATTCAGTGGTGTACATGAATATTTTACCTTTTAGTGCCTGTATCCTGGAGAATACCAACCTCAGAAAGGAAGTGAGGAAATCCAACAGTTGTAGGAGATGAGATATGCCCCCATCAGCCATTGTAGGAAGCAGAGAGTGGCAAGTGCCAAAGTGAAGCATGGGTAGCTATAGAAGAGCTCAGATAGGAAAGCTCCTATTTCCTGATTGTAGAGGGAGGAGAAAGAAAGGACAATGAAAATGTAATCACCTCGCTAGAAGGCTATGATGAATCCTTCTTAAAACTGTATGTTTAAAGGTATGAAATTTACCACTAGACTGGTCACTTCTGATTTTAGAATATGAGAGTAGAAGGGAACCTAAGAAACCATTGAAAGTTCATATTGCACAGCAGTCAAAAACAAAGTCCATCCAAGGAAAATGAAGTGTCCAAAATCTAATCAATTTATAGGACAGTAGCAAGAGTACTGTTTCTGCTTAATCATGATCCAGCCCACCATGCCTACCACTTTGAGTAGTTTTATTTGTCTCTTTTTTTTAAAGGAGATATAAAAAGGTAAAGTTACACAATACATAAAGGGATATCATAATAAAATACAAAAAGATAGAAGTAGGTTCAAAATTTTACTCACCATACTTTGACCAGAAGCACACTAATCAATCATCAAAACCTAGTTTCTCATGTCTGGCATGGTGTTATCAAGTGCTGGGACTGGTGCTATCAGTATTGAGGATTAAACTTTAACAGTGAGCTATATACAGTCTTTTGAATTTTTTTTAAAATTTTAAGACAGGATTTGCATAACTCACTAAGTTGCCCAGGCTGGACTTAAAATTGTGATCCTTCTGCCTCAGCCTCCCAGAGTACTGGAATTACAGTCATGCTCTACCACTCAAGAGAGTTTTTAAAAAGGTGTTATTTAAAGGGATCACATCAAATCTAGAGTGAATTTAACCTTGCATAAGTATTATCCCCTTTACCAAGTTTATCAGTCTAGCTAGTGGGATGGTCAAGTATGAAAGGAACCCATGTCTCCCCTCCCCAGCCTTCTGTTCTTCCTGCTGCACCATATCACCTCTTACTACTCTCCTGTTGGCTAAATTCCCACTGTGTCATGCTTGTTGCACAATTACAGCATGGGCCGAAATGAGGTAAGAGTCACAGCCAGGGTAACTGGAATTTGGGAGCAAGGACACACATCTCCAGGGACTAGTTTATTTCCTGAAGCCTTAAGTTCTTTGTCAGCAGTAAGTGGAGGTAGGACTTGGTCAGTAAGAATTCAGTGCTTCATGTGGTTGACCAGCCTCCAATAGGTCACATCACATATAAGAGGTAAAGTAGATCTCTTCTTAAACCAAGGGAAGTGATACGTCAACCAGTATCTGGAAATAGAAGGTGGACTTTCTGCAGCCCAGAAAGCACTGCTTTAGATTTATTTTGTACTTTGATCCTGATTATATTTGCCTGAGGAAATTTTATTTACCATGTATAGCTCCACAGAATAGATATTTTTCGGGGAGGTACTAGAACAGGAATGACCTGACAGAATTCCAGTGTCACTAAAATATCCCTACAGAAGAGAATATCCAGCTGACCACACTGTGAAGCAAGCTTACACCACCCTTCACAGTCCCATTCCAGGGCAGGGATATAAGGAAGAGGAGGGGCCTGGTATTGGCACAGGCTTTGTACAACACACAACCCTGTTAACCTCTCACTCATTGCTGACTCCACGTCTCCTGTCTCTTGCTGAGCCATCTTGCCTTTAGGAATGTGTGTTAACTAAGTGTCACAACTTGGAATACTGTTGAGCTATTCATGAGGCCATTCAATGTTCAAAGTCATCCTTTGAACTTTGCGGTGAACCCTGGAGGGTGAAACCTTGAGAAGGTTGGTTTATGTGGCTGCTTCCTCTCATTCTCCTCCCTATTGTTGGCTACACCATCTATTAGCCCGGGAAGCCATTCCTGCTCATGCAGGATATCCTGTTATGTGCCCAAATGCTGTCTTTATAATGTAGCACTAGTCACAAATAGAAGTGGAAGGAAATGCATATTTACTGGGAGGTTACATAGCTTCAGCCGGCAGCACAATATCTCATTTAGTCTTCACAACGATAGCACAGGGAGATCTTTATTTTTACTTTGCTTACAGTGGAATTAAAGTCTAATCCATTGGTTACATTTGCCCAAGGGCACACAGCTAATCAATGGCTAAGTCAGGCATACAATCTTGTTTCTAATACCAAAGCTGGGAGGGAAAGGACAGAAAGGGATGAAAAATGGAATTAAGAAATGTAATGAATGTGTACCAAGCCCACACAGTGTGTGTAAATGTTACATTCTATAAACATGGATGAATAAAGAACTATTTAAAAATAAAATTGGTCTTTGAACTCCATCATACTGCACCCTAAGGGAATAATTTCTTTTAGATTGCAGCAAATTGATCTTTGTTCTCATTGGATATATATTTACTTATCTATAAAGAAATACTTATTCATGTATCTTTATATTTGTTTAGGATCTGAAGATTAAACAGTGCAATAGTACATACAGTTCTACTCTCAAAGTTTCTGCGAATGTATTCATTCAGACATAAATGGACAGATACACTTAAAGATGAGAAAGTGTTGTGACATGAGCAGTTACAGGTGATTGAATACAGATAAGGAGCCTTTAACCCAGGGCTGGGAAATGCTCTGGGAAGAACTGATATCTTAACAGTGCTAACTAGGAATGTATAAATTATTCTGGAGATAAAATGCAGGTGGGGTTTGATTATAGGGATTGATAAACTCAAAAACCTGTAGGCAGTAGAAATTTTTTTATGTTGAAAAAATGAAAGCTGTTCTACATAAATTGCTTGGGGACAATTGTTTCGTAGAGCACACTGATGCCTCAACCCACTTTTGGATACCAGGTGCTAGAAATACAAAGATGAATAAAGACATAGTGCCTCGCCTTTGGCAGTTTATACTTTAATGAAGAAGAAGAAATAGCACAAGTTCACATGCAATAGCTAACACTGGCCAAATGGCAGGGCATACTAACATGAAAGGGGAGCTATTTTATAAAGCCCAGAGGAGGGGTGTGGAATCCAGGAAGATTGCAGAAATGCTCCAAAGACTGAAGAATTTTGAGGGTTGAAAGGATCCACCCAGTGGGGAAGCCAAGAGAGTACATTCCTGATTGAGAACATAGCATTTTCAAAGGGAGGCTCTGTAGGACGCTGTTTTTAGAGATTAAATCATTAGTCATCTCCTTTCATATTTGTTTGAATACATTTTTCACTGGAAAACAAAGAGGACGCAAGATGATATCAGGGCGTTCTTACTAGAAGTTACAGTTCCTGTCCATGGAATGTTCCAAGTTGACTGGAAGCAAATATTTTAAAAAGTCTGAGGAAAATAAAATTTTAAAGGAAATAACTTCTTGGGAAGCACTAGCATGAGATTACCATCAATTACTGTGTGATTTGAGGTTCAGTTCTTATCTTTTCTACTTCTATCTTCTGAAAAACCAGCTTAGTGCTTGGTTTCTTGTAAGTGTTCAAAATATTTATCGAATAAGTGAAAACAAATAAGAAGCATTTTAAGCAAGGTGATGTTCAGTTTTCTCATCTGGAAAAATCTAGACTGATATGAGGCAAACATATGGTCTCACTTCAGGGACAGCTGGACATGTATCTGGGAAATGGAGCTCCTCACAAAGACTGAAGATGAAACAAGACATACAAATAATGTAGATTACAGGCAGGTGCATGCAAAGTTAATATTAGCTAACATTATGATAATTACAAGAAGATAATTTTTTAAAAATGAAACGATAATATCTCTCATATAGATGCATCAGTAAATACATACTGAAGATTTTATTTCACTGTCTTATGAATGGATCAGTAATGTTTCACAGCCAGTTCAGAGATGATTCCAAAGAATGGATACATATACAAATCAGAAATATTGAAATAAATGTGATAATGGAGGAAAAACAGCTTCTTTTGCTTTGGACAAAGTTTTCTGTCTGTACATGAAAATCACTACAGATTGCTCCCATAGAAGAAAAGCAGAGAACTTGTACTATTTTGTTGTAGACCTTGTATATTTTCTATTGAGGTGGAAGCTTTCTCTAGATTCTTATCCTTATTCTCTACCTAATCTTGTTAATGTAGGTTTAGATTAGAGGATATAATGATGTTACTTAAATAGCGATGATTCTTGTTTCTCTCCACTTTTGATACTGGTCTTTTTTTTATTTTCATACTGTTATTCTTTTTTGTTTGTTTTTTAAAAAATTTTATTGAAAAGAGAGTAGTAAATGAGACACAAACAAACAAAACAAAACAAAACCAAAGAACAATAGCAGCATACCAGTATCACAAACATAAACAAACCAAAGCAAGAACATTAAAAGTGATACAGGGGGCTGGGGATTTAGCTCAGTGGCAAAAGCGCCTGCCTGGCAAGCGCAAGGTCATGAGTTCGGTTCCCGGTACCGGAGAAAAACAAAAACCAAAAAAAAAAAAAAAAAAAAAAAAAAAAAGTGATACAGGGTTTCAAGACAAAATAATGCAAATTAACACTGGTTGTTATATTACATATCTAATTTTCTTATTCTCTGTAAAGGTTTGAACAATCTTCCATTCTTACATCTGGTAATCTGACCATTATTCTTTTTTGAACATATGTTTAAAAATTATTAACATTTCACTGTTAAAATGGCAATGAATTTATTGCCTCTTCTGATTGTAAGGAGATTGCATGCTCAGTATTAAAAAATCACTCAGTATAGAAACGTATAAAGTGAAATCTCCAACGAGTCACTATGTGAA
This sequence comes from Chinchilla lanigera, assembly GCF_000276665.1. Taxonomy (NCBI): domain Eukaryota; kingdom Metazoa; phylum Chordata; class Mammalia; order Rodentia; family Chinchillidae; genus Chinchilla; species Chinchilla lanigera. Next base: position 2,031,753 of record NW_004955461.1, read on the forward strand.
GGTACTCAATATTCAGCCCTTCTTGAGTAAGTATGTTTAAGATCCACACTGCTCATGTGCTTTGTAATCTCATTTACTCACACTTTACTGTTTATCATTGTCTTTTCATGCTAGGAAATATAAACATCTTTTAACAAATGGACAATACTCTAAAGTACTAGGTGTATTTTAATGATTTTCTGAGACAAATGAGTCTTGGTTTTCTTTTGCTGTCTCTTTACTTTTTCGTCCTATAATGAATCATCCCATTATTTTTTTTTAGCTGACAATGAAAGATGAGACATACACAGAAAAATCTGTATTTTACCAGAGACTTAATCTGAGAAGATGATCAAATTCAATTTCCCTTTTCCACCTCTTTGTTTCTCTAATAGGCAAAGGAGGGTGTCTTGGTTGCTTTTGTCTTGGTTACTTTTCTCTCGGTGCTGAGACAAAATACTTGATGCCCAAAATTAAGGAAGGAAAGGTTTATTTAGCTCACAGCTTGTAGAGGTTTCAGTCCATACTAGGCTGGCTTCAAGGCAGAAAAGCACGTGGCACAGGGCAAACATTCATGGCAGCAGAATATAGCAAAAGCAATCAGAGCAAAAGTGAAGAGTGGCAGCAAGCAACCTCTTCAGCTCCCTTACATATGCAAACTATCCACCCTAAGGCAGTGCAGCCCTCACACCCATAATCCTAGAAGCACGGCCCATGACTGCATGAGGATTTAGGGGGATATCAGACACAAACCAAAACAGAGATATTCCTATCATGATGTCCAAAATAAGCTTCTGAGATGTTGATTTGTGAAAAACTCACAGATATGAGATGCCATTGTTATGCAACATTTTAGGAATATCCCTTTTACCTAGAATTCTTAATCCCCAGAATTCTCAAACTTGGACCATAATTAACTATGTTGCATAATCCAGTTCCAACACAGTTGAAAAATCATAGCTTCACAGGCATTTTCATGTGTATCTCAGCTCCTCATTTCATTGCAAAGTTGATTTTAGAGATGTATCACAGAGCAGTTATTCTCACCACAATTTAGCACAGAAGAGAACTGTGTCACGGTTGGTATGGAAAAGACTCCTCTAGACTTCAAGCCCCTTCAGCCCTAGACTGCTCCTCCTTTCCAGATGACAGAACCAAAGAAAATTCTGTCTCAATTGCAGAGCCAGCTAGAGATTTGCAGTTTAGAGTAAACTAGCTTCACAGTCCCCTTCAGATTCTTTGCCCGTCCTCTCCAGCTCCTCATTTCCATTTCCACTTTTCAGACTTCATGCCTGCCGCTTGATGAAAGGTAAAGTGTTTTCCCCACCAATTAGTTCAGTGGAAATCTTGAATGGTTGATATTGCAGCAGACAATGTTTCATTATGCTCCCTTGATTTCAACAGAGAAATCACTGTTCCTAAGGGAAACCAGAGCATACTGCAGAGGGTTAAGTTACTGAGTTACGGCCCAAAAGCGATGACCGCAAGGGAGCCAGACTCCATTGAGAAAACGCATGGACGAGTGTGGGGACCCAGGAATGCTTCAGAAAGACTTTATGACCATCATCAATAGATGTGTGTGTTTCATGAATGAGAGTAAGTTTATTCATATTCCTAAAGTGCTTGCAAATCTCTGGCTCAAATGCCCCCTTCAGATTTGTTTTCACGGCTCTCCCTGAAATGATATGCCATTTCCCAGGCAGGAAATGTTGAGCCTGAATTTCTCCAGGCTGCTGCTCATATTTAAGAGCCTATGTTTTAATAATCTAAGACCCTGACCCACTGTTTTACAACATTCCTCCAGCAGTGAAATCTAAAATCAGAGGCGAAAATGATTTCAGCATCCTCATGTCTAGAATATACAGCCAATCATGAATTATAAAATAAATAAGCACAGAAGGTTTTCTATTTGTGGGTAGGGAGTTTAGAATCATAAACTAAGAGGTAGGAGAAGAGCATTCCCGGTTGAGAGGTCAGCTGAGGGAAAAGCCACAAGGTAAAAGGAGTCATGGGTTTTCTGGACATCAATATACATAACATAAAAGGAGAGATGGGTCCTTTCAAAGTGACCTGTGTGCCAGCTTAAATCCCATTCAATCAGAATGTCTTCTTGATATACATTTAGCTAGCATTGTGTACATTTACATTTATAACTTATATATTCTACCAAGTTCCTCTTTTATTAAACAGCCTTCTTTTTCATTTCATTTTATTTTATTAGTACATTTATTTTATTTTATTAGTACATGTTTGTAATTCACTCAGTTCGCAGTCATCCTGAGGAGTGGTTACATGTACGCATTACAGCTTGTTTTTTTTTTTTTTTTATTCCTTTCCCCTCTTTCTCTGGCTCCTCAGTCACCTTTTTCGTACCTGTTGATACTGTTTGTCTTAGCACATGTTATGGCTTATGATGTTTGCTTTAATTAGAGTTACTAGGTTTCTCATCATAGCATATCTTTATTCCTCTAATTCCCCCTTCTTGTCCCCCTTACCGCTCTGTTGTTTCCCTTACACCACTTCTCCACTGGACAAGATCATTAAGTAGAATCTTCTATATACACCTTTATTCTTCCCATTTTTGTGAGATTGTTCTGATAGGTGTCAGATTTTGAGTTTGCTATTATTGCTGTTACAAATGATGCTAATAATCAGAACAAATAATTATATTTATGTCATTTAGACCTCATGGTAACACAGGGGAGAAGGCAACACTGATTTTATTATTTCCATGTTACAGACAGAAATCTGACAGATTTTTAGTGATCTAAGAAGTGACTCACAGGTCTCTCTATGATGTTCCTGTTTATGTTGATTTCTCTGACACTCCTGAGTATTTCTTTCTAGGGCTCCCCTACCCCATATCCACTAAGTTACACTCTATTGTAGGCTCAGCTCCACTTCTGATAAAATACTTTACTTCCCCTCCCACATTTTTGAATAAAATCAATGATCCAATCTTGTTTGCTACATTGAGAGCAAATCATGACATTTTTAAAACAAAATGAGGGGTATTAATGGTCCACTATATATGATATGTTCCAGCTTCACTTATTTAGATAATTTTGCTATTCTGATATTGTCACTTAGAGTGTTAACCATCTGCTATACTTGTGTCACCCTTGAACCAAAGACAATGAGTTAGCAAGACCGTAACAAAATGAGAAGCAGATTGGACCCATATTTCTAAGTGGTACCCAGTGAGGTAGGACATTTCCCAGACTTTGATGAGATGGAGGAAGACGGAAAGCCAAAGGAAGGTCTTTGAAACATAACAAGTCTCAAAAACAATAAACAAAAAATCCAAGATTTTACCAACATTTCATTTTACCAATATCTGATTTTTTAAAAAAAAAAACCTGTCTACTTTCATTCCAGAGAGGACCAGATATTAGTGATGAAGAAATGCAGAATTCTTTGTCATTATACTAAATGCAACAATTTACCTTTCAAATGTAGACATTTTGGTTATACCAACTATTTTGCTACTTTCACTGTGGCCCCTCTTTTATTCCCACCATTCCAAGTGCTGGGAATATAAGATGACAGACATTTGCCTGCCCTCAAAGAGGCTGCTGGCTGAAAGAAATGGATGAGAAAACAGTAGATGTTCTAAAAGGCGTGGACATTCAGTCTATGTCACTTATGGGACAAGGCATTCTTTGGACTATTCCTATTTACTTCTTTTGAGTTGTTTTGGCGAATGCAATTTTCCAAGTTGTCTTTCCATGAATAAGTATGCTGTGAGCATAGGAGGTGATTTTATTACCTTGGTTTAGTTTTTATTTATACTGAACTAAAGGATGAGCTTGTTATGTTTGAGGTTTGGAAAGTTTGGGAATAAGAAATCAGTAACTAATTCCTGCAACTTCTGCCTCCCCTAAAATAGAGCAAAGTTGCCTAGATTAAAATCAGGTCAGTTTTTAAAACATTAGTCCTTCTTTTGGGGCTTTTTGGATCCTGACAAGGAAGCCCTACCTGCCTGGCAGGAAGTTATATTTAGTACAGTGTGAAACTTTATTTTCCAGGTTCAGCATACTCAGTTCTTGTTACTGAGTTCCAATGCTCACACTTCCGAATAAAGAGAGTCTCTGGAATTCTCCTGTGCCTGTTGATGCTTTGACAAACGTTCTCATGAAATTCAGAATAATCTGACACCAGCAAGGCCCCCACTGCTCAGAAAAACTCTATTGTTGTTTGGCCAAGTTAACCAAGTTTGTTCTTTATCATTCCTGAGCTTGTCTACCAGTCTAGCCAATGTCTGAAGAAGAGCTTTCTGGCATTTGAAAGCATAGAACAGAAAGAATAGAAGCAGAAAAGAAGCAAAGAAAAGTGGGGAGCCAGAGTGAAAGAAGAAGTAACGCTAATGCGGGAGTGTTAACCATCTGCTGTACTTGTGTCCCCCTTGCCCTGAAGACAACGAGTCAGCAAGACACTAAAGAAATATTTACTCACTGTTTACTCCAATGTTTCCTTACTGTTTACTCAACTGGGTCACTGAAGCAAACAGAGTGATATTTTAAAACCTGATGTGGCACCAGCATGTATCATATTCATGTAAAAATCCAAAATCTGTCTCCATGCTTTCTTTCCATGTGAAGTTGCTTGGTTCCTAACCATTCCAGAGAAGTAGTATGATGAAGTCTAATGCCACAGTATACTATTTAGGTACCAGTTCCTTCTCTTCTTCTCCTGGTTCCTCTCTTTCTTCTTAGATACACAGACTTGCAAAGATCACTTAACCAACCTGATCTTCACATCTTTTATGTCTTATATAGAGATTCTAAATTATCTGCTGTGTTCCTCTCAAAGAGGTATTATAAGGAATCAGTGAGACTGTAGATAATTTTTCCAACAGATGTGATTAACCCAAAGCTAGAGTGGAGAAGGCAGTAAGGAAATGTTGGTTTATTGAATGAATAAATGAATAAGAGCAACATAAAGTAATAAATTTTGTATAACATGAAGTAGTAATCTCATATAAAGACAGCTGAACCGTGGGAATGTTCAAAAGCTTTTTATATTCATAGTGATTTTTTTTTTTTTGCGGTACTGGGGATCAAACTCATGACCTTATGCTAGCAAGGCAGGTGCTTATGCCACTGAGCTATATCTCCAGCCCTCATAATGATTCTCCATAGAGAATAATCTATCCAGAATTTTTGTAAAATTGAAAGCAAAAACTACCACCTTAAAAATCACTGACAGTTTTATCATTTGACAGGCACACACAGATAGGATATCGAAATGTCTTCTTAATTAAATAACATTAGATTTTAAGCTGTTAGACTATGTAAAACCAAAAATTGGCAAATTTTCTCTGTAAAATCAATATTTTGTGGTTTGTGGACTACATGGTCTCTGTCATATCTTTCAGAATCTTTCATGATAGTTAATGCAAAAGCAGTCATAAACAACACACAAATAAATAAATGAGTGCATTCTAATAAAACTGTATTTTACAAAGCAGGCAGCACCAAAAAAGGGGGGGAGGGCTGGGGACATACCTCAGCCGCACACGCGCTTGACTCGCAAGCCTGAGGTCATGAGTTCAGTTCCTGGTATCAAAAAAAAAAAAAAAAAAAAGCAAGCAGCAAGTGGATTTGATATCTAAGTTATCTTTTGCTGTTCCCTATAGTAAAGAATTTATTAATTAGAACTTTTAAAGAAATTCTCCTCAGGCTGTTATCACTATTATAAAAAGGTCATACTTGTTAATTTATTATCATAGTTCGGTGTATCAGACAGCTTTCACATTGTTGTACACAAACGCTACACTACAAGTTACAGGAAAAGGGGTTTATTTGGTTCAGTCTTCACAGGGCTCTGACCGGAGGTTCACGGCTACGGTGGAAGGCGAGGCAGAAATCCCATAGAAAGAGGATGACAGAGGAAAGATGCCCCATTCATGGCAACCAGGAAGCAGAGAGAGGAAGGAGACAAGGACACAAATGCGCCCTCCTAGCTCATGTTTCCAGGGACCCATGTCCAACCAGGCCCTGCCTCCTCAGGGCACATGCATCTGTGAGCTGGGCAGCTGATTGGTTCTCTGACTAGGACAGCAGCTCCATGATCCGATCAGCTTCCACAGCCCCACTGTGCACACATGAGCTTTGGGAGTGTATTTTAGATATTGGCCTTAAAAATGGGATTATTGGGTAGAGTTTTCAAACACTTGAAAGCTCCTATTACATTACCTTCAAATGACTTCCAATGGGGAGGGTCATTGTCATCTACATTCCCAACAATAATGAATACCAACTCTTATAGTTTATATCTAGGTGTTTCCCCAAAGCCTCAAGTGATCATAGGTGAGACTCCGAAGGAAGGTACTTAGAAAGAGGGCATTGTAGATGTCTTACTCTTAAGAAGTGAGATCTGGCTACAGCAGACAAGTCACTGTGGGCACGGCCTACAAGGAATTATGTCCCTCCCAGGCTCCTCCCTATGCATGGCTTCCTGGCTACCATGTTGTAAGCAGGTGTTCTTCTGCCAGGCCCCTCTGCCATACCCTCTTGCCTTCAAGACTCTGAAGCATTGACTGAAACTTCTATAGACTGTTAGCCAAAATAAACTTTTCCTCCTTGAAATTGTGGGTGTTGGGTACTATCCTTCAGTGAAAAGGAAAATGACTAAGACGCGAGGCTTACTTTAATGCATGTTTATCATCACCAGGACTTATTGGTCAAAGGAAAAATATCATGTTGTCTTTTGCAAAAAATGGTAATATTGTTTTAATTTATTCCCTTATATATTTTCCATGATTATCCATTTATTATTTTCCTTTTTCATGGCTTGTATATTCATAACAAGATAATTTTGTAGATGATAAATAGTATTAGGTACAAGCATAAGATCAGAGAGATTTTCTTATACAAATAATATCTACAAATTGCTGAATGCTCATCATATATGTGTGTGTGTGTGTGTGTGTGTGTGTGTGGCATGAGATTTTACTTAAACCGTGCAGTGACATTATATGATTATTATCCAAGCTTTTTCATACAAGCTGATATCCTATATACACTGAGTGCTGCATAAATTCAAGAATGAATTTGTCTTGCATACATCTGTTTACTCCCAATAACACTTGGTTGTATTTATTAAGTACTTAAACAAAACATGGGAGATTGTGCAAAATATTTTACATGCATTATCATTCCAATCACATAGTAACTGTACATTCTTATTATTCATATTTTATAATAAGAGGCCTAGGGCCATGGATTTAGCTCAGTGGTGCAACACCTGCCTGGCAGGCCTGAGGTTCTCAGTTTGATTCCCGGTACCCAAAATAAATGAATAAATAAATAAATTGATTAATTAAAATGAAATAAAAAAAAGAGATCTAAACTTAGGGAAAACACAGTTTTCCAGCTCAGTCAGTATAAGCTCTAAGGGACAGGGGCAAGCCCCAGGTGTGCCTGCCTCAAAGCTTATCATTAAATGTTGCTGCTGTGGTCCTCTCCTTGACCTCTATCCCAGGTTTGGGATTGTTGACACTGTATCCTGTCTTGAGGTCTTTTGATATTTCCACTGAGGGATCCCTGGTGAGTACCTCTTTGGTGAATTTTTTTTTTTTTTTTTTTGTACCAGGAATCAAACTCAGGACCTTGCGCTTGCCAGGCAGGAGCTTGTACCACTGAGCTGTATCCTTGGCCCTGAGTGTCTCTTCACACATCTTGGGATTCAGCTTTTGAAGTGGCTTTCCTTGCTCTCCCCTCTACTTTCCCAACACCTGCACACACCGCTGTGCACACACAAACATGAGATTCGAGACGAAAAGGCTGTCTTCCAAAGCCCTTCACAGGAAAGCAAAGACAAGGCTTCCAAGGACAATTCCTTTCCATGCAGAATTTGATTTTAATGTTTTCATTCTTTCACTGAAGCAATTTTTGGTTTTTTAAGAAACCATTAAACACCATGTTCCTGTAAGTATACAAAATTCTTTATCCTACTGTAATTTACACAACTAGTGTAGGTCCAGCTTTAAACTTTAGCAGGGCGAGATCAGATTATGCAATTATAATGAGGACGATTCTCTTTTTCACATGCGAGAGACCTTATGGTCACATCTCTTTTTTTCTCCATGCAAATGAGCTTCAAACAAATGGCATTGCTGACCCCAGCCTTCCTGGACTCTTCATGCCCTTTTCGTTTCTCTTTGGCCCGGGTCAGGAGCAGTATATTTAAATATCATTGATTATTTAGCTTTTAAATTTGGCTGTAGTTTGTACTTGGATAAATGCTTGATTCTGAAAAAGTACAGTTCTATAGCTGCATCTACCTATAAAAAAGCTCTTTTTTATGTCAAACTAATCTTCTTTCAAAGTCTGAGCAGGGTTGAGCTGATGCCATTCTGTGTCTTAACCAGGATGCTTTCAAGCTAAATGACTTGAATACCTCTGTGGTCATGACAGACTCTCCACTTAAGTCCTACCTCCACCCAGATCCCAGCTTCCAAACATTCTGCCTAGCTTTCCAGCTGGAAAGAACTCAGTGCTTACCCTGCCCACTGCCTGTTTTCTCCTTATCTGTTCTCTAAGTGTTTGTCCAGAATAAGGCTTAGTATCACCCAAAAGGATAGCTGCGCAAGACCATTGCATACCTGGACAACTCAACCACCAGGAATCATCCTTATCTTTTAGGAAAAGTTGTCCTCCTGGTATTTCCCACTCTTGCTTTCTTCTTTTGAACTTTACATATCCCAAGTTAAGTTTCATAATAACAAATATTGCTAATGGTACTGTTTAAATAGAGAAATCTGGAAGTATCTTTGAGGAATTATAAAATTGTAAAGAACTGCTGACTACTTCAAAATCACTATTGATTTTGTTACTGGACAAGCACTTTCTCCTGAGAGATTAAAACATCTTTCCAGGTTAAATACCAGCAATTCTCAGGATTTCTGACTCTGTCATGACCCCATGCAAACAGAGTCAAGTCCCCATGACTTATGGTTGGTCAAGAATGTGGCCCCAATTCCACCTCCCTGGAGAAATCCTTAGGATTCCGATATGCCTTGTGTTGAGAGGTCTGTTTCTGGGTCAGTACTATTCCTAAGGTATGTACAGCAAAGCCTCATCTACTTAGAACCCTCTACTTAGAACAGAGAGGGTCTCACTGTTAGGTGGTGAGATTAGGAGATAAAAATGTAACTGTTAGCCCCACCTTATTTTTGCAACCATGCTCTGAAAGTGATCTTGGGCTTAGGTCAAGTTCAGAGAATCAAGATAACACTTACTGACCATAACACGATGGCAAGTAAACTCCAGACTCTGTTGAATGTTTGAAGCCACCACTCTTCCACCATATGACTGTGCTTCCCAATTCCAAATCTTTTCTGAGCTCATCATCTGGGCACAATTTGCCTGATGATAGAACTATAGAAATTTTGCGAGAGTTGAAATTGAGCAGCTCTGGGTTTGAGCCTGCAAAGGCCTCCTACATGTTGTGCCTACTTGGGCAGATTTCATGATCTATTTAAGCTTCAGTCTCCTCATACAGACAATAACACATCTTATATTATGCTTGCAAGGCTTTCAACACTAAAGTACATGAAAATTCAAAGCATAGTTCTTGGAACTTAGTAAGTGTTCCTAATGTTACTTGTTGCTTGTCTTTTTCCTTTCTATTCATTCTCTTTTACCTTCTTCATTCTTGGGGAGGGTCTTTTTCTTCCGCTGAAAATCTAGTTATTAGTGAAATCTGCCTTTTTCTTACAAGCACAAACTTGTTTTGGAATTCTAGCCTGATTCAAGGAAGGAGGTAAGCTATATGGTTTTTCTCCGGTACCGGGAACCGAATTCATGACCTTGCGCTTGCCAGGCAGGCGCTTTGCCGCTGAGCTAAATCCCCAGCCCCGGAGGTAAGCTATATGTGTATTATAGGATAGGAATAGGGCAAAATTCAAAAAGCTAAGTAAAAGAAACATACACTTTGAAGATCTTTCAGTGACATCTCCAAAGATCATAGTAAAGAAGCTGGCCCTGGACTTGGGTTTTCCAATATTTATAATTTAAATCTTATCAGAGCACTAGTGACTATCACCCTGGCCTTTTATCTCCTCATTCATGTGGATCTGGCTCCTTTTAAACCACTGGTTCTCAAAACATGATCCCTAGAGTACTATGATAAGCATCTCCAGGGAGTGTGTGCAGGATGCCAGTTTTGGAGCTCTGTTCCACATTACCAAATCAGAAATGCAGAAGGGACCCAATAGTCCAATAAGTTTCATAATGCCCTCTTGGTGATTCTGATTTGAGAACCACAGTCTTTAACTAATCCTAGTTCAGTTGCTCCTTTTACACCAGGAAGGGAAAGGCAACCCTGAACGTGACATTGTGGTATCCAGGCTTCACCAATATGTGAACTCTAGATTAGCAAATGCCCAATTAAATTCAGTGTTCCAGGTTATGAATCTGATATGGGTGGAGAATGTTGATTTACCTAACTCATTTCCCCATAAATGCTTTTGAAGTGTCTGAGTTAAGTAAACACTCCCAGTGAACCCAAACTTTTCTACTTGCTTTCTTTCATCAAGTTCCTGTCAAAACCCTCTCTTGGATCTTGCTCAGAGGAGTTCATGAAGACCAGGCAGGTTTGTAAGTCCCACTTCTCAAATCAGAGGATTTATGTACTATGAAAATCAGATTATCACATATTTTTATAGTTGCACCACCCCATTCCAAGGTATTCAAAGGAAATTGTCCTCCTAAATGAAACTTGTTATGAAAAAATTCAATGCCCACAACTGCCCTACAAATTATATTTATATGCTACAAATTATATAGGCATAAATCACATTTTATTTTACAAATCATGAACTCAAGAATGAGATTGATTACTACAGCAGATGCTGTTGGGGCCCCTCACCCCCACTGCAGCTCTCTGCTAAGTCCACCTGAAGCTCACTTCAACCTCACTTCAAGCTCTTCTCACCCCGTAGATCCAGTAGTGCGGTAGAACAGGGGCCACTCCCACACATAAACCTGGGTACTTATTCTAGGTCACAGTGCCTGAGCAGAACCATCTGAGGTATGGTTTGCACTGCTAGTTAGAAGGCCTCCAGAAGGACTGAGACCCAGAGGTGTGCAGCATTTTTGCTTCATTCAAACCTTGATTGCTTTGTACCCCAGTCCAGCACATTTTCCTCGCCCCTCCCTGCTTTGTGATCTCATTTCAAATAAACTACTTCCAATCCAGGATTTTTTTTTTTATTTTATGGAGAAAAATTTCATAACAAAATAACAAGTTAACACATTAACAACAGTTAATACATTACATATTGTTATCTTTAAAGTAATTTTTCAGAGTACAAAATGAGGGCATACAAATTTCTCCAACTGATATTAGGCAAGACTTTCCTTCTTAATGATCTAGGAGACACTAGTAGTATAACTGCCTTGCATTTTTGCCCTTTTCCCTGCTATCCTTTCCCCTTTCATCCATCCTAGTTCCTCTTTCCTTTTGAACAATTCTTTGCATTTCACCATATCTATTGTACATTTTAGACTTTATTTACTCTTTCAAATTCTCACACAAGGGAGGAAATCTGATGTATAGAAATGTGAGTCTGATTTATTTTACTAATCAGTATGGTCTCAAGTTGCATCCATTTACCTATAAAAGTCTCAAGTTTATCCTTCCTGACTGAGTAGTACTCCATTGTATAAAATACCACATCTTTTTAATCCATTCCTCTGTTGATGGGCATTTGGGTTGCGGGTTGTGTCTAGGATTTAACTATTACAAATTGTGCTGCTATAAATATGGATGCAGACACATCACCATAGTATGGTGTTTTTAATTCTTCTGGGAAGATACCCAGAAAGGGAATCACTGGGTTAAATAGGATCTTTAATCTTAGTTGTTTGAGGAATCTCCACACTGATTTCCACAGTGGCTGCACCAGTCTGCATTCCCACCAACAGTGGAGAAGGGTTCCTTTTTCACCACAGCCCCTCCAGCATTTGTTATTGGTTGATTTCTTGATGATAGTCATTTTTTGTGGGATAAGATGGAATCTCAGTGTTGTTTTAATTTGCATTTCTCAAATGACCAGTAATGTTGAACATTTTTTTCATATATTTATTTGCTATTAATATTTCTTCGTCTGAGAAGTGTGTATTCATCTCAGATACCCATTTTGTGATTGGACCTTTGAATATGGGGTGGTTGATTTTTTGTCAGTTATCTATATGTTCTAATTAGAAGTCCTTTGTCTGAGGGACAATTGGCTAAAATTTTGTCCTACTCTGTGGTTTGTCTATTCACTCTGTTGGTGATTTCTTTTGCTATTCAAAATCTACAAGGTTTTGTTTGAAAGGTAGCTTTAGGAGCCTATAGGAAAGCTATTGGGTATGTTCATTAAGGTTGTACATACAAGTTAAAGCAGGGTAGATTTCTTATATTTTTCTACTATAATGCAAGAAAGTGTAAGATATGGTGTTGAGTTTGGTACTTAACTTTATTCTGGTTAATATTCTCCAAGCCTGTAGCATTGTCCCTATGTCTAAGATGTGATTCGGACTTGTTTGGAAAATCAATTCCTGTTGAAAGCCTACTTTCCCCAAGTCTCTCCATCTTCTGTACAACAAGAGAAGTTCCACAGTGCATTATCATGGTTGCTATTACTTGTTGATTTCCATAACACCTATACAATGTTACCCAATATGTGGTAAGTTCTTAATTTGTTGAATGAATGAGGCAATCATGTAGTACCTGTCACAGTAGAAAATTAGGATGTTAAATTTTGAATTCCATCAGAGGCCCATTGCTGCTCAACCACGCAAGAAAGTCTAAAAGTATCACACCTTTGTGGCTCATCTCTTGTCTCTGCTTCTCTTCCTGATACTGCCACTAAGGCTGCATGCTTCCTCAATGTTTATCTATCACTGGAAGAAAAATTATGTGGTCCAAGAAACTAATTGTCCAGAAGGAATTTAAACTGAAAAATTTTAGCTTGTGTGTTTTGACAAAAGAGGTCTTTGGTAGCTGAATATGAAAAGACAAAAGTTGGCATAGTGTACACATGGATGGATTCTGAGCAGAGGAACTACTCCAAGTCCAGGTCTTCTGAGGGCTGTTATCATATCTAAGCCACTGCATTCTGAACTGATTGCAAGTGACATTCTTTTATCCAAGAATCACACAGGATGTTTGAGAAATCTTTTGTATGCAAAGCCCTTGTCTAGTTGCTTCTTGAAAAAGTGAGATTCCATCTTGCTACATAAAAATGTCAATCATTGAGAAATGAAATAATAACAAACACTGGGGAGGCTGCAGGGAAAAAGGAATCCTTCTGCATTGTTGGTGGGAATGTAAACTAGTACAACCACTATGGAAATCAGTATGATGATTCCTCAAAAAACAAAAACAAAAGAAACTACATATTCCATTTGAACCAGTGATTTCTCTTCTAAGTATCTTTCCAAAAGAGTTCAAGAAATCATATTATAGTAATAGAGGCGTACCCACACTTATAGCAGTACAGTTCATAAGAGCTAAATCTTGGAAGTGGCCTATGTGTCCATCAACACATGAATGGATGAAGATAATGTGGTACTTATACACAACGGAGTTAGTACTCTTCCATGAAGAAGAATAAACTCAAGTCATTTAAAGGAAAATGATTGCACCTGAGACCATGGTAATTGAAGCAAATCAAATACACAAGCTTAAATATTGCTGTGATGCTCTTATGGGAGAAACTCAAACTAAATTCAGAGCAAAATAAAAGATGGGTAATAGTAGAAGAGAGAGAGATCTTTCATATAAAAAAAGGGAACTAAAAGATGGAGAGAAGGAAAGAGGGGGAAGGGAACATTCATTCTACAATCATTGTGGGGAGTTGCTACATGAACACGCTACAACTTGTTTTGTTTTTAATCCCCTTCTCTCCCTGCTCCTTCCCTCACTGTCTAGTTTCCCTTTACCTTTCTTCATTCTTCTTGACATTATTAGTCTCTGTGCATGTTTGTGATGTACAATGTCTACACTCATTGAGGTTATTAGGACAGTTATCTTTCTAATGTTAAACCAATTTTGACTACCATATGGTGAAGAAAAGTTGATCTTGACATAGTGTCGTTTTTGTATACTACTGTATTAGGTAGACAGATGTTAAGGTTTTGTATTTGTGTTAACAATATAGCTTATGATTTTTCATTATTTTTTAGTTTCACAGTTTTTGTTATCAAGACTATTCTGTCCTCACAAATGCAATTTGGAGGGAGTGCCTTTCTTTCTGTACTGGGAAGAGTTTATTTAAGATAAGATTATTTGTTCCTTGAACATTTGTCAATATTTTTCCAGATAACCATGTAATCCAGAATTTTGTTGATACTGTGATTTTAAAGTACTACTTTGATTTCTTTAATATTTATAGGAATGGCAAAGTTTTCTATTTATTATTGAGTAAAATTAGGTAAACTTTGTATTTATGGGAATCTATTTTACCAATGAGTTCATATTCATTCTTAGTATATTTCTCTAACATATATATTTTCAGCTTCTTCAACTACTGCACTTATATTCTTTTTTACCATATTTTAGTGCATCTGTGTATTTATTAGTTTCTCAATGAACCACCTTTTGGCTTTACAGAATTTTACCATTGTAAACTTATTTCCTAATTTAGTGTGCCAAATTTTCCCACAAATCATGAAGTAGTCACTGAAAAAGTCTCAAAACTAGAAAACATCAAGGGATTTTTTGTGATAGTCTGTAGGCTGTTTCTGTCCCAAAGCTTTCATTTTCTGAAAGAAAGAGAGCACTTACATGCTATAGAAAATCAACCAGAATGAAGCAAGAGACAGAAGAGAAGAAAAAAAAATCAGAGAAAATGGAACAATGGTCATTTGAAGTATAATTCTGAAAATTTAATTTCCTCCTGAGGATTTCACAGGTAGCTGGGAAATGTTAGGGTGGGCAAGAATTTTAAATGTCTTTCTCTAGGGGCTATCAAGTCTTGATTTGCTTTGAACAAATAAAGGACAAGGTGACCTCAGCAACCTGAAATACTGAGGACGCACAAACACTTGATATCTGGATCTACTAAGAAAATCACATCAGAAATTAACACTGGTTTTATTTACTTTACTATAGGAAAAAGAAAATAAAAATAGGACCTATTCAGAAAATAAAAATAAGACCTATTCAGTTGTATTTTTCACTATGCTGCCATGGAGGAGCTTAATGTTAGGAACTTCTCCAGTTGGCAGTTAGGAAACTAAAGCATTCCAAAGAGAGTGCAATGTGATATGCACATGGGAATCATGCAGGGGTTCTAGCCATGACATTTTCTGTAATGAGTTCATTCTCTTCCAAGTTTATAGAAGCCCGGCTGAAATGTCTCCTTCAGAACCACGTGTCCACAGAACAAATCATTTACAGTGTTTTGACTTCTGGAACACCCAGATGAGTAGTATTTTCCCATCTCAATTCAGAGACAGTGGTAACAGAACTAAATATTATCAGCAATTATTAGACTTTTCCATAGGCTACTCATTTTCCTTAACCTTGGTGTGTTTATTTTGTTCTATGTGGTATATTTTACAGAGCCATAAATCTTGAGTGTCTTCTCCAAGATTTTGTTTCAAACAGGCCCCATTTCTCTCTGTCAAAAAATATAAAGCTACAGCATTTAGTATTATGAATATTTATAGAAACTTCATTGTCTCATCATGTTAATGCTAATTGCAACCCCAGTGTTCAATTGTGTACTTTTTTGATGCTTTTACTTTATATTGTATTGTAAATATTTCCTTATGTCTTCACAGTATTGGTGATTATTTTTCTTAAACTACTTGGTATAGTATAATTTGTACACTACTTTGGAAATTCAGGTTGTTATCAATATTACCATTACTCATAAAGTTACAGTGATTCTTTCATGCCTTTGCTGCTCTTCTGCTCTGGAGTAATTTCCTAGCATAAATGCATTGGAATAGAATGCTTGGTTCATGTATTAATGCATCTTCTTCAACTCTTATTAACGACAGTTTCTTGATTCGCAAGATAGGTGTTACAACACACAAACACACTAAGAAGATCTTGGGTTTGCTAGTCCAACTGTGAATGACTGCAGTGTGTAGCATTTGTGGTAACTGGTGAGCAAAGCTGCCTTCCAAATGACTGCAGGGATCTTTTAATATGTTATACTCAACTCCAAGAACATAATTCCTTCCGGATATGAAACATTACCTTTGCCAAAGACATCTCGCTTTTGTGACCTTCACTTCTAAGATGCAGTCTGGAGTAGTTGGTATTTATTCTTGTTGATTTGATTAGTTGTTGTTGACAGTGATGCTCCTTAAGAATTCAGATCATTCTCAAAATCACTGTGTACTTGCAACTCTCATTGGAAAACTCATATATCAGGAATGCTATAGAAAACAGCTGACAACAGAGACAGCTGTGAACTCTACTCTAGGATATGGGATGTTTGGTAACTGTGAAGACAAATTGAAGCTGACAGAGTGTCATCTTTTCAGCTCTGTGTGCTGTCTAAGATAGTTGCTGTTCAGAAACACATCATTTTTGCATATGTGCAATTATCACCATTTGAAGACTTTGGCTTGACTTACAGAAATCAAGCAATAGGACTATTAGAGGATTAGCTACTGAAAAACTAGCATGAAGATTCTGTGTGCAAACCCAGTGAAGAATAAAATGAAAGGAAAGAGATCAATGGCTTAGATATCCACTAAAGATTTTAAATGTTGGCAACTAAATTCATAATTGTTAAATATACCCTCTGTAGTCTTTTAAAAACATATTGCTCAAATAATGTCATTTACACTTCTGTTTCACAGAAGACTGAGGACTACTTAAATTGCTACTGATGTATTTGTCCCTTTAACTCAGCCCACATACTCATGGTACAGTTTAACTTTTCTTATTTGGGTCTTATATCCCTTAGCACATAGCATACCATAAAAATTATTGAAGCTAAGTTATCAAATGCATGAGTGAGTAGTTAGCTTTTATCTGCCCCAGCATCTAGCCCTTTGGATTCTATTATTCATTCTTGTTCATTCTGTACTTTTCAAAGGAGTTTGGTAACCAGCTGGGTTGCAAATTCACATTTGGCCAAGTTAAAAACAAAAGACAATGTGTAACAAAAGCTTCTGTTTTGTGTAAGTTCCTTCTGGACCTGAATCTGTGCTGAAAACAAGTATGAACTGGAAAAAGAAAGACCATACATTAATGGAAAATGAGTGAAAACAGGCAGGTTCTGTAGAGGAAACATGAAAATAGGAGAAAGATATGGCATGGGTGAGTTATGTATTCTTTAAAGCTTTTAGCTTGATAGAAGATTGAATCAGTGCTAAATTGGGTAGTTAATCTTGAATATTAAATATGTAGCCTTTCTGATGAGATGATATAATTCAAACAAACAAAATAACTGGAGAATGAATAGCTGATGGATTTCTGGAAAGAAGAGAGCCAAATCGATGGAGTTCAAATTGTTAACTGAAGGCTAAGCCATGTTTTGTGAAGCAAACTGAAAACAACAGGTGTTATGGTTTGTGTCTAGAAGTCCCCTCAAAGCCTCTTTGGGTCATGGGGGAGATTTCCAGGGGCAGCAGAATCTGGACTTTGTGATTGATTCCTGGTCTAATGCTGGGAATGGCACTGTGAGTGCTACATTTGTCCTAGGGCAGGTAGCCTGCATACAATATAAGGGACTAAACAGGTTTGCTCCTTCCCTACTTGTTGATTTTGGTATCTTCCACTGCCATGAACATTTGCCTATCTACCATGCCACTTTGTTTTCGAGCCAGTTGATTGTGGACTGAATCCTCTGAAAATTGTGAGTTTAGTAAACCTTTCCTCCTTTAACTTTGGACATTAGGTATTATGTCTCAGCAAAGAGAAAAATAAGAAAAACAGTATGGATAAAAATGAAAGAATAGATCCATAATTCACTCAAGAATTAGACTTTGCAGCATTAGTCCAGCTAAGTTAACTTTGAGTTAAAACAAGAATATCAAGGTATTTGGAGGACTGTGACAGTATTCAGAGGTCAGGAGGCAGCCCAATATTATTTCATATATAAAAACCAGGAAGATATATTTATTTGTAGGAGAAATGACAGTCACTGGAAATCAAACTCAAGATGAACCCAATACAAGAACTACCATTCAGTGGATTTTAAAGTAAGCATTACAGATATGTTTAGTGGAATACAACATACAAATGCAGTCACAATGAATGGAAAAAAATAGAAATTCTCAGTCAAGTAATAGAAACCATAAAAGAATGAAAATCCTTAGAGTAAACACATAATACAGTAATATTTTGATTCATGAATGCTTCTGTTTGCAAACAATTTAATTCACAGAATCATTCAGCAAAATTTTGCTTCCATTCATGAAGTCAACACCAAGTGCCGAACGCAGCGTCAGACCATCTTCCCCAGAATCGTGGAACAAAGTAAGGTTGTGAACTAAGGTATCACCATAATTGAAATAAAAGCTTTCCTTGGACAGGTTTATGAAGATGATAGAGAAAAAAGTCATTGAATTTGAAGATGGATAAACAAACTATATCAAGTCTGAGGTAAAGAGGAACTAACAAATATTAAGAAGGAAATGCCAGTTTCTCTGGGACATATGTTGTTCTATCAAACAATTTAACAAACATGCATTACACAAAGAATGGAGATGGAGACTAGGACAGCAATTTTACTGTTTTGCTTTGTTACTGATGTATGTACAGTAGTACCTCACTCCAGGAATGCTTCTGTTTGCAAACAATTCAGTCTTCAAACAAAAATGTTTGACAAAATTTTGCTTCCATTGACACACTCCATGTTGGCTGACAAACATGACCTTGGGTATCTTCCCATACAGACACAAACATGGCCATCTGTCCCCAAATTGTAAAACACGTTAGGTTCATGAACTGAGGAACCACTGTACATATATTAATTGTACAAGTTAATGGGGCTTACTGGGACATTTGCAAGCATGTATGTGTCACACATTGATCAAGTCCACCACACTTTTGCTCTCTCTTATCCTCCTCTCTCCAACCTCCTTCCTGGTTCCCAATATTTTCTCTTCCATTTTCAGGTCAGCTTTTGTTGATTTCTTCAGTGTTTCCATAAATGAGAGTGAACATGTGGCACTGGTCTTTATTACAGTGTCTGGCTTAAGAAATTTCACTTTTTACAAATTGCTAAATATTCCCAAATATTCCCTAATTCTATGAAAAACTTAAAAGTACTAATTCATGATGCACAGTAAAATGCAAAGGATAAATACAAATAAATAAATATAAACAAAATAAGTAAGTACATTGTAACTAAGCAGCTGCAAACCAAAGAAAAAGAGATTATCTAAAAGGCCATCTGAGAAAAATCACACAGTATTCAGCAAGGTACGCCAACTTAAAAGGCAGCTGACTCCTCATAAAAAACTATGGAAGTGAAAAGGCAGTGAAACACATCTTCAAAGTGTTGAAAAAACATAACAAGCAAAAAGTCTGTCAACCTCCAATTGTATCTCCTAAAAATATACTCTTTAAGGAAAGGTTACTTAAAGACATTTTATGATAAAAAAATAAGAGAATTTATTGTCAGCAGACTTATACTAAACTTATAAAGTTACCTCAGTAAAAATCAAATGATATACAGGGAAATTCAGATCTTCAGGAACAATAAAAGAAAGCTCAAAAATTTCAAATATCTATGAAAATATTAAATTATATTTTACCTGTATTTCTTTAAAAAAATATGACTATTTACACCAAAAGAATAACTTCATTTTATAGATGTTTAATATATAGACATTATAAGCATATGACAATACTGGTGGAGAAATAAACTTACATGGTTGTACCCAGTCTACATTTTATATGAATTGAAATAGTATTAATTTTAAATGTATGATTAAACAAAGGTGCTGCTAAAAGAAAAGATAGTGTCATAGGAGCCCAGCCCTAAAATCAGACTGCCTGGGCTACACTTTTGGTACTTCCATGTACTAGCTATGCATCTTGAAGCAAGTTAATTAGTTTTTGGACATCTATTATCTGTACACAAAATGAAGACCAAAGTACCTTTATGAGGAAATTGTCAGTAGGATTATTTAAAAGATACCAATAAAGTCTTTTATGTAGTTTCTAACACATAGTAAGTATTTAATAAATACTAAGGCTTCCCCCACTCCAGTTTGTAAGTTTTCTATAAGACAATATTTTAATTGAGCATTAAGAAATGTCTTCATGGGCTACACGCCAGGGCTTAAAAGGCAGCTGACTGCCTGACTGAGAAGAAGACCCACAGCCTGCTGGATAACTGCCCCATCACTGCTGGCTGGTCACGGGGGTGTGTTCCATGCAATTGGCCTGGGAAGAAGCTTGCGACCTTCCAGACAATTGCCCCACCCCCACCCAACACCTGGGCCTGCACCATGTGCCTAGACCAAGGAGAAATCCCAGGACTGATGGGGTGAGCACATGTCAGGGTCTGCTCGCAGAGTATCCTCAGCAGATCAACAGAGATGACAACCAGCTCATCAACCTGATTGAAGAAGAGACCCATACTCAGGAGGAGAGTTGTAATTGAGGACTGAAGTGACAGGGTTAGAGATGCCTTAGATCACAGGCTTGGAAAGAAGAACTAAATAAGGATCCCCTGGGATGCCTTGGGAGACCTGGGATCATACCAGGAAGTTCACAGGGCCTGTATTCTGAGAGAGGCCAGATTTGGAGGGTGAAATTATGAGAGGGAGTAATCCTGAAGGAAAAGGTAGTCCAGTGGTATCTTTGAGCTGTGGCATGGCTGCTTACACTCGGTAGGATGTAGGGTGTCTGAAGTATTGTAGGCTAATATGCAGGTGTTCTGTCTGCACCAAAATCATAGTCTTCTTAGTTCTGGTTAAGGGATATCCAGAAGAGGCTCCTAGAGTTTGGGCAGTTGTCATCTGATGTCATCGATGCCACTGAATTTACTACTATAGCAAAAATAACATAATAGTGATAACAACTGATTTTCTATCTATGCCAGTATTTGGAATTTCAGCGGACATAATCAATACAAATAAATGGATATACATACACACAGTATCATGGAGGACCAAGGTATCAAGGTCTCCCAACTGTCCTAAGACACATCATGAGGGCACAAACGGAGAGGAAATCAAATGTCAGGTAGCAGAATTTTACAAAAAATGATAGAAGCAATGAGGAAACTAGATGTGCACACACAGGAAATAAGTAAAAATTTCACAGCATTATCATTCACTGTCCTCCAGGTGAATTCAGGAAGCATTAGTAAAATATTAGACAACATGTCCAAAATGGTTCAAAACATGAATGAAAGATTCAGCAAGGACACAGAGTCCTGAAAAGGATGTCAGGCTGGAACACCTGAAATAAAACACAGGATAGAATTTATAAATTGCAGAAGTGACCAATGTGAAGGCAGAGTCTCTGAAACTGAGGGAAAATGGTAAATTATCAAGAAATACTCAAACAAGCCATGAAAACATATAAGAGAACAAGAAAAGACCATTCAACAGCTATTAGACAACACTAAGAAGACCACACTAATCTTAACTGGAGTTAGAGAAAAAATGGAAGATAGCATAGATGGAATTACTAATATGTTCACAGAAATCATAACAGGAAATTTCCCCATATGAGAAAGTGTTCAGCACACAGGGAAGCTTATTGAATTGCCAGATATCCAACAAAATTACCCAGAATTTTAAAAGAAGTCAGAAAAAAAGACAAAAAAAAACGCATATAAAGGTAAACCCCTTTAGAATTACCATGTTGTCCATGTGTTAAAGCCTTTTAAACAATCCTGTTACTCGCTAATATTTAACAACTACCATATTAGCATGTAGAGCTGTCCCATTCAATCAGGTTATTTTCTGAGTGCTCCATAATGTACCAATTAACCATTAGAATCTGCATTTGGATGCAACACAAACTGTCCCATACTGACTTCAGTAGAAGAAACTGAATGGAAAAGAAGAAAAAGGAAAAGAACAAAATAGAAAAGTTGGAAAAGGAAAGAAGAAATGGGAGGAGAAAGGAGAACAGAGAAAGGAAGGACAGAAGAGGAAAGGAGAAAAGGAAGATGCTGGTATTTTATCTCTGGATAATTTCCAGAGTAGAAGAATGACAGACACAGATCTCAGGAAGAGTAACCAAAGAAATAGAATCTCACAGAAAGTATTTTGATATCAATGGACTTTCAACAACTGCCAATACAAGTCTGACTTCACTGGAGCCGGAATGCTAGAACACAACCTACTAGAGGCAGAGAGAGAAGGACTTGGTATTATGACTGAAAGTTCCATACCTAGTGGCAGTTTTAAGAAGATGAATGGTAGAGTGGGTGGAACACTCCTGTTCCACTCTGGGGAGGCAATGTAACAGCTGAATGTACTGACACTGGGCACATATGGATTTGAATATCTACTCTGTGCTTATTAACATTGTTATCTTGGACGTATTAACCTCTTGCACATCAGTTGCACAATAACTGGATCAACATGAAGATTAGACAAGGTGTAAGCAAAGCACCTGGCACACAGTAGGTAGCAACTTTCACTGGGCATCATCACCAGTGTTTGAATCACCAACTACTATTTTCTTCCCACAGATTTTGCAAGCGTGACTCGGTACTGACTGTGACTCCCCAACTGTTAACCAATGGCACCCAAGGGATGAGAACAGGTTAACACCCTTCCTAACATGTCCTACAATTTCAGAGATTAAATTCAATTGCAGAAGATTTATCTGAAGGTGGGGGAAAGCAGTCTTTGAGGCTGGCCAATCTGCTGTATTCCAACAAGGAAAGATGAGTCATTACTTCCTTGCCAACATGTGTGTGTAAATAAAAAGCGAGCTTAAGCAACTTGCTTTATTTTCTGAGGCTGTAGCCTGCTACCATAGCAGTCCCTTTGGAAATGAAAAATGCAAAAGCTGAATGACCTAATTCAGGTCTGGTGCTTTAAGTGGGGAACATGTACAGGCCTCTCACACACATACTCAGAACCCTGGAGCAATCAGCAGGGATTTTGAAACAGGTCCTGGTGGAAATGAATCCAGTATCCTATAGCTACTCATTACATAACTTGAGGTTAAAGAAACAAAGCCCTGTGGATGGGAGTGCCTGAATATGCAAGCCAGAAAGATATCCACAAGATATGCAGAGCCCTACCCTACACTTACTAAGCAGAAATGTTAAGCCAGAAACCGCCTTTGTGTCATGGGTGGCTAGGTCACTCCCTTCTGAAGGCGGTCAGATAGGAGAAGGGAAGTGGAGTTAAGCATCTGTGATCACCTATGTCAGAAAACAGGCTGAGTGACTGTGCTGAGGTCATCTTAACCTTTATGACAGCTCCCATTCACCAAGATGAGCATGATGAAGCAGCACTTCCCAAATCACAGGTGGAGAAACTGAAGCTCAGATAAAGGAAGTTAAATTGCTAGTAAATGGCAGCGATGAGCTCATTGTCCATGGAGTATGGCCAGAGGCACACTGCAACACAGCACCTTGTGGGCAGTGGGAAAGAAACAGGACCAGGCTTCCGGTCCTCTGTGGCCCTAACCCAAGGGAAATAATGTGAGTGCAGAGCCAAATTACCATTCGCTTTCCCTTGGTAGTCATTCACAGCACCAGGAATGAATTTCTTTCTGTTACATGTTGGTAGAGTAGGAAAATGTCATGTGACATCCTCATGTTGGCAAGTTAACCCCCAAGTTAAAGGGACTATGGACTGATACAAAGAGAAAAACATTGGCTCTTCCTGAGTTTGCTTTTATCTTTCCACAGGATTCTTAGTGAGAAAAGGGAAAATAGACTAGAAGGAAAAGGTCTTTGCTGTGTCATTCAAAGACTGTTTTTCTCTTTCTGTTAATTTTTCAATCGTAGCAGCGCACTGACCATGAAAAGACAGTGGAGTGAATACTCTCTGAAGCCCCATATGTCAGTGTTCAGTTAGGATGCACCATACATGTGCAACTCCCCTTCTGATGTAAATCATTTCTTCCTACTTTGCATATTTATTCTTGTACTTATACCTGTATTTATTGATACTTTATTACATGCCAGACAATATAATCATGCAGCCACTGCAGTGATAATAAAGACCTAGATCTTTTTTTTAAAATTAAGTTTATCAGTACAATTTAGATATGAATAATGATCACATTTATTGTAGAGAATGTGTACCTGTACCTGATATAGCTTGTCCTCTTTTTCCCCCATTCCCCTCCCCTCTCTTCAACCCCTCTTCCCCTCCTTATTTACAAAGCTTTGTTTCCATTTTATTCTATTTTTTCTCTCAGTAGAAATTTCTAGTCTGACAGTGAAAATGGCAAGACTTGAGCAAAGATGGAGATGCACGGGGGACACTGGAAGAAGTCAGAGTGTGGGCTCCTCTGGAAGTGGGGCTCCAGTGATTCTGAGAAGCAGGAATTTCTAGAGCCCCAAACAGAGAGGAGCCTGGACATGGCCAGGCAGTGCCTCGGGCAGAGGGACCACCATGTGCAGAGGCAAAGGGACACAAAGGGACACTTTCAGGGTTTGGGGAAAGAGCAAATCATCCAAAACAGCCAGAGTGCAAAGCTTAAGGAAGAGACAGGAGCAAAAGAAGTGGGAGAAATAAACAGAAAAATCAGAAAAAAGATTAAAGACTTTAGCAGGGCTGCAGAGTGTGTTAAGTGGTAGCTGTGAACTCCAGGCTTTTGGCCCAGATTCTATAGATATGTCCATGATACAAAACTGACTCTTTTATGAATAAGATTACTGACTTTCAAAGGGATTGAAAGTGGAAAGAACTGAAGGAATTATCGCATCTTTCTGATAAAGCATATCAAATTACTCCTTTTGTAGAATATATCTTTTACAGTGATTTTTCTGTGTGGTATACAATCTGTACTTTTGACCATCAAAAAATCCTAAAGAATCAATCCAAGTATCTTGTTAAAGTTAAAGTAAGTACTTCCAAAGTCAATGCTCTCTTGCCTATTTATTAGCCACCAGTCCATCTACGTTGCATGTTTAGACTCCACATGTGCACCCCAATGTAGCTCCTCTTTGCTGCTAATCTTTCCTGACCAGTGCACTTCCTTCGAGCCCCAAGTCTCTAAAGAGGTCAAAGACTAAATCCATCATGCTACGGAGACTGTACATGGGACAGCATAGAAAGAGGGAAGGATACCAGGGAAGCCCAGCTCTTCCAACCCCCAACCTTCTAAATTTTTTTAGTCTAAGAACCTCATGAAACACTCTTTGGCTGTAAACACAGCCCCAGTTACTATCTGATTGGATCCTCAGAAGAACCCCAAGTCTGGAAATCCCAGGTAAGCTTCAGTAGGTGGTCATTGTTATTTAAGACACTAAGTGACTTGACAGGCATAAGTCAGTGATAAATTATGAACTGTAAGAGAAAAAGCTAAATAATACAGAACACTGCTTCTATCTTTGCCCTGGCTGCTCTTTCTCTGCATCTAGCAAAACTTGCCTACGCTTGAATGTTCAGTATAGATCTCAACTTCTCAATGAGTTTTTCTTGAATCATCCTACTCCACAAAGATCTGTGTCCTCTCTGAGATTAAAACCACAGTTCACAGACTTTCTGAAAAATAGAATCCTTGAGGAACTTGTTAGAGACACACACCAGAGCCCTGGCCCAGAATTAGTGAATCAGAATCAATTAGGGTGGATACCAAGCATCTTTATTGGTTTGGCATCAGTTAGATCGTTAGTTTGGATCAGCTTCCAGAAACACTTCATCTGGACCACAAATCTGAGCTCAAGATTACTCATTGCTTTGTAATATTCTCATTGCAATGAATCTTTAAATCTTGAAATGGTAGAATCCTGTCCTTTTGTTCATTCACAGAGCAAAGATTTATTGGGCACTTGGTATTTGCTGGGAATGATTAAGTACTAGGGTCTATCGCGAAGAGATCTTGGGCAATTGCTGCAGGGCAGAAGGTGGGACAATGACTCAGGGATGCAGCCGGAGGTGGAATAAAGTAGCATGCTCAGCTGGTGCTAAAAAAAATCCCTGAAGCTTTTATAGGCACAATCAGCCAGGTAAACAGGTAGAACCAGGTTGTGAAGGCTCTGGATCATCTGCTCCCCTTCTTTCTACCCATCGCTGTTCCTGCAGGATTTTCTCTGTATTCCACATCAGCCAGTCTTACCTGTGCAAAACCATTTTAAGAGAGGACCAAACAATGTATATTCTCAAGTCTTTCCTTTCCAAGAAATCACCTTACCCACAGGAGGGTCAACACTCTGATGAATTATGTTTAACCACATACTAGGTACTTCTTCTACTCTGTAATAATTGATTTTTCCCAATTCTCTCAGAGTAACTCCTTAAGATAAGCACAAATACCTTACTCACTCGTCCTCCCATCTGCTACACCTTTCTCTGCTACATCTTTCTTACTTGGGACATCTAAAGACATACCATTGTCTATGCCAAACTTGGGTGCCCTGAGTGCAGTCACTTACTGCCTGAAAATATTTTCCAACATCACACTTAAACTATGTGTATTATTTTCCTTTTTCTGCTATAAAAGTCACTGCACACTTAGCGGTTTATAACAATAAAAATTTATTATCTTACAGCTTTGAAGGTCAAACTTCCGATGTGGGTCTTACTGGGCTAACATAACAAAATAATGACAGGGAAGCCTTTCTAGAGTGGCTTTATGGAAAAACACAGTCTCTTGTTTCCCCCAGCTTCAAGAAGCTGTCTCCTTTGTGGTCCCTTCTTATAAGTTAAAGAAAGTGATGCAACATCATCTCCTTGTTCTGACATCCTGTTTTCCTCTGTTAAGGATTTTGGATTACATTGGATAATCCAAACAATGCCTGCATATCATGACCTTAAATTAGTCACATCTTCATGTAAAGTAAAATATTCATAGGTTCTGGAGGAATTAGAATGTGGCTGTCTTCGCAGTGCCATTAATTAGCCTATTACACTGAAATTTTCTGAGTCACGTTATTCTTTTTAAGTTCTCCTTTCTACCATGCACTGAATACATTTCATCCAGAAACAGAAGGTGAGCATCTGTAGCAGAAGGGTAGATCTCCTTACCAGAGGCAAGTGAGTATAATAGCGCAAAGATTCACTACTCTACAATGGCTTTCACTCACTTTGTCAATGATGTGTCCCCACTGACTCTTTGCCTCCAATCGTAGTTTTCCTTAGTGAAGAAGTCAGTCCTTCAGATTATACTTTCTTCCTCAATGGATTATTCTGAGTTTCCTCTTCCTTCCTCTAACTCTTAACATCTACTCCTTTTTATTCTCACTGTGTATTGTGAAATTCACCTTACTGGACCATGAAGCCCCTCTACATCCTAAGCATTGGCCCTTCTATCTACTTGCCTATTCTGTGAACTAGTAGATCTTTGAAGATACTGCATTCATTATAATCTTCTAAATGCAGAACCTTTTTGACCTCACTTAGCCTTTTTTAAATTCTGTGTTAGCCCGCTACTGTATTTTTCAGTCTCTCATTTGGTTTTTATTTTCTTTGAGTTATGGTGGCGTTTACTCTGCCTATGGGTGAATCTTTCTCACCTTTGCTGTGACCTTCTGTATATTCTGAAAGTTGTGAAAATAAATGACTTAACTGAACTGGTGAGCACGATGATCAGCTCAAGATCAACCATCAGTGGTTCCTCATCATTGTCCCCTGAGCTGACAATATACTTTCAATAACTTCCTTTCTCTTTAGATTTCAGGATACTCTGCCTTTGGTGTACTTCAAAGTTCAGACTCTCTCCTGAACCAAACAATGCCTAAAACCACTGGGCCCAGTCATATCCAGCAGCTTCTGCTAATTCTAAGAAAGGTTGTGCTTTACTTGGAGAATCTGAATATTTTTCTCTGAAGTATGTTGCACAAAGCTATCTTCTTCAAAAGTTTTTAAACAATTAAAAGCATAATTTATTTTTTAATCTTTTACTTGTTTATTTCCTAGATATGAATTATATAATAGACCCCAAATACAAATTCACCAAATCCATGCATGAATGATTTCAAATCAGTAAAGCTTTCTTCAGTGATACCACCATGACAAATTGGAAACTTACTCTACTGAGCTTACAAAAACCAATATTTTCCTTCAGCAATACACCTTTCTCTAGCAAGAGACTCAGTACCAATTAGAAGAATCTCCAGTCACTTGTAGTGACAAGCATGCTTTCTCAAACTTGCAAATTCCTACCCTCAAAACAAAACAAAACAAGAGATGTGTATGAGGTATATGTGTATTTGATACTGTATATAAATCTTTTAAACTCTTGGTGTTGGAGTTTCACATTTTGCCAGCAAAGTACAATGGCAGTCACATTTCCTAAAATATTTTCAGTCTTTAAATTTCTGATATTCTAATAAATGCCAAAAGAAGAGTAGAAATAAGGATGGTGGAGGGAGGCAGGAGAGTTTAAAAAGGAAATACTTCAAAAGTAAAAGCACAGAAAATGAAGTATCCCTTCCAGAAATAAGACTTCATGTGGTCTTTGACAACAGTTCAAAGCTGTCACGCTTCCTTAATTTGTAGATGCGTCAGCAGAGAAAGGTCTCCCTGTTCCCACCAAAACCAGAGGTGCCTCAGATTTATGTGATCCCCGCCCTTAGAATCAAGGCATTAACATGTTCTGCTGGAGGCACTGAAAAGCTTAGCATCTCTTTTTCAGAAAGGAGGAGTTTCTTGTAGAACCACTGCAGTCAGTCACAGGTGGAACAGGCCCAGGTTACTACAGGCGCTCTTATGACTCAGGCAAGGCTGAGCTAAAGCCAAGCAGAGCCTCTTTGTCACCTCTCTCTCCCCTCTCCTAACACATGCCTTGTCATTGGGCTGAGGAGCTGCTCTGACAGACATAGCATTCTACATGTCTATAGTTGCTTCTGGGATTTAGCCAAACCCTCTGGCCTTGCCCCGCTTCCCCAGGCACAAGCATATGATTCAGCTTCACCAATTGCCCTTCGAGTCCAAAGATGATGGGTCATCGGCCTTGAATGCCAAGTTGACAAACTCTTGAAGCCCTTAACTCTGTTAACTAATTGAGCTACATATACACATTTACCTGTCATGAACAGAGACCAAGAGAAAGTAAAAGTCATCAGCAGTGACACAGATCCATTTGGTACGATTTAGCTTCTGTTTATCTTCAGGCTCATCATTTCTGTTTGGTTTGCATAAATTTGCTTTCATTAAAGTCATGAGGTTACAAGAATAAATGAGAAAGCAAGTTCTTTTCTCTACAGAATCTAACTGGAGCATATGACCCTCTGAGGGCCCTTAACAGGTCTGTTCCATGGGTCAGGGGCACAGACCCCAAAGTATTCTAATGCATGTTCTAAGGAAGATTTGTTTCCCAGTCTCAATTCAGAAAATTAATTCACCATTACTGTTGGGATTCCATAGTACTATTCCTCAGGTATTAGGGAGAAGAGAAAATGTGGCTAAGCATTCATCCCAAAATATACTTGCATTTTGTTATTTACTATAACAGTGGGAACCGACACCTAATTGTTTAAACTTGGTATAGATCAGACTCCAACAACAGCTGCACATATAAATTATTTTTGGTATTTAAAAAATTCTGGACCTAATGTCCTTTACCTGAGAATTATACTTCATTGAGTTTGTAATGAAACTTTAAGACTGATAGTCATTAACCTAGTACAGATTAACTGTGCACTGAAATTTATTGGATCAGATTTAAAAATACATAACTGTGCTGTCAGCTTTGTAGCACTCCCTACATCTGGCAAAGACATTGGGATGTGGTAGAAATCCAATGCACACTTCTTAACTTAATAACCTGATATCCTTCCAACACCTTACATATATACTATATGTTTATACAAAATATATTATATATATACACATATAAATATACAGCTATACATTTACATGTCATCTGAGACTGCATATACGTATATAGATATATGTATATATTCAGAGGCTACATTTTTTCTCTAACTGAGCTTTCTTCAGGGAGTGTGAATACATTCCTTTTGGTACCCATCTAATAAAAATTCCTCCAGCTCATTGAACTTTCTATGCTCTCTCCCATCACAGGGATGTCATGCTATGCTTCCCTCCTCTCTGACTTCTATTTATTCTTCAAATCTTAGCTCACAGGCCACTTACCCAGGAATGTCTTGCTGATATCTGCTGCAGACCCTGTCCCTAAATGGACAATTTAAGCATTTGTTGTTTTTTGAATTCTTTTATGAATTCATCTTGCTTTCTCACAAGCTTGATATAAGCTGAATTCTAAATCAGAAACATAATTACTTGTCTTATGTATCTTTTATATCTCCTATTATCTAGAAAATACCTTGAAGACAGGCACAGGAAAGGCATGTGTGTTGCCCTTTGTTCCAGCAGAAGTTCATAATGCCTGAGGGAGTATTCAAAAACTGTGTGCATCTAAGATCTACTTGGAAAATGACTAAATGCTGGAGAAGTCCTTATGTCAATACTAGAGCTGACAGCCAGGGCAACAAACAGAGTGGAAAGGATTAAATAACAAAAGTATGTTATTGCTGAAAGACTCAGAACTAAAAGAATAGAAGATAGAGGGTAGAGGAGGAGTATTATGCTTGGTCCCTGTTCCAGCAGCAAAAACAAAACAAAACAAGGCACCATTTCCATAGCATTAACCACATCAAGGACACTTGAGATGAGCCATGCACTCATACTGGTGCCTGGCGAGCTTGAATTCCTGTCCTTATCTCCTGCCTTCAAACTCACCTTTTAACTAATTGAAACACCTTATTGCCAAACCAGGAAAGCAACTCTGCACAGCATGTCCCAGGGTGCAGAGGCTGGAGGGAAAGGCCTAGCTCTGCCCTAAGTAGTGTGAGAATAGAAAACGATCTTTCTCTGAACCCTGGGTTCCTCATTTTTGAAGGATGCCAGCAAATGAGAATTAGGTCGAGGATTGCAAGTTAACTATTAGTCCACATCCTGTGTATACTGTTTTACCAGTGATCAATTATTACTGAGATGAAAAATGAAGACAGAATCAAGAAGAAGCATGTATTGAACACCTACTATGTTCCTGAACTGTCAAATCAAAGACAGTGAATCTTCATTTATTCCTCACTGCATTCCCTAGAGCTGTTTAAAACAACTGCAGGGTGAGTATGGACATGGCCAGTTTTTCACAAAGGTAACTTCTAATTCTTCCACTTTGAGAATGCTGGCTGTTTAAGAAGCAGAAATAGATTAAGCTGAGACTATTCCCCTAAAAAATGATGGTTAAAGGAAACTTATTATAATCCATCAAACAATTATTTGGGGTAATAGGAACTCTCTACCTGGAAAGCAGGTGTCACCATTCAATTTTCCCCATGCGCAACTTTCAAGGATATTGAGTTTAAATTGTTTTTATCGAGAAAAACCAAAGACCTGGGATCAGAAGCCCTAGTAGCATTGGGAACTTAAACCAGTCCCTGATTTTTGGTTTGTGCCACTTCCAATAAAGAGGCAAAATATCGAATATTTAACCACCATCTACGCTGTCCATTACCTTCAGCCCCAGTCACCACCATTTTACTTTTTGTTTCTTTGGGTTCAACTTCACTGGATCTAAATGTAAGTGAGATTATGCAGTAGTTGTCTTTCTTTGCCTGATTTAGTTCACTTAGCATTATGTGCAGGATTATCTGTGGTGTCGCAAATGGCAGAATTTCCCTTTTTAAGACTGACTAGAATTCTGTTACATGTATATCCATTTACACATATATTCATTTCTTTATCTGTTTATTCCCTGAGAGACACAGGTTGACTCTACATCTTGGCTGTTGTGAATAATGTTGCAGTGCCTGTGAGGCAATAAAGCATCATTGTGACACCCTAAATAGTATAATTTTTAGCCACCAACTAAGCCCTAAGAAAAGTATTTTTAAAAATTCAAAAATGGGGATCATAATGCCAACTTACTTGTCCATAGTGTTGCACTGAGAATTAAGTCAGTGCCACTCAAAGGATGGCTAGTTCACTAACCACCATCTACCCCACAACCACAGTACCCAGCCAGACTCACTGAATAAGAATTTCTGAGGTGGGATCAGGAATCCTTTTTTAACAATATTCTCTTCAGTAAATCTTTGACTACAAAAAATTTGATGACAAAATCAAAGTATGCAATGAATAGAAAATAATTTTGTGAACTGTAAGCCATTTATACAAGCATAAAATATTTTCTGTTCTCTTACTGCTCTCCTGACTGTCACACAAGCTCCTTGCCTGACCCCCTGCTCATCTCCCCCAACTCCAGCTCCTCTCTTCTCCATTGTCTCCCATCCTCTGTGCTTTTTGCTCTAGCATCAAACTAAAAATATGTTGTTTATAGGTAGTATGTGCCCATCCAAGGCTTCAAAGTTCTATCAGCAGTAAGTGTTCAAATAATACTTTATGAATGAATGAATGAATGAATAAATCACACAGGACACCTGACTGTGTTAGCATTTGCTTGTTCCACAGACTAAATCTTATTCCTACACATAACAAGTTTTCTTCAGTGAATTTCTTGTCTTCACATGTGACAACTCATACAGTCTCACCTTGTGAAAGAGGAGGAGGTCAGAAATCCACTTCCCTACTGCAGCCCTGGACAAGTGCTGGGAAAAGTGTGATGCTTGTGTGATAACATGCAGGAATGAGGCAGAGAAGGATTTGGAGGTTAGTATTTTGGGGTCTCAACTGCTGACCCACTGTCCTTCAGTATCAGGGATTTTGCACTTAGAATACAAGAGCAACTGTGCTTCTCTTTCCCTGGTAATCTGTAGGCAAGGATATGTAGCTGATCTCTACCTCTGTGTGCTTTGATTTAGAGTACAGAATATTGTAAAGTGCCTGGAGCTAGTTGCAGCCCATTGGTAAAGATCACATCACTTTCCCTATGATTTCTTGGGCTGGTACTTCCAAGTCTTATTAACAAAATGTGCTTGGCTGTCCCCATCAGAAATACCTTGATTAACCCCAATGTAGTACATGTCTGCTGTTGGATCTGCTTCCTGCTACCAGCTGGGGTGAAGGGTTTTGGAGCTAAGAAGGAAGAAGGGAATCAATCCAATTTTCTCCACATGTGGTCCTCAAACTTCCGAGGTCAGAATCCCTGAGTGTGGGATGATAATGCAGATTCCCAAGTCCTACCCACAACCTTTCCAGATTCCCAGGTTGTGGATCCTGAACCTTACATACACTCAAATTTGAAAACCATTGCTCTGGTTCACTAAATGTCATCCTTAACTAAACATGAGAGAAAGAGAGAGCTGAGAAACTTTTCAAAAATATTGAAACCCAAATTCTTCCTTGGAAAAATTAAATAAGAATGTCCAAGTTGGATGGTGATTGCATGAGGGTTAGGATGGCTGGGAGGCACAGAATATCAGCCCACAAAAGCTATTCTACCATCTTTGTTTGTTTTTTGGTACCGGGAATCAAACTCAAGACCTTGCACTTGCCATGCTGGTATTTGTGCCACTGAGTTACATCCCGGACATCTTATTCTACCATCTTATATACCTATTAGTATTTAAGTGTGTCTGCTATAAAAGGAGGACAAAAATCAAAAGAAGGTCCTGTATAGATGTTTTGAAAATTTTCTTGTATAAACCAAGAGCACTGGGCCAGGGATATAGCTCAGTGGCACAGGCACCTGCCTGGCAAGTGCAAGGTCCTGAATCTGATTCCCAGCACCAAAAAAACAAAACAAACAAACAAACAAAAAACCGAGCACAAACATGAGCTGCCTGTGGCATTTTAAAAAGAAGACCTATCACTTCTAGGCTTTTCATGGAAGACCAAAGGCAGAGAAGACCTTTTCTGTTTTTCTGTGTAGGATTTGCTGGACTTATAAAACCAGAGTAAGCTGAAGGTAAAGTTTCTTCCTCACATGAGCTCCTAACAAAGACGCAGCTCCCTTCTCCCAGTGCACACTGCTGTGCGAAGGACCCCCACCTAGCATTTAAATGGCCCACACATTTAATTATGATACTAATATTTTGTCAACTGTCAAATGCTTGGAAATAATTTAATATCCTCCCATTGCTATGCAACACATTTATTGATATTCATGAAGTGAGTTCCTTCAGCAGTGTCTAGACTGAATGTCAGAAGGGTCTGCTGAGGGAGATACTTTTCACACAGAGAGGATATTAATAATGGAATTGAAAAATTATTTTTAATTTGGTTTAATAAAGGGTTAGATGAGACAAGAGCACTGTGCCCCCTTAATGGTCTGATGTACAAAGATATGCCACCGTGCGGCCTGGCCAAATCATTTTGAATCTCAAAGATGAAAAATGATCAGTTTAACATGATTCACACTTAGATGATATTATTTTCATCACTAGATAGGCCTAAATATAGTTTTCTATGTTATACCAGAGAGCCATTTCCTTGTGTCTTATCTAAAAGAGAAAATGACTTTGGAGATTTGAAACCTGACTTCTGGAAAAGATCAACACCTAGATTTTTAAGACATTCTCAGCAACAACCTACTTCTGAAAAAAAAGATGCTGGTAATGTCCCTCAGAAAAAAGTCCAGCCTCACAAAGGACTGTACAAAGCCATGGCAATCAGTGGTATGCAGTAAACAGCCTGCTAAGGTCACTTTTAGGTGAAAACTGTGCCCGGCCTGTGCGCTTAACTTCTTTACTTTAATGCTTCCCTTTTAACATGCTACATGATTTAGTTTTCACAACAACCCTTTGGGGTTCAGAGAGGTTAAGTGATTTATCCAAAGTCCTTCAGCCCGTTAGTAGTAGAATTTAGGCCATAACCCAAGTCTCTCTCCTTAAGCTTGTGTATTGTTCCACTTAAAGATTCGATAGCCTGTCACTGCTAGAGTCTTCTGGAGTTAGATTACTATTCCAATTTCTTCCTCTATGTTTTATTCTTATTTAATGAGCTAGATGTAGGGCAGGGCAATTTTCCTTAACAAAAAGGGAATACGGGGATAGGCAGTTTTGTGGAAAGACCTACTCCGCTGTGGCTGTTCCAGTGTCACCCTGTCTCCAGTTTTCTGGTGGGTATCCCCATCTGAACCTCTGGGCCCAAAGAAGGCTACATGGACAGTTTCTCCTCTTGAGGTGGACCTCTGCCAAGACTTCATGCTGGAATAGTGACAGAGCTATTGGATTCTTTCTCCAAGGCTGACATGGCGCAATCGGTCTGGTGACAGGAGCTTTTCCTTTCTCTCACTGCCTGTGCACACTTTATGGCTAGGTCTACTGGGGTTATGTAACTCTTTGTGTTCCTTGGATGATGGCCCTGGGAACTTGTCTTCATTGTTTTTGTGTTAAGCACTCAGTGAAATGATAGGAAGATTCAATTATCCTGAAGACATTCTGCAGCTTTCGGGTTCATCTACTTGGAATTGAGTCTTACAAGCTAAGTTACCTCCCCTTCAGTTAAAGGTATAAAAAGTATATCTTCAGTGCTTTTCAAACAACTGACTTCTACCCATTTGCACCCAACCATCCATTCTGAATGAGGCATTTTCTAACATCAAACTAAGGGGAGAGAAGATATGAAATTTTGGGAATACCAAACAAAGTTTTCCTGTTCTAATATAACAGAAGGGAAAAATTGGATATAATTTAGAGTAAAGTAAAGTGAAAATCTCAGGCTTACTTCTTTCTTGTGTGAGTTTGGGTAATTTGCCTAACCTTGACTTAATTTTTCAAATGACATCCATTTCACAATAGCATTGTGAAATAATACGAGAAAATCCATATAAAATGCCTGGTACATTGTAAGATATTCATTGAGTGTTAGGTCACCCTCTGAAAGAAGAGACTGGCAAATATTTTAGTACCTCAGCTGATTTTAAAGATCTTTTTAGCTGAAGTTAAATTATAGATTTTTCTTTGCCCTTTCAAGTTCATTTGGTAGAGGACAGCTTAGCTAGGCCTTGAAGCATTTGGAAGGTCATTCTGTGCATGAATTTGTTTTGGCATTTATTTCTGCCTTCTTTATTTTACTTTATCTACTGCCAAGGGGGCATTTTGATTGGCACAGGAGCCAAGAGAAATGAAGCACTCCCTCAGAGGGACAGGCCTGCTCCAGCTCTGTGAAAATGACCTTCTTTCTGCCTGATGGGGGCTGACTTTTTTTCCCATCCCTGTGTTTCTGAGAGATTTCTGATGTTTTCCTGGTCGTGTCATTTTCATTCCTTGCCTAGTTCATTCACCAACACCACAAGGCACTATAGCTAAGACCCAGAGATGCCATGACAATGTTGTAGAATCCACTTAGACATGCTAATGTCTAGTCTAAAGATTACAAGGTGCTGTGACAAAACTCACTTTAAACTCCAAATGGAGTGAAAGGTTTCTCTGCCTGCCTGACACTGGGTTTCATTGCTCTGCCTCTTCCTAGTGACAGGGATTGTGTTCATTGTCCCTTGAAAGATATCAGTCACCTGGGCTCACCTGTTCCCATTAACTGTACTTTTGATCAGTGGCCCTGGAATGAATCATCTGAAAATTTCTGCTGCATTAAACAGTGCCTCTTTCAAGTATCCTGAAGATGAAATGCATTATTCAGTAAGTTCTGCACTGTCCAGAGCCCAAAGAAACATGGGAGATGCAGTGACTTCTTTGAAAGAGAATCTGAGAGGGTTCGCGGGAAATTCATGGGAAATGCAGGCGGCACTTTGCACTGAGGCATCCTGAGGAATGTGCGCCAAGCAGCAATGCAACTCAGGATGAGGGGCGGTAGTTGGAGTTTCAACCCTAGAGCACCATTCTTTCAATGCATGGCACCCTGTTAGCACCTCACAGCCCAGAGAGGCTTGTTGCGACTGCAGGATCCCTTCCTTCCTGGATAATTCTGACTTCTGTGCTTGCAGTTCTGGAGTTTGCAGTGACACTGATGAACAACGATGTCTGAGAATCACTGGTGTGCAGCTTTTGTTTACTTTCTTCAAGGACCTTATATTGTTTATATTTAAGTGTAATTAGATCTAATCCTACATAAAGAAAAGTAAAGTGACTAATGTAGTAAATCTTTCAATTGGAGAGGTGTGTTTTCATTTTGTTCTTTTAAACAGCTTTATTGAGATAGAAATTCACTTATCATATCTAGTCTCAGTGTACCAACCATCTAGTCTCAGTGTACCAACTGATGGTTTTTAATATGTTCAGAGAGGTGTGCAGCCATCATCACAATCAGTTTTAAGACACTTACTTTCATCCTTGAACTTTGTAACCACTGCCTGTGTTCCCAACTTTGCTCCACCACCACCACACCTATCCTCTCTCCCTCAACTTCCAGCCCCAGGCAAGTATTTATCTCTTTCCTGTGTTCATATATTTGCCTGTTCTGGATTTTCTCCCTCTTAATTCCCACCATTCTTAAATAATTCTTTAACCTGGGAAAAAAAATTTCAGACCCACAAATCTCTTGGAATTGGGAGGTACCATGTGATACTTTAGAAGAAAAATGTAAATAGTGTCGTCTGGCAGCACCTGAAGTGAGGCTGGACCCCAGGAAAGACCCCTATCCACATGCACGTGTAGCGTAAGTGATGAAGATATTAGTATGTCAGGACTGCTTTTTATTGAAGTACAAACCAGCTATTATGGTTTGTGTCTGGATGTCCCCCCAAAGCCTCATGTGGTCATGGGGTGGGTTTTTCTGTGGCAGCTGAATCTAGAGTTTGTGATTGATTCATGGTCCAATGCTGGTATTAAGGGTGTGAGTGCTACATCTGCCCTCGGGCAGGTAGCCTGCATATAATACAAGGGACAGAAAGAGGTTTTCCATGCTGTCTCTCTCCTTGCTTTTGCTGTCTTCCACTACCATGAACTGTTGCCCCTCTGCCATGTACCACCTTGTGTTGGAACCAGACAATTATGAACTGAAACCTCTACAAACTATGAGCTAAAACCTTTTCTCCTTCATCCGTGGGTGTCAGGTGTTTTGTCTCAGAGATGAAAGACAAGTAACTAAGACACCAGCCTAACCTGACTTACAAGCACTAATTCACAGTGTGGTCTTTGGAAAACCACTTAAGACCTCTGAGCATTATTATCAGCCTTATTAAATGATGATGATGATATGTAGAACCAGAGATGGTTGGGAAGATTAATTGACATTAACTGCATAAAAGAGACTCACCTAGTGCCTGACACATAATAGTCATTGCAAGAGTGTTGATTGATTTATCTCCTTGTCTCTGAAGTCTTTCTTCCTAGTGAATAAGCCAGTGTAATATTTATGAATTTCTTCCTAGTAGTATCCTAAATGGAATAACAGCTTCCTGCAAATAAGTAGAGCTTTGTATAGAAAACTAAAGACACAAAAATATACTCTAAGACCCCAAGAAGCTTAGTGATTCAGAATCATGGAATCTTGATATCAGAATCCTGAAAATGAGGACAGAAGGAAATCATGTCACACACAAAGTGGCATACTCAAGATGAATATGACAGATAAGATGATCTCTCTGACTTCAAGAGGCTAATAGTTAGGGAAGCAGAAGAATATCCTAACTGTGTAAGTTTATACGGTGAGGCAAGTGCTGCAACATAGACATGCAGAGCACACTGAGGTCATAGTGTTATAGGCAGCTGAGTTAAATAGAAATATTATAAGCAGTCAGACAGGGCCAGCCCCTGGAAGGAGCCAACATGAAAGACAAGAGACCTTGTGAATGGAGACGTATTTGCTCTGGGCCAGACCTCAAGACAAAAGACTAGATATATGTACCCACATACCTCCCTAGGTGTGAACATCAGGGATTGATATTCTAAATAGGTAGCCATCATCTTGAAAAAGCCAGGGAGTGTCACTAGCCCAATCGCCTACAGGAAAAGCCCTTGTTCTGTATTCATAGCTGCTTGCTTTGTGAATCACTTCCCCGCTTGATTCCAGTTTACTCAATTTTATCTGAACACTTATACTTGTAATCTTATTGGCTAACCGTAGTTTTGTCCCACCTCATGCCCATCTTGTAATTTCCTATTTTCCCCCTATCTTGGACCTGCCTCACCTCGTGGTTTTGCTGTACAAAAGTCCCTAGAAAAGACAGGCTCCCTGCGCAACCCAGTTGGGCCCCCTTCTGTCCCTTTCTTGGACAGAAGCTTTCTTTCCCTCAATAAATATATTCTGCTTTTAATCTCCATGGTTCCTAAAATTCATTCTTTGATTTTAGAGAACAGGAACTTGTCCCAGATATCGTTCAGGTCAGGAGTTTCTATTTTTCTGAATCAATAAGAGGGTGAGTGATGAGTTTTGCATAGACAGCCTGTGATGACTTCATGAAAATTATATTCAGTTTGATCCTTAAATGACCAGTAGACACCAGACAAATGCAAGAGAAGAGGCAAATACAATTAATAAAGGCCTGGAGGCCCATGCCTACTTTGAGGAATGGCTGGCCACATAGGTTGGGAATTATCCAAAGAAATGGGCATGTGGTGGTAAAAACTGAGAGCATGTAGGCAAGTTAGGATTTAGTAACTATGATGTATACAAGTTTGAGATTTTTTAAATGGCATAATCAATATGTGTTTCAGAATAAGACCGTAGTAAATTACTGACAACAGGGAGAATATTTGATATGCTTTCAAAACACCCCATAGGAGACAGGAGGAGGACTCAGCTGTGGTGGTTACTGGGAATGTAGAGAAAGACTCAGGTTCGAGGCCTAAGTCTAGAAGGAAACCAGAATGCCACATACGCAATGCAATAAAACACTGTGCTTCAGTCTTCTAACTTGGGACAAACAGATGGTTGATGTTCCACAGACCATGGTAAGGAACACAAAAAGAAAGAAAATAAACTTGGAGTTGGGAATAACATAAATTTTGTTCTTTATGTTTCCATGTAATTATTATATAAAACCAAAAAGAATATATAGGATTGTAACAAAGTTGTGTTATAATAATGAAGCAAATACTTGTGAACTAACTATACCACTTTAGAAGTGGAATAGTACCAATAACATTCTTCTCACCTAGCCCCTTCAACCATCCAGAATCACTCCCTTCTTATAGTTTTTACCACTTTTCAGTATCTTTTTGCACAGTAACATTTTCAATTTTGCTGCAGTATATTGCATTCAGTGATTTGCATATTTCAATCAATATTATGGTTATTATTTAAGATTTATGTGTTTATTTGTGTAGCTGTAATTTATTTATTCTGTTACATATGCACATGAGCTAATGATACTACAATTTATGCTCACTCCTGTTGTATGATTTTTAATTTTTTTCATATTGTATGAAATCCTGCTGGAAACATTCTTGTATATGTCTCTTGATTTTGGTCATTGTGATTTTGAAGAGCACATTTGGTGATCTAAAGCTCAAGGGAAGCTTGTGAACTAGATATTTGGAACTGAGTCACTGAGAGAGAGAAGTGATATTTAAAAGCCATCAGCTTGACTTAAAAGACTCAGTTTAAGCCTGCAGAGGAGAACCAAGAAGGAAGATGTGTTATGTACATATACCAATGACCCACATGGAATATAATCATCATATACTGAAAACACGTACCAATAAAAATAAAAACAAGAGTAAAAAAAAATTAAAATTAAAAAATATCGATCCTCACAAACACTAGCAACTAAGGTTTTGAGTTACGTGTATTAAAGTAATTTCCTGACAAAAAGAGAAGAATCAGGATGAAGTAATATTGGGGAAATCACCAGAGGACACTGTAAAATGGTAGTCTTTCCAATCAAACAACATTGGATTAGATTTGTTTATTGTAACATTATCAATGTCT
The DNA here is from genome assembly GCF_000276665.1 of Chinchilla lanigera. Taxonomy (NCBI): domain Eukaryota; kingdom Metazoa; phylum Chordata; class Mammalia; order Rodentia; family Chinchillidae; genus Chinchilla; species Chinchilla lanigera. The sequence goes on from NW_004955461.1 coordinate 2,072,501, forward strand.
TTGTGAAAGAGCACTCATCCAAGAGATGAGAAGAAAGTCAGATAATGGGTGAACGTGAGCAAGGAAGACTTACAGTATGAGTGTGTTAGTGCTAAAGTAAGCCAGTTTAAAAAAAGGAGTCCAGAGTCATACCATGAGGTTTACAGATGTGCTTTTCAGGTCATGGACATATTTAGATGCAGAACAACAATCTGAGATTTAAGAATTAGAGAAGAAATGGGAAAATTGCTCTAATCTTCTCCCTTCATATAAAAGCACGTTATTGCTTGCTCTCTCCACTCTCTGAGCTTCTTTTTGTTTCATGTTCTGCCATCCTAGAAAGAAGATAACCCATTATTTCTATTTTTGTTATTACTTAAAATGCTTTGTTCAGAATAGATTGCAGGGAACTCAGAAGAAGGAAGACAGGTAGATGGCTTTACACAAACATAATTTCAAGATGAGAGTGAATTGAATGAGAGGGACTGCTATAAAGAAGATTGATCTCTGATTATTTTTGAAGGTAGAATAAACAGGCGATAGATTAAATAGCATAAATGATAGACTGGATGTGGTCAGTACATGGAGAAATAACTCCAAAGTTGTTGGACTAAGTAACTGAAAGGATAGAGAACAGTGTGGTGTGGAGAAGGTGAGATTTTAAATATATTAAGCTTGAGATTCCTGTTAAACACCCAAGCTAAATGGTAAGTAGGCAATCTGGATTTCAGGAGAGACGTCTGGGCTGGAGATTTAAATGCGGGAGTCATCAGCTTATAGATGACACTTAAAGTCCTCAGACCAGAGGAGATCACTACGGGCATTAGACTAGGTAGAGAAGAGAAGAGGTATAAAAATAGAGTCCTGGGGTCGAGAAAATGAGGAGGAACCAAAAGTAAAAGCCAGAGAAGAAAAAGGTATCAAGGTAGAGAGTGAACCAGAGAGAAATCTTAGAGTTAAAGTGAAGAAAGTATTTCAAAAAGGAGGGGGAAAAAAACAAAACTTTAGCATTAGTTTGAGGAGGACTGAGAGATGACCGCTGGATTTAGTAGTGTCTAATTGCTAGACTGAATCAGACAACCTGATGTCTGCATTCTGATGGTTTATTATACTTAGAAAGTAGCAGAAAAGGACTGCATTTAGCTCCTTGAAAGCTGTTTTATTTTATCACAAGAGTCAGAACTTTAGCTAGTGTATTTTCTCTTTGCGTAACTTGCAAAAAGCAAATATTTGCGTTTCAATTTCTTTAAGTTTTAGAACTTAGACACCTAACTCTATTTATGCTCAGAATACATCTAGACTTTTACAACTTTACCAAATATTTTTAAGTATATTGCCCACACCTATTTCAACAGAAAAAAAAGACAATTCACCATTTTGAAAACTTTCTAAAGTATTTATCTTAGTGTTTATAGAAAAAATCATTTTTTTCATTTCATATTTTATTGATTTATAAAACGTTAAGTACAATGTGAATACACAGGCTTAGAGCAAATGGTGTAATCTTGGTGAGATTAATGGAGGGTAAAAGAAGACTGATAAAGACCACCTGCTTCCTGACTTGGGAGGAGTGCATATGCCATGGATATCACCCAGCATTTTTAATAGCCAAGGAGGAGAATATTATTAACTTCAAGAGATAGAAAATAGTATCTATATAGGAGATGTCCTACTGAACTTTCATTCACTTATAATATGTACAGTACCATTTCAATTCGTAAAATAGGATATGAAAATGTAGCAGCAATATTAATTTTATCATCACTGCCCCATATCATCCCATAATTTTATCTTCTTACAGTTTCAAGATTTCCATCCCTTTCCTTCTGTAGGAAACCTTCCTTTCTCCCAACAACCACCTATCTGCAATACAGCTCGCTGATGTGATTATCAGTTTTCATTTTTGAATCACTAGATAATTCTTCAATATCCTCTCTAGTATTTGATACTTCTTCTAGAATCAAGCTTCTAGAAAGCAAAGTGCAGACCTGTCTTTTTTTCATAATAACCACAAATACATAGTCCTGATTATGTATTTTTATTATAAAACACTAACAGCTGTCCACATGCGATTCATGCTTCCTAGAATATAAGAACATGCGAGCCCAACACATTATCAATTGATTTCTGGGTGCTCAGCATGATTCTCTGCCTAGAGACAGTGGTCAGAGGTGATCTGTTTAAGTAGGTGACATTTAAACTGAGTCCTAAATGGGAAAAACAAGCAGACATGCAATAGAGGGGTAGCAATCTTCAGCTCTTCAGGCTCCACAACTGAAAGGATTTCACGATGCAGTATGTCAGAGACACAGCCATAAGGCAGAGTGAGTTGGAGGACAGTGACAAGAGATGAGGATGGAGTGAAGGTGGGTCTGTTAGACCTTGATGAAAATTCCTTCTTTATTCTAAGTGTCATGGGAAGCCCTTGAAAATTGTTAAGAGAAGGAGTGACACGTGCTGATTTGCAGTTAAAAGATACATCTCTACTCCTGAGTATAAAATGATGGACACTGGAATATCAACTGGGAGATTAAGGTGGATCAGTCTTATGGACATTATATTGAACAAAAGAATCCAGACAAAAAAAGCAAATGCTGACCTCTACACTGATTTCTATGTATTATACATAGAATTAGAGTTAGATGCATTACTTTGTGTGGGATTTACCAGTAGTCCTGGGAGGAGAAGAAGACTAGCTTTATAACAGTGGTGACAGAAAGATCTTTAGTATGTCTCACTCTTGGAACAAATGGGTAAACATGGGGGGAGTATAAAATTATTCTCCATGTAGATACAGAAACAAGTTAAATGTCCAAACACCTTCAAAATTAACAAAGGGTCTTAAACTTAGATTTTTCCTACTTATTTTATTAATTTAAAAAGTTCCAATACATTTAGACAAAAGACTATGAAACAAGAGAAAATGGTCATACAACAATATAAATTAAGTGCACAGATATTTCATTGAATGAATGAAGATGGATACAAATAGGATCTGTCTCATGAAGTCTTACAACAGGTAAAATGAATGTTTAGTGAGAAGAGTGAAATTTTTTTTGTTTTTACAAAGAGATTATCTCTTTGTGCAATCAGGGAGAATTGCTGGGGAGGTATGTAAGAAACCTTTCTTGAATGATGGAATTCCTTTATCTATTTTAATACTTATGGGTTTCATAAGCAACCCATTTGCCAAAATTCATTCAACTGAATTCTTAGGGAAAAATTTCATGATATAAATAATATTCTAAATATATAGGGTCAAAGTATGACCATGCTGGAGAGGAAACCAAGTTTTCTAATACCAGGTCATACCATGCACTCTTTCTTAAAAACTATAGGCCTTGGTCCTTGAGTTACTAGACCACTGTGGCTTCTGAATCCTAGTCAAGTATAATGACTTTGGCAACCATATTAATCCTACTTTCTTTGGAAATGTGGCTAACTAATGCCTACAGTTCAAACTCGTGTCCTGCACTGGCATGGTGGATGTCCTTCTGGAACAAGAGGATCTCTCCTGAAAATTGGTAACTTTTTCAGGACAACAGAATAACTTTAGGCCTCAAACTCTGTGAGAAAATCACCATTTTAAGAAAAGCTATCAACATCCAGAATAATCCAAAGAGCCAAGACTTCTTAAAATAAGTCCCCTAAAGGGACTTGGTTTGCTTATCAAAACTGAAAGTCATGCTAATGATACTTTTGACAACAGTGTACACATGATTGATTCTACTGAGTTGATAATGGGAAGTGATAGCCTTACAGGAATGACATTTTGGCAAATGCAGTATCTTCTGACTAACAGTTCATTTTTTAAAAGACTCTATTCATGGATTGCATATTTATGCAGTCTCACTAATCTGCCATTAATCATTTCTAGGTCTGTCTATACTCTTTAATTTTCAAGGCTTGAATTTGCATGCATGAAAATAAAGCACTACATTTATAGGGTATGTAAGTTTTCAAAGCATTTGGGCCCTGGATCATGACACAATCAGGAAAGCGAGAGATGTGTTATACCTTACCTTACCCAGAGTTTGTTGGTGGAGCTGGTGAGATCTTAGATCAAATGATACCTGGGCAGCTGAAAGAATGGTGTGGTATAGAAGCTGGCTTTGAGGGTGACCTTTCCTGGTGCCCACATTCTCTGATCCTGTGACTTCAGTATTCCTTTTGAATTATCTTATTCATAATGTCAGCTCTCACTTTAGAGTACAAGATCAACCTTGATAAAGACATGAGTGTCCAAGAGTGCAGAAAGTATCTTCTTACCTTCTTTTAAGGTGTTTTCCTTTTGCACAACATTCAAAACCAAGACAGGTAAGATAAACTTAAAATTGCAAAGGTAGGAAGGTATGGACTGAGTTGGGTTAATGGGTTGTTAGACAGGAAGCAGCTCAGTTAACAGGGAGAGCTTGCCACATAGAGCCAAAAAAGCTGGATTTGTTCTCTTCTGTCTTGGAAAAATATTCTATTCTGCACAGCAATTCATTTTACTACTCTCTATTCGTTTGCTAAGGGTGCTGTAACAAACTGAGTGCCTTAAATGGCAGAAATTTCTTGTTGCACCTCTCTGTCTCCCAGATTCCAAAGATGTTGGCAGGGCTGGTTCCTTCTAAGGCTGTGAGGGAAATGTCTTCTCCACGGTTTCTCCTTGGCTTATAGATGGGTGTCATTTTCCTGAGCCTCCTCTATGCATTTCCCCTTTGTTTAAGGCCACCAGGCATATTGGGTTAGAACCCACCCCAATAATTTCATTTCATCTTGATTACTTCTATCAAGATACCATCTCCGAGGAGGCCACATTGGGAGTCTGTGAAGGTTAGGACTCAGATATACCCATTTAGGGGGACACAATTCAACCCCGAATACACTCTGACCCTCAGATGCCTCATCTTAAAACAGGTCTACTTATCAAAATCAAAATCAGTCAATGAATATAAAAACACTTAGTAAACTGAATATTCTACATGAAAATAAGGTAGTAAAACTGATTAGCCTTAACTACATAGATTTATACACATACATAAGAGTGGTGTCTTGCTGAGAGTGATCCTGTGCTCTAGATGCATTATTTATCCACGTGGAAAGTCTCCTTTGGGGATTGGTGGTAGGATGCTTTCATCTTTAGCAGGAAGTTGGGGCAAGTTGCTAAGGGCACAGCTTGCAAGTGGTGTGACCACTCTAGCCATTCATCAGAGGCTAGAGTGTGCAGGCTTAATTATGTGACCTCCTCACTGCACAGTTCACAATAATTAAGCCAGTTTCAAATTTCCAGAGCAGAAATTGTTGTGGAAATAGAAACAGATATTATGTAATAAAAATAGAAATCATTTGTATAGAAATGTTGGCAAACAAAAATTTTAGAATATATTGACATACTAATATCTATAAAACACTCAGAAAAAAATTCTTGGCACAAAAAGTAAGCTACAGAATCAAGGAAGGTAACTCTAGACTTCAAGAAATAAGAATCTGAGTGACAGAGAAACTTTCTGTTGTCTCTCAGGTTCACTTGACAGCTGGATCAAGGTAGATCTGGGAGACAATAGTTAACACAGTAGAATAATGGCAGCACATTCAGCCTAAGAGTAAGTTAAGATTTCTCTGAAGAGAAGGGAAAGTAGCACCGCTTCAGGTTCAACTATACAAACGCCTTTTCGTACTATGCACGTGCAAATGCCATCTTGTCTTTCAATAGCTCAGAGGACATTAAGTGCCCATAGATACACTTTAGGGATGATTATGCTGAGACATTCCCAAGGTCATACAGCTTTTCAACCAAAGTCTATTTCACCCCAACATTTATGTTACTTTCTACTGAACCAAGTTCCTTAAAACAGAAATTACACAGCCCTTTCTCTATATTTTCTCTTCAGATTCTTGATGAGATATTATTACATCCAAAATACTTAGGTTGATTCCACAGAGACTGCCAAGAGACCAAATTATAAGTTACAGAGTTGATAGAAATAATTTCTTCCTTCCAGCAGAAAGTATCTTATGATTTTTTGGGTAGGTTTTTTTTTCTCTTCTCCTGTCGAGCTATCAATGTGAACTACTCAGAGAAACTGTAACTGCCAGTCTTCTGATTAATCTGTTCTTTGGATATTGCTTGACAGTAACAGAATGGTCCATAGGGACAGTTTTTCCATAGTTGTTTTCAGCAATTATAAGAACACAGAGATAAAGGGAGTATGAAAGGCATGTAAGGCAGTGTGGACATCTGGTCTGCCTTTGCTGCAAAATTAGCATAAGATCCTCATCTGATTATTATTATCACTTTACTGTCTCTGGTAGCCCACAAGGATGCCTTGGATGGCAGGGGTGGGGCCAGGACCCTGGTGAGGGAATGGAGACTTCAGCCTCACAATTTAAGTTTAGAGAAGAATATGTGTTTGCACCCTAACTAAATTTGATTTGCTTCATCTGTTCTAAGGCACAGATGCATTTAGAGAAAGGATGGAGAGAGGCAGAAAGAGATAAACCACTTTGGGTTGAACCCAAGAAATGAGAGGGAAACATCCGAGGCTGGTGACTGGAAGGCAGGCTCATGCTTGCTTGTGAGGATCATTCTGCAGAAGCACCATCTACATGCCTGAATGTGGAAAGAAAGGCCAATCCCTTCTTCCTCCACCTGCTTCCTGCCTTGTCCTTCAGTTCATGGTACTTGCGGAGACTTGGTTCGGTCCCTCAGAGAGAGCTCCGTGGACCAGCCAAGCCAGTGACCAAGCAACCACATCTGGAGTGAAGTATTTAGGAACCTTGTCGTGTATGAAAGGCTGACATCATGTCCTCCAACCAGCCTTATAGATGAAATCCACATGACAGCACATAATAATAATACTAAGACCTCTTCTTCCCATTTCCTGGGTTTTCTTTTTTATTTTCATCCAAGCTGGGAGATAAGAGAATATTTTTTACATTCTTCCTCAGCCTCAATAGATTAAATGAGTTAATTGACATCAATTATAGTGTCTGTAGCAGCATCATCAATTTAATACATTTTTACTGTCCATGCATCTCCTTAGAGTACAGGTATCAGAGGAATGCCAGGGAGGCAGGATGAGTGCAGTGTGAAGGGCTGAGTGAGGGCTGGAGGCAGGGCTGCTGTGGGCGGCGTGCTCTGCCAACTGTGCTGGGACCACAAGTACGATTATTTCTAAGGATAGTCTTGGTACCCTGCCAAATCTCATGGCATTCCATCTATTCAATTTTGTTCTAAACTGTAATTGTACACTTCCAGATTTTGCATCTGTATGAGGCATAGCAAGAGTTCTTCCTTCATTTGGTTATTCTTACCTTTATTTATAGCTATAATTATTTCAGGAACCTAGCAGAGTTACACTAAGGTCTAGGTTGGAATTAATAGCAGAGCTACATGAAAGAGAGATGTGTACTCCTTGGTGTGTGGGGTTTCACTTTGGTGGTTTTAAATCCACTAAGATGGAAGACTAAGGAAGCCCACTCTGTTTCACACTGTCTCTTAATTTGCTATTAAACATGGTAGTACGCAGCATCCTGTACCCTTTCTATTGCCAGTATGGACAATGAAACCATACTGATTGTCTGAGAAAGCCTGGGCTACAAGATCACTAGACATTCACCAAAATGAACAGTTGAAAGAGGAATTTGCTAAAATATATAGTCAGGGAAAAGCTCAGGTTCTTTAGGAGTGGAAAGGTCATGCAGTATGAAACCTTCTTAAGAAAAAGAATAAAATTATGAACACAAAATATGAGACCCCCAAAGCATAGGTTCATTTGTTTCACAGTGAACTCACTTTGGCCCATAGCCAAGGCCTGCAAGCATCCCCATATAGCTGCATCAAATCTTCCTTTTTATTGCCTGCCCTAAGGAAGAAATCATGGCCACCAAGCATCTTCCAATCAACTACCACTATCTCCTTTCGTTTTATACTCTGAGGGGGATTCCTCTCATAGAAACGTTAGCCAGCAGCTAAGCACAATTTATGCATACAAAATTGTTTTCACACCACCTTTGAAAATGTTGCACATTCCTTTCCCTATTACTTTGCAAATGCTGTGTGTCTCTTTTCTTTGTTGCAATATGCATAATGTATCTTTTAAGAACATAAATTGAATATCATAGAATATATAATCCTAAATTAGTGTTCTAAATGATCAATTGTCAGATTAAAAGTCCAGCGTTGAAAGAAGCTAGTCTGAAAAGGCCACATACTGTATGACTCCAACTACTGATATTATGGAAAGGCAAGATGAAGACACTAAAAAGATCAGCAGTTGCCAAGGGAGGGGACAGCGCAAAACTTTTTAGGGAATTGAAATTGCTCTGTGTTGTACTAAATGGTGGGTTCATATCATAGTGCAACTGTCAAAACCTACCTACATTAGTCTACACAAGATTCTAGATATACCAGGTATCTTATAAATAACAGAAGTTTGTTTCTCACTGTTACAGAGGGTAGGAAGTTGAAGATCAAGGCAAGGGCAACTCTGACAGTACCTGGTGAGGGCTGTCTTCCTGCTGTAACCTCTCCTGACAGAAGTGCAAGAAGCTTTCTGGGGTTCCTTATTCATGAGCACGATTCCCATTAGACACTTCCCAGAGGTTCTGCCTCTTAAAATCATTACACTGGATCATGTTCATTGAGCATAAATTTGAGGAGAGTATGAACCCACAGACCCAAAGCCTTGGATTGAATCTGGAAAAGAAACCTCCAGACCTCAGTGCCCTAAAACAGAACACCATAAGTGAACACATGTAATTTATGGATGTTGAGTGATAGTAGGGAGGACATTTTGTTTCCTTTTTCCTCACATACAGTGCAGACTGTGAGTTAGAATAAGAAACAAACGATTAATAAGAGACATAATAAAATTTTAATAACATTTACTTGCATAGCAATTCACAAAAAAAGAAATGAACCTCAAAAACTCAGTTAGATTCTAAGCTCTATACCATTTTAACGCAGGAAAAAGCAGCGGGCTTCACGGGATGATAAAGCATGGGGAAGGGTCTGGAAATGTATGGGGCGACTAGGGAGAGAAAGGGTGTTTTAGTCAGGTTTCTTTTACAAACTCGCACACTCATCGCGTTCTCTCTCCAGCAGAGTTTCTCCTTTGCTGCTGTAAGAGACAGGGCCACTTTCACAAGGGGAAATTTGTGCCTCTGTTTTAGTCAGCTAACGTGAAGGCAGAGAAGTGTTTTTGAATCTTCAGAATCCCAATTGTCTTCAGCTTAAAATCACCTTTATGACGAAGTGGAATGATTTGTGATACATGTTCGGATTCTCTCCGCGATGGTTATGCGCCAGAGCAGCTTCACTGACGGTGGAGACTGTGCCACCGTGACGAAGAACATTAGTAGTCGGAGATGCTGTGCCTGAGTGAGGGCAGGGGAAATTTAGGAATTGTGTATTTTTCTGTTCAGTTTTGCTGAGAAGCTGAAATTGTTCTAAAAATGAAATCTTTTAAAAATAAAATAAAGTACCCAAGCAAAGCTAGACTTAAGCGAGTAAAGGGTTTATTCTGAAGAATTACTGAGAGAAGGAGAAAGGATCTATTGCAATAAAGAGCACACTGGCTACGTAATCTTCATGTATCTCAGAATTTAGCCTGAAAGGGAATTTTGCTTTGCAGAGAGGAATGAACAAGACTAGAAGAAATCAGGTGCAGGAAAGCGATATGATGAGTATTGTAGAATATATAACCCTAGATTAGTGTTAGAGGGGTCTCATTCCAGAGTAGATCAGAGAGCATTTGTTCCCATCCTCTTCCTGGAGGGACTAGGAGATAGGGCGAAGCTGAAAGGTGCATGGACTGAGAAAGCTGAGTGATCTTGGAAGAAGAGTAAAGCTTGACCAGAGTTTGATCAGTAAGGTAACTGGGCAGCTTGTTTCAATTGATCAGTGGAGACAAACAGTTCAGCTCATCATGTATGAAGCCAGGAATGAAGCTTTGGAGGGTTAGTGTTTGGTCTCTTGACAGGCAAACAATGACAGCATCCCTGAGTCCTGTCTGACTCACAGGAGGTAAGGTGGTGCTTTGCAATCAACCCTTTCCTGAAGCACTTTAGTCCAGGTGCAATTGGTTTCACCAAAATTACCATGGATTGATCCATGGAAGGAAGGTTTGGGTGATGTTGGATCCAGAAGAGCAGCCAAAGGGACCGATAGAGCTGTTGCCTGAAAGGTCATTTCACATGCTCTTAGGTTAGACCGTAATAGAAGCCAAGAAATCAAGTGAATGACGGTAGAGTCCAACCTGACTGACTTCACCGCACATTGGTGACATTTCACTTCAAAGCAGGAAAGCTATGGAAGACATGATAAACAGACGAGTTGCTGGAGCAACAGGTATGAATTAGCATATATAGTCACATATCCTTCAGTTGTCCACGAGTAAACGTGCAAAAATGGTGAAAACCAGCCTGCTTGGATCTTGGATAAAAGAAGGTATATGTGGAGACCATTGGTGACAGTGAAATGCTGAGGTTACTTTATCTAAAATGATTGATCTCAAGTGAATTTTAGGTACTGACAGGAAAGCAAATATATTTTTTTCTCACAAAGGTAAAAATGAAAAGTATTTTATAATTACTTCCAAAACTGCAATATACCAACAAAAGTGGAGGATACGGTTGTAGATATGCAATATGTGTATGGATGTGTCAGTGTGTGTTCATGTGTGTGTGTGTGTGTATAGGAAAGAGAAAAATTTAATTGTTCACAGTTTATGATTAAAGGGATAATGAATTAAAATACTTAGTAAAGAATAACTTAGGAATCATATCAAAACCACAAGAGCATTGAATATTTTTTGTATACAACTTTTCTAAATCTAGCTACAGCTTGCTCAAGAGTCCATTGGAAACCTTTAAGTATTCAAAATGCAGTATCAGCTTGTTAAGCTTTCTGCATACTGGATTTAAGGTAGCCAAGAGAGTACGGGGGAAAAGGGTGTGACTATAAGGCAAGAGCAAAGAATGTTTCTCAGATAATGGTTTTTCTTCTTGAACCTTGGTTGATGATTTACAAGTGTGTTCATTTTGTGAAATTTTATCAGTGTGGATGCTTGATTTTTGCACTGTTCTGTGTGTATCTTAATCAGTGTAGATTGTCATTACTAAGTACTACAGACCAAGTGCCTTATAAACAGGAATTTATTTCACACTGTTCTGCAGACTGAGTGTACAAGATTAATGTGTTGGTAAACATGGCTCCTGGTGGATTCTCTAGCAGACTTGACAACCGTGTTGTCCTGCGCACTTAGATGGCTTTCCTTGGTGCATAAGCACAGAGAGAAAAGGAGCTGGCTGTCCATTCCTCTACTTAGAAAGGTGCTGATTGCGTTGGACCCATCTTCATGGCTTAATTTAAGCCTACCACCTCCCAGATTTCCCACCTCCTGAAAGCATCCCACAGAGGGCTATGGCTTTAACATAAAGATTTCGGGTGGGGCAGTTAAATAAAGACTGAACCCGTAACAATATGTTGCACAGGAAAGGTAGACAGATATTATTGCAATTATTAAAAGTATTGCTAATTTTACAAGAACACTGCCAGCAGTAGGTGTGATGGTATATACTTGTAACCCCAGTACTCTGGATGACTGGGCAAAGAGGATTGCTAGTTCAAGCCCAGCATGGGTAACTGAGCAAGACCCTGTCTCAAAGTAAAAGATAAAAATAGAGCCTGTAACATAGTTCACTGTGAAGGCTTGGATTTCAGGCCTCAGAACCAAATAAAAAAAAAGAAACAAACACACAGAAGGAGAGAGGAGATATACAGAGAGAGACAGATGGACAGACAGACAGAGACAGAGACACAGAGAGGAAACAATATGCACTATAACAGCCATTGGTGAATTCCTACCATCTTGTATAGTAAAGCTCTGTGTCATTTCTAATTTTTTAAAATTAGTCTTTATTGTCTTTAATGGTTTGATCAATCTTGCATTCTTACATCTGGTAACCTGAGCAACTTCATTGAAGATAACAATATGTAATATAACAACCGCTGTTAATCCCTATCATTTTGTTTTGAAAACTTGTATCATTTGTATTGTTTTTGCTTTGCTTTGTTTTTGTCTATGTTGTTGTTATTTTTTTATTCTCTTTAAAATAAAAACAGAAAAATATGCCAGAACGTGGAATCATTTATTATTAAATTTTCAATCCTGTTTTGCCAATGTATGATAGCAACTCTACAAATGATAGAGAGTAAATATTTTAGGCTTTGTGAGCCACATAACCTCTGTTGGAGCAAAACAACTTTGCTACTATGAAATGAAAGCAGCCATACAGAATGAATAAAGGATGAGGATGTATGTGTTCCAGAAACCTTTATTTTCTAAAGCAGATGCACATCAGATTTGTTCTGTAGGTCACCTGTAAACTTCTGATTTGGATGATTGATCTTGGAGCCAAACTTGGACTGAAGGTGAAAAATGAAGATATATGATTTACAAGGAAGGCTGGTGACTTGCAAGAACCTGAAATTTCTATGAGGAGAGGACATGAGTTAAGTGAAAGAGTTTGAGAATCTTAAAGCTTGAGAAGTTGGAGTAAATATGGTATCAGTGTTTGCTCTTTCATGTTAGAAAATTGTGAATGCTAACAAGGAAGGGCTCAAGCCATTGTGAGAGAAGTGGAAGTAGGGGGAGGTAAGACTTGTAAAAGTTAAAGAGGTCTGGGAATGGATGGCGTACGATCTTGAAATTTGCTTGTTATATAGAAGTCACTTGTGGCATCTGTTTTCATGAGATCTCAGCTCTTCCCCCTTTGAAAAACAGAATAAAGCAGGTGTCAGAAAGTTAGGCTCTAAACCAAAATGACCCAGGTGTGCAAAACATCTCTACCACACACCAGCTCTGTGCCTGCACCTGGCATTCAGCATCTGTAAAATGGGAATAATGGTACTGACCTTCTGGACAGCTGAGTGTAAAGCACTGAGGGTGGTCCCTTCACGGCACTGATGCTCAGTCAGCTTTCATGGGGGCACACTTAGATAGAATCACTTCTGGGATCCTAGGTTGCTATTCCTATTAGACCCTCCCTGGAGACTGCTTCACTTTTCCTTAGCTCTCTATCTGACACAAGAACCACGGGCACTCACTCTCCTCTGGGATTGCTGGAGAAGATGAATCACAGCACATGTCTTTGTGGCCTTGTCTGAGAAGATGTCTTCTCACAATCACACTAGAATGTGCTGTCCTTAGGTGCATGAGTCACGGATATGGAGAAGGGGCCCTGGTGACGTTATGAGTTCAAATTTCTCCTGACCTTAGCCTCTTTTTTTGCCTCTGCTTCGAATTCCCTCGCCTCTCTCATCATACCTTCTGCCTTCCTCCCATCACGTCCCCATTGCCTTCCTAGCATTTCATGCCCCTGGCTTCCTCTGTTTTCATTCTAGGATTCACTCAGCTGATCCCTCCTGTAGGAAGTCTTCCCTAGTATCACTGCTATGGTTTGTGTCTGGATGTCCCTGCAAAGCCTCATGCAGTCATGAGGTGAACTTCTAGAGTTTATGATTGACTCATGGTCCAGTGCTGGGATTATGGGTGTGAGTGCTACACTGTCTCTGGGGCAGGTAGCTTGCATACAACATAAAGGAGGGAAAGAAGTTTGCTTTCTGCTGCTCCTCCCTTTTTGCTCTGTTGCTTTTGCTGTTTTCCACCCTCCATGCATTGTTGCCCTCTGCTATGTGCCACCCTGCCTTGGAGCCAGCTTATTATGGACTGAAACCTCCACAGACTGTGAGCTAAATAAACCCTTCCTTCCTTAATTCTGGGCATTAGGTATTTTGTCTCAGCAATGAGAGAAAAGTAACCAAGAAAATCACCTACTTTCCTTCACGCTGACCAGATGGGTTAGGATCTCCTTTTCCAGCTCCACACTGTCCTGCACACACCACTCTGAAGCCTTTTCCATGTGGTGGTAGTCATGTCCTTCCCCCTCTTCTACTAGAATATGTGCCTTGGCATCAGGGACCAGTGAGCAGTTCATATCCCACTTGGAATCACCCACTGCTGACCATAGCACCTCCATCCTGGTGCTCAGTAATATTTACTCAGTAAATGAATGAACAGTGACGAAATAGACCATCTTCCTTAGTTTCCACCATAGAAAAAGCACCCTCAGCTCCTCCATTCCCACTTCATTCCCTGATTATTCCCACAAGGCATCTGCATATCTTTTGCAGAATCTTTTCCTATGCACACCTCACCTTTAAAGCCATCTGCTCTATTGTTAGTGTGCTCTATTTTTAGAAAAATTCTTTGAGCAGAAACTTTACCCTAAGCACCTTCTTGCTTTAGGGATTAATTCTGCCATCTGGAGCAAAACAAATGTACTCTTTCCTTTATAGGATGATAATCTTTCTTATACTTATGACAATTATTTGATCTTTTTTTAAAAGAACCAACACTAGTACATCTTCTATAGTAAACTTTATGATTCATTTACACAGGCTCCCGTTAAACCAGAATAATTAATATATTCATCACCTTACATATTTAAATTCTATAGGCTGAATACACTTAAAACCTACTCTTCAGCAATATTCAAATACACAATATGTTATAACTCTAGTCACCATACTGTGCAGTTGATCACTTGAACTTATTTCTCTTTTCTAACTGAAATGTATCATTTGACCAACATCTTACCTTCCGCCATCAACCCCTCACCTCACTTTGGAAAGTCACCATGCTAATCTCCTTTTTCATGAAGTTGACTTTTGAGATTTTTCATATTAAATGAGATCATGTGGTCTTTGTCCCTGTGCACCTGTCTTAGATCACTTGGCTGATGTGCTCCAGGTTCATCTGTGTTCTTGCCAACTACAGCATTTCCTTTCATTAGGACGAAGAGTATTGCTGTGTGTGTGTGTGTGTACATCATATTTTCTTTAAATACTCATCCTTCTATAGGGGATTAGATGTTTTTATATCTTGGCTGTTAGAAATACTGCTGCAATGAACATGAGAATTCAGATATCTGTGGGACATATTGATTTCATATCCTTCACACATATACTCAAACAGAATTAGTGGATCATTTGGTACTTCTATTTTTACATAGTTTTTCCTTTGTGACTGTATATAAGTTTCATTGGCATCAACAAATCAAAAATCTTTAACAAGATGCTGTTAACCAGAATGCCACAAATCATGAAAAAGATTATACATCATTACCAAGTAGATTTCAGCCTAGGGATTCAAGGATGGTTCTATATACACAAATCAATAAATGTAATTCATTACATAAACAAAAGCAGAAAAAAAATCACATGATTATCTCAATAGATGCAGAGAAAGCCTTTGACAAAATCCAACTTTCATGATTAAAAAAAAAAAAAACCTGAAGAAAATAAATATGGATGCACCTTATCTCAAGCTGATAAAAGTTATTCATGACAAACCTACTGCTAATATAATATTAAGTAGGGAAAACCAAAATCAAGAACAAGGCAAAGATTGTGCTATCACCATATCTGTTCAATGTAGTATTTGAAAATATAGCCAGAACACTCAGGCAAGAGAAAGAAAAGGGATGCATATGAGAAAGGAAGAATTCAAATAATTACTGTTTGTATAACATGATCCCTTACATAGAACACACAAAATCATCCATGAAGACACCTAGAATTAACATCCAAATTCAGTAAGTTGGCAGGATGCAAACTCAACACACAAAATTAAGTAGCATTCCTGTACACCAATAATGAACTCAAAGAAAAACTTAGGAAGTCAATAATATTCTCAATAACAGAAAGAAAAATTAAAAGTTGGAATTTATGCTAACCAGAGAAGTGAAAGACCTTTACAATGAAAACCAAGTACCCTTAAAAAAAGATGAAAGGGGACATTAATGGATGCAAAGATATCCCTGGTTCTTGGCTACCTGAAATCAACATTGTCAAGATAGCCATTCTCCCAAAATTGAAGTATAGGTTTAATACAATCTCAATCAAAATACCAACAACATTCTTCAGAACTAGAGAAAGCAATCCTACAATTGATATGAATCCAGAAGAGCAAAAATAGCCCTAAATAATGAAAGCTAATCCCAGGGCATCACAATCCTGGATTTCAAGCAATAGTGAGAAAAGCTGCATATTACAAAGCTACAGTGAAAAAGACAACATTATACTGGCACAAAAACAGGCATGTGGATGAGTGGAACAAAATAAAGGATGCAGAAACAGTTCCAGACACATTCCCTTACCTGATCTTTGACAAAGGGGCCAAAAATATTTGCTGGAGGAAAGACACCTCTTTAGAAAATGCTCATGGGGAAGTTGGCTATTCATATGCAGAAGACTGACACTACACATATATCTCTTACTATGTGCTAAACTGAAATAAAAAAAGGTTCAAAATCTAAATACAAAAACAACATGTTAGAAGATAAGGTAGGTAAAACTTGAACCATAGGCAAGGCAATTCTAAACAGAACTCCAATAGCAGAAGAAATAACATGAAGAATCAAAAACTGATACTATATCAAAGTAAAAAGTTTCTGCACAACCAAAGAAACAATCAACAGAGTAAAGATACAAGTTACAGAAAGGTAAAACAGATTTACCAGCTATACTTTGGATAGAGGATTAATACATAGAATATACAAAGAACTCCAAAATATTACACCCTTCAAAATAAAAGACCAAATCAAACAATGAACAACTGAAGTGAACAGATACATCCCAGAAGAAACACAAATGGCAAATAAATGTGTGAAAAAATGTTCAATGTTACTGGTCATTAGAGAAAAGCCAAGTAAAGCAGCACTGAGATTTCATCAAGAAGTCAAGTAGTAACAAGTGCTGGCGAGGATGCAGAGGGCAAAAGAACACTTCCAAGTTGTTTGTGGCAATATGAACTGGCACAGCTGCTGTGGAAATCAGTACGGAGAGTCCTCTAACCTTAAAACAGAAATTTGATTTGATACAGCTATTTTGTTTCTATGTATCTTTCTAAGAGAGTTAAAAGTATCACATTACAGTGATACCTGAATACTCATATATATGCATGCCAAAACAATTCATAATAGCTAAAGCATGACAGTGGTGCATATGTCCAACAACACATGAATGAGTAAAGAAAATGTGGTATTTATACACATAGGGTAGTACTCTGTCATAAAAAAGGACAAACGCGAGTCATCTGTAGGAAAATGGATGCACCATGAATCCATGTTACAGGAAATAAATCAGACCCAAGCTTAAAAATCATATAGTTTCTCTTGTTCAAGAAACCCAAAGCATAAAAAAAAAAGAGCACAATGAAAGCTAGGCAATAGGAAATACAGGGATAGATCTTTGTCAAATGGGAAAAAGACTAATAGATGAAGTGGGGGAGAAGAGAGAAGAAGATATAAAAAGAAATAAAATGTGTCATATACATGTACCAACTTCCCACAATGAATGTATTCATGCTATACCTCAAGCATGCATGTACAGTACTAAGAAAATGTCCTTATAGAAATTATTAGTAATTATGAAATACTTAGTATTATATTTAACCAAGGAGGTAAAAAATCTATATATTGAAAACTATAAAACATTAGTAAAAGAAATTAAAGATAAGAAACATAAATGGAAATATATCTTGCATTAATGGGAAGGAAGGCTTTTTTTATACTATATACACTATACAAAATTATCTACATGTATGTAATAGCTTTTAGAATTCCAACATCATTCTCCACAGAAATAGAAGAAAGTCCTAAAATTTGTATGTAATCACAAAAATTGCCATAGTCGAAGTAATCTGGAGCAAAAAACAAATTGGAGTAATCACAACAGCTGGATTAAAATATATTACAAAGCTAATGTACTTAAAAGAGCACAGTGCTGATGTAAAAATAAATAAAGCAAAATAGACTAAAGAGTCCAGAAATAAATTCACCCTTTTTATGCTTAATTGACTTCCAGCAAAGGTATTAAGAACACACACTAATGGGAAAATGATAGTCTTTCAATTATTTATCCCTTTTCACTATTCTTTTCATCTGAGCAAAGACAACCCATTTCCTCAGTTGTGTACCCATTCATTCATTCACTCAGTAATGAATTTATTCATAAAATCACTCACTCATTTAATCACTCACTAGATCCTCTTTCATTCTACCTACAAGTATTCAAATTTCATATTGTCTATTTTCTCAGAATTAAAAGAGTAATGCTAAACAAAACAGCTACAAATCCCAGCCTCGCATTCCCCTGGGTATAATTTTCTGAGGAAGTGCATTTCAATGTGTAAAGATGGTTGCTTCAGTATAAGAAATCCAGGGTGATCAGAGAACACAGAACAGCGCCTAACCTCCATTGGAGGAGGCAAGGTTCTTGCTGGGGGACTGATGACACAGTAAGGTGGAAACAAGTAGAACCAATCAATCAGGGTAAGAAAGTGGCAGAATCCAGCAGGTATAAGATGTAATGATACCAGGTACATGGGAGAGGAAATGGGAAGTGAAAGAAAATATCAGGGCACCCCAACTAAAAAAAGAATGATAAGTTGCACTGTAGAAAGCAAATGAATACCATGGCATGGAAGAGTCTGAGGCTGGTGGAGGAGCTTAGATTCTATTTTAACTGAAATGAATATCTGTGAAGTGCTTGAAGAAATCTAGGAAGTGATCATATCTCCATTGTTTCATAATAACTTATTTCCTCTAATTACATTGTTCTTTCTTTTAATTTTCTGACATATACCTATATATCTATTTATCTATTTCTCTATATCTATATCATCTATACTTATATCTATATATGTCTTGTCTATATTTATCACATAATGTCATAATTCTCATAGCACAAACTTCAAATAGCTTTGGGAACTGAGTGAGAGTGTCCCTGTTTTTCTAAAGATGTGCTTTCTGACTTTATGGAAACTATCTTAAGCTCTCAGTTCCTGGAAAAGAAGACACCTGTTTAAAGGAATGTCCTGCCTTGTGTAACTTAGCAGCTGCCCCTCCAAGCTGACGACATCAGGGGTCCAGCAAACTGAAGATGCTGATGATGCCACTCGGTGAATTCATGTGACTATTTCCATCAGCTTTATTTCTGCAAAGTCCTGTGTACCCATGGAGGTGACACAGATCGCTTTATCATTCCTTGCCATATTAAGAGACAGACACACCCAGGGCCTGAGGGGCAAGAATATGATTAAAATGTCAAATGGAGACTGGGTCACCTAAACTGTGTCCCTCAAAAGCTGATGTTTTATTCCACCTGCACCCTTCAGATGGAATTTCTAAACAGAAATCATTTAAACTACAAACTTTCCAAAAAAAAAAAAAAACTGTCATGGCCCATTGGTCATCAGGACAATTGTGGAGTGGCATTTCTGGAGGAGTGAAGTTTGTTTAGTCCTCAAATCTTACTGGCCTTTTTCTTTGTAAAATCTGTCAGTGCCACCCAATCGTCTCATTCCTGGTTGGTCCAGGGCCACCTGTAATTTTTTCTTCCCTCGCATTTCATTTTAACCTCACACTTCTATGTTCTTCCCCTCCTCTCCTCCTGCTCTTAACTGCACTGCTGAAGTCCCACCCTAAATTCTGCACCAGGGAGGCCACTTGCTTTTCCTTCCACACCCTTGTCCTTTTGGCCTCCCTATCTTCAGATTTAAGGTATTTCTTCTTCTAGATTTCCCAGCATGAAATGAAAAATGCAGTACTTCAATGGAAAACTGCATGTTATTGAAATCACGCCCTTCCGGGTGGTATGATGTTAGTTGTTTGCTGTCTTTGAACCATTTTACATCTCTAAAAATAATATTTATGCATACAGTTCTTGTCTGCAAACATGTACATTCTACCTAGTGAAGGTTTAATTGATTTCCTTCACCCACTGTGGTAAAGGCCATCTGTCCATTCACTTCTGTGTTTCTGATCCATAAATCTTTTTCTTATCTCTTAAACTCTTTGTAACATTTCACCAGTTTCCTCATTAATAAGTTAAACCACATTTTAACACATGTTCCTATTTCTACTATTATAAAAGTATGACCTACCTTTTTTAAAAAAAATCATCTTTTATGGATATGGATGACAAATGGAACAAAGACCAAACAAGAAGTACTAGGTTCCTAGACATTACTAGTTGCCATGCTGTAGGGTGGCATTTCTACTAGACTTCTTTGCTAGTTTCATCTGGATTGTTATAATTCCTTGGCCTCAAGTTGGACCTATTGAGTTAGACATTCTAGAATAAGGATCAGGGAAATAACTTTTATAAATGACTCAGTCTACACTATTTTATTGTTAATATTTGGCAAGTTTTACTCCCAACATATTGTGTCCAGCAATGTGCTTCTTTTAAAGTATTTGATGTCTTCTGAGACACAGTATCAGAAGTTCATAATCTAATGAAAATGTAAATGAAAGTATAAATTCATGAAAACCAGATATATCAAGGAGTGCTATGAAAGTATATGAAAGACAGCAGTAAATTATACATGATGATATAATACCAACTATGAAGGTTGGACTACTAGGTTTTCCCTGATGATATGAAGGATTTGAGTTTGGAGTGAGCTGGAACCACCTGCTATGGAAGAATGTCGGTGAAGAAGAACCTCTCTGGCTGAGAACACAATTGAGCGCCCTTCTACTGCATGTCACCTTTGTGCAAGCCAGAGTCCAGGTGCACAGCCTCTGAAGTGAGACTGATATTTCACTGCTAGATTGATAGCTGGCTGTGTGTGTGTGGTGGGGGAGTTTCACCACAACACCAGATACTTTTCAACATCTGGATGCTCAGTGTTCTGTACTCTAAACAGCTGGTTCAATGAAGCTGTTTTACTCTTTACATGGGTATTGGTTGTCGAGCCTCTCACTAACTTTCAGGAGCTCTGAGGTCCTCAGGAAGGGAAACGAGCACACAGTCCTGCCTGCAGTCAGTAGCAGCAGATGCTGAGTCCCACATGGCAGTCTGCCTGCATTTAATTGGAAGTAGCTTAGCTCTTGAGATTTACAGTGGATTCAGCCTACAGAGCTGGAAGGCTTTGTCCTGGGGACTCTACCTCTTCCCCAAGGAGAATTTTATCCAGTTTCTCCCTTGGCCACACAAGCATTTTAAATTGACATACCGTGCATAGTTGCTAAGGGAAAACCAGGAGTATGACACATATTTCTGGCAAATTGTGCTTTGTAAATGTTGATAATTAAAATTATTTTTAAAGCAAATTATTCCCAAAATAGATTTTCTAGTTCTTCAGATATTTCCCTGTGAATATATTTTACCCTGCAAAGGAATGAATTATATTTGGTTATCCTTATTTAACCTTTCTCATGTCACACATTTCCAACTTTCTTCCTCCCTTTATCTAGGGTATCCTAGTTATAAAATCTAACCACACCACTAATACCCATCCCAGTATTATTTAGTATTAAACACACAAGAGCTGTAACCAGCTTTAGCTTCAATATCTGAACATCACCCTTGGCATGAAGCTTCCAACACAAACCTGAGCACATTTCCATCCCTCCATGCCTCTGCTGCAGCTGAGTGAGTCATGCGTGGCCCAGAGATGGCAGCCACACAGCAGGAAGAAGGGAAAGAACCAGCGAAGAAGGGACCACAGACAAGCTCTTTCCTTCAAATGCGAGTGAACCCTACCTCCTAATAGCTTACCTGGCTGCAAACTCATCAATGGACAACCAAGACTACCTACCACAGTTGCAAAATAAGTCTAGTAAAAAAATGAATTTTTGACCCTAAAAGCTTGAGGGAAGGAAGAAGGAGTGCTATTTGCTGAAAGCCAGTGTTTTCCTCTGGGACATGTGAATTTGTAGTGAAGAGCAGCAGAAAAAACTTTTCGTCTTGGATTTAAAATAGAAAATCACCATTATAGCAGTCTGGGTTTAACCAGATAAAATAGAATCATTAAAAGATATTGTTATGGTTTGTGTCTGGGTGTCCCTCCAAAGCCACATGCAGTCATGAGGCAGGCTTTTAGAGGTTATGATTGATCCGGGGTCCAATGCTGGGATTATGGGTATGAGTGCTACACCTGCCCAGGGGTGGATAGTTTGCATCTGTAAGGGGAGGGAAAGAGGCTGCTTGCCACCACTCCTCCTTTTTGCTCAGGCTGCTTTTGCTATTTTCTGTCACCGCCATGAACAGTTGCCCTCTGCCATGTGTCACTCTGCCTTGGAGCCAGCCAAGTATAGACTGAAACCTCTGCAAACCGTGAGCTAAATAAACTTCTTCCTTAATTTGGGGCATCAGGTATTTTGTTTCAGCAATGAGAGAAAAGTTACCAAGACAGACATATTGATATATATATAGGTATAGATAGTTACAGATATAGATGATATAGATAGATACACATACAGTTATAGATATAGATGATATAGATATAGCTATAGATATAGATACAGGTACAGATACAGATATACACATAAATGATATAGCTATAGCTATAGATAAAGATACAGGTACAGACATAGTTATAGATGATATAGCTATAGATGTAGGTACAGGTACAGACATAGTTATAGATGATATAGATATAGCTATAGATGTAGATACAGGTATAAATATAGATGATATAGATATAGCTATAGATGTAGACACAAGTATAAATATAGATATAGATGATATAGATATAGATATAGATACAGGTATAAATATAGATACAGATATAGATATAGATGATATAGCTATAGATATAGCTATATATGAGATGGATATAGCTATAAATACAGATATAGATATAGATATTTACTGCAAAGAATTGGCCCACATAATGGTAGACACAGAGAGACAAATCTAATATCCCTAAGTCCAGAGAGGAGGAAGGCAGCCTCTAACCTAGAGACATAAGTAGAGGTGCAGCATGCAGGCAGTTCTCTTCCTTGGGGGAGACTAAGCTCTGCTCTTAGGAACTTCCAGCAGATTGAATCAGACTTAGAGTGTGTAACATCATCACTGGGTTTATAAAGAACTTATGGTAGAGTTTATTACACCTACATAATACCTTTAGAGCAATCTCTAAATTAGGTGTCTGATTGGGCCACTGGGAGCTGTCACCTACCCATGTTGACACATAAAGCTGACCACCACAATGCTCAGCAAATATTTGAAAGGAGATGATGGTCCCTACTTCAGAGTGCTGTTATGAGAATTAAAAGGGATGACATAGAGAGGTACCCTAGTACAGAGCTTGGATGTTGGGCGTTCACCATGAATGTAGATCTCCCTTTCCCATTTTTGCCTTCACTTGCATCCGTAGCTATCATTGAGTGTGTCTGGATTTCAAATATGTTCCTCTGAGCTCCTATCCACATATTATGTGTGCCATTATATCAATCACTGAAGTCCACACTCCCCATTACATTCAAGTAACCAAGAATCTAGTCAGGGACATCACTTCCTCTCATATCTAGGGAGAATAAGAAGCAAAATTTTTAAAAAAATGAACAGTAAACCAAATCAAATAGACTTCCAACCTGTCTTCCCATTCTTGAATACTTAAAGTAAAACACTTTGCCCTAAGATGTTTGCCCATTGCTGGTCTTATAGCTCCCTCACAATCCCTTTTCCTCCTATGCCACTTTCTGTCGCCTCTGCACCATAATTTATTGGTCCAGGTTAGACACTGAGCACTTGCTTCTGTTCTTTGCCATCCCAAACTGCACTCTTCTAAGAATTCTTAAACATGGCAATCCAACATAAGAATTTTAAGTAGGAGCAAAGATTTACCTGTAATTAACATCCTCGCTTTTTATAAAGCAAAATGTCTAGTGCTCCCCATCATAAGCAATATTTACCAATAACTCTAATCATCTCTGAGTCCTCTTATCCTCCTGGACCCCTGACCTCGTAAGCAACTCTCAATTTCCCCTCTTTCCCTCATTCTCTTTTTCAAAAATCAAAGGAGTAAATCCTTTCTTCCAGGTTAGGTGCAGTAACTTTCTTCCTTCCTGACCACAACAGATTGTATCTCTTCCATGTCAAGCACTGTGGGGCTTTGGGTACGAATGAGATGGAGATGCAGAGGTAAAGGACTTCTGGAGCAACACACTCAAAGTCTTCCAGAATGCATGGCTAGAGATTAAAAGATAGCCCACTAGGCCAGTAGTCCAAATAGGATCAAAATACACTGCCTTAAAGAGTGAATGCTATGGGATTTGTCCTCCCCATACTCTGATTTATCATTTAGATCATCCCAAAGTCAATCATCTAACAAACCACCCTGGGCCTCCCCTGACCTTGCCTCTTCCTTTCCCTGACCTCTACATGAGTGCCTGCCCAGGCACCCTTCATTTTTCTTTTATACCTGCTTCCTATCAATAAAAGGTTCTATCAATAAAAGGCTACAGAAGCTTCAGTTCAGGGTTGTCCTTGGAGTCTTTCATATGCTGAGGCATCTTGATTAACGGCAGCCTCTCTGGGCCTTCCTGGGGTTTGAATTGGACATTGACTCTGAGTAATCCTTTGCTCCATGCCATGGTTGTGAAGTACGACAAACACTGAAGGTTTTACTATTTTTTGTTGGAGGGTGTTTGTTGTTTTCATGCAAAAAAATTCTTTCCCAAGACAATTTTATTTTTTCCTCTACCTATTTAGGTATATACATGTTTGTGTACATTTTATCTTCTCAGTTTGATTAATCTTTGAGACCACAGATCTTAAAAGTCATATTTCTTTTTTTATTTTAAAGAGAAAAAAATAACAAAATAACAACAATCTGAGCCAGGCATGGCGGCACACACTTGTAATCCCAGCACTTGGGAGGCTGAGGCAGGAAGATTGTTGTGAGTTCAAGACCAGCCTGGGCTACAAAATGACCTCAAAGCCAGCCTGAGCTGCATAGTGAGACTGTCTTAGAAAGACAAAAAAAGTTGAAAAAGAAATAACAACAACCAAAACCATGCAACACAAAACAATAAAAATGATACAGAATTTCAAACCAAGGTGATAGGAAATTAACAATGGTTGTTATAGTGTTTTCTTCAACAAAGGTGCTCAGTTTACCAGATATTAGAATGCAAGATTTATCAAACAATTAAAGAGAATAAAAAGTAATAAAGAACATTAGAAATGATACAGAGCTTCACTAAACAAAATGGTAGGAATTCATCAATGGTTGTTATATTGTATATTGTTGTCTTCAAATTAGTTGTTCAGATTACCAGATATAAACATGCATAATTGCTCAAAAAATTCAAAAAAATTAACTAACTGTTCCTTTCAATAAACCAATAGACATCAGCCATACAATTATCTCAGCTATCTTTGTATATACATAACATTTTTCCCTTCCTTCTTTCTTTCTTTTCTTCTGGGAAAGAAATTGCTAAGGGAGGGAACAACTGGGATGAGGGAAAGAAGAAAATTTATATTTCTTTTCTTCCCCTTTCCACCCAGCATGAAATGTCCATTTAACAGACTTGATAAGTTTTGATTGATTATTATCTTGACAGAGGATTTAATTGATTAATATCTTGATAGAGGAGGAGAAGTAGATAGGTAAGGAGCTATCAACTAGCCTACTAGGTATCTGAGCTGCTCCATGTATCCAAAGCATTTAGGATATAGCTCTGCAAATAACAGGCATGAACTTAAAATTATTGAGTGAATTAATAAATGTAAAAGAGAAATTTTTGAGGCACTATCATTATACAAATATCAGTATACTTAATGGTCCCAGGTTGTCTTTGTCTTTATTCCTAGGACCTGTAAATATTAATTTGCATAACAAAAGGAACTTTGCAGATGTGATTAACAATCTTGTGATAGAGAATACCCAGAATTTTTTATGTGGACAGATGTTATGATAATTGTCCAAAGTACAGGAGAAAAGCAGGAGGGTCAGTGGCACAGGGAAAGGTTGGAGCAATGTTGGCTTAGGAGATGGAAGAGGGTCGCACACAAAGCATGTAGGCAGCCGCTAAAAGATGACAAAGGCAAGGAAACATCCTTGCCTACAGCTTCCAGAAGGAAAGCAGCTCTGCCAACACCAGGGAGGCCCCTTTCAGACTTCCGACATTCAGAACTGTAGGATTAAAAAATTATGTGACTTTAAGCCACACATCCTGTGATAATTTGTTACAGCAGAAGTAGGAAACTTATACATGTTACATTCTAGTTCAATTGGAATCTTCTTCAAATTCTGTGGATTTCACATTTCTTTTCTGAAAAAAAATATCAAAAGCACCAAAATTAAAATGTAAACATGTCTTAGTTATTTTTCTCATTGCTGAGACAAAATACCCAAGGTTAAGGGAGGAGGCATTTACTTTGGTGCACAGTTTGTAGAAGTTTCAGGCTATAGTCATCTGGCTCCAAGGCAGAGCGGCCTGGCAGCCAGGCACCTCAGAGGAAGGAGAAGCCACCCATAGCATGGAAAGGCAGGAACAAGGCAGCTAGTAACAAGTGACAGTAACAAAGTGACTCTCTTTCTGTCCCTTATATTCCCTCCGGACTACTTGTCCTTAGGACAGGCAGCACTCACACTCTGAGTGGGACACCCTTAATCCCAGCATCACACATCCTTGATCCACCACCTCCAAAAAGCCCCACCTATGATCACATGAGGTTTCGGGCAGACATCTAGATACAATTTAACACAATGCAGAGGGCCTGCTTACTTTAGTAATCAGAGTTGTTTAGTCTCTAAGTAGACTTAAAGATTCAATTAAAGTGATAATTCTGGATAAAATGCAGGAGCTGAATGCTAAACATCTGGAAAGATGAATTGCCGAGAGGGTAGGCAGTTTAGTTTTGGGAATCTGAGGAAAAGAAAGATGAAGCACTGGAATCACTAATAAGTCTACAAAACTCTTTCTGAGTAAATACTTCCTTTAGTAACGTACAATAATAAAAATATCGTTGGAAATAGTGTTAGCGTATTCTGCAGTTTTTAATTTGTAACAGCAAATCTCTTACCACCATAGGTTTGTACAATTCCTTGTCAGCAGAAATTCTTCAGGAAATGACTACAGCACTGATACAAGTGTTCTCTCAGCTTTGCATACATTAGGATGTGTGTTTGCTTTCCAGCTCGGAGGGGAGCCCCAGTCCCTGCCTGTGGGGTCTTACAACTCCCCATTCTTACAGCCCCTAATAGCACCCCTCCCCAGCCTGGAGCACCTCTTACACCTCCTGCGCTCCTCACAGCCACCCAGAGCCCGCAGTTCTAAAATTAGCTTCTATTTTCCCCTCATGCTTCTTCCTATTCCAAAGCTTCCCCCGAAGAAAATCCCCCTGACTGCTTTTCTGCTGCTAATCTTTATTTCCTATTCTGGCTCCCTCTTTCCCTAATTATATATAATAAGCATCACAAAATTTGCATTTACTGGAACCATAATCTCCATAGTTGCCAAAAAATATACAGATGTAAATTTGCATATAATTAAAGTGTGCATAAAGGAAACCCTGTTAGGGAGGGATGCTATGCTCAATAACTAGCAAGTCCCTTCCTCTCTGCCTGAGGTCTGCAGGCCAGCCTCCCAGCCTGTGTGCTCCCCGACTGCAGCTACCTGGGCTCTGCTCCAGGGATTTAGGGATGATGTTATGAAGTTTTGATTAAACTAGCCCTCACACACTGCCCTGGTGGCTTAGAAAGCTTCCCAAAGGAAGCTGCAAAACGTCAATAATGCAGGCACAGAGCAGCAACTAGAAAAATGCAGAGCAGTTTCCTCCCTAATCCTGTGACAGAGGCTCTTTGAGGCTTCTTTTTTTGTTTGCTTGCTTGTTTGGATGAATTATGAGGGAAGAATACTGTGTATGTGTGTGTGTGTGTGTATGTGTGTGTATCAGTGTGTGTGTGTGTGTGTGTGTGTGTGTCTTTTGAAGACAACGTCTCACTATATAGTCCAGGCTGGCTTTAGATTCACTTTGTAGCCCAGGCTAGCTTCAAACTCACAGTGCTCATCCTGCCTCAGCCTCTCGAGTGCTGGATTACATGCCTGGCCTCAACAGTTCCATCAGGCAATATGAGAAATGAATTTACTTGTATAAGACCAAAGAATGGACTGTAGAGGCAGGAAAAGAAATGACAGTGAGACTTGCATTTCTCATTCTTATTAGAACAGGATGCCAGCCCAACAAACAGTCTGACAGGACCCAGAGCAGTTTTAGGGAGCAATTTCAATCCTAGCATGAAGCTCCTTTCCCCTTTCCTCACTGGCTGGAGTATTGGGGTACAAAGTCCTCAGCCTGCTCCCTCTGTAAACCTTTTGTGGGTATAAAAAGCAAATGACTAAACAACAAGGAGCAACTTCTTAACTGTCAGCGCTTTTCCAGTCGGAATAGGTACAATGAATTTCATACTCAGTTGACTATTTTGTCGCCCCTTTTTGTTTAGAAGCCTCTCTGACAAGTGAACACAGTCCCGTCCTCAGGCTAAAACTTTATCCTGAAGAGAGACCACTGACACACACGTCTGTTGCAGGCAATATGGATTATGGTTGCTGACACGGACTGTGAGCTTCACCTCTAGTGTACCTGTTTCCCAAGACAATCTGTAATAATTACCATAAGCTGTCACAGTCAGTGAGATAGTCTATAAGCAAGTCCGAAGACTATGAGGGCAGATCTGAGCAGTCTTTTTTTTCAGGTAAGTTTAAAATCATGTACTACTCACTCGATCTGATGTTTTATGTAATTTTAGTAAATTGACTTAAACAGTTTAAATTTTTATGCTTAGATTTCATAGCAAAAGATAAAAAATCTACACATTATGCTGTAGTGGCATCTTAGTACAATGTGAAGGCTGATGTAATGGATGGAAAATGATAGTACATTACTGCAGTAGTTTATTCAGCCATGGAGAAGAATGAAATCAACTTGTTTGCAGAAAAATGGACAGAACTGGAAGTCACTGATAGTCTCCAGTTAAGTGAAAAAAGGCAAGACTCAAAAAGTCAAATACTTCATGTTTTTGCAAATGTAAGGAATTTGCAAAGAATTATTTGTAAAAGGAGATGACACAGACATAGAAGGCAAGTTATGAAGAAGACGAAGGGGACCAAGGGATCGCTGGGTTTGTGGGTCTGGGGTCTCCTGGAAGTGGTTTCTATATTCCTTCTGTCTTGAGCCAAGAGTCGGTCAAGACAAAGGCAAAGTTTTACATTTATTAAAGGTAGCAGAAGAAATAGGCTCTGCAGAGTGAGTTTGGGCCAAGTAAAAGTGAGAGAATCAGCACACTCTACAGGACCAGAGCAGACTACTGTAAGTGAACACAGTAGCCCTGAGCTCAAGGCTGACTGGGGTCAGATTGGGGCCGTTCTATTAGAAACCTGTGAGGAGGGCTTTGGGAACTGTTCGGTGCACAAGTCCTGGCCTTTGGTTATTACAAGGTCACACCCACTTTCTCAGCTGGATTGACCTGCCCTACTCCCTTGACTCAAGAGAAAGAGGAGAAAGGGCAATGTGTGTACTTTGGGAGAGGGAAGACCAAAGTGTGTTACACAGCAAAAGGACTGTTTCACTGTTATGTACTAACAAAAATATGGTAAAATGTACTGATTTCATCAGTGTGGCATAGGATGCTGTAAATCCATAGGCAGCATTGCTAAGAATCTAAAGAAATAAACACTTAAATAAGTACAGAGTAGGATATAAGTTCTACAATTGAGTGAAAATATAAATATTCCCAACATGTTTTTGTTCACAGGATTGTACATTTTCAAATACTAAATTATATTGAAAACGTTTTTTCTTATGATCCTATAAATCAAAGATACCCTGGCATGTAGTAGTTAGCTTAATAAATACAAGGTTTTTGAGAAGTGTGTAATTTTTGAGAAGTGTGTCATTGTTATAGTAAATGCCCATATTGTCAGAAAAATAATTTAGAGAAGTTTATAAACAGTGACTCACTTATAAATTATTTACTTTTTGTGTCATGGATTAGCTTTTGCACCAACATTGAAATTGAAAGCAAACAGAATGCTACATGAAATGCAATCAGTATGACATATATTTCTAAAGGAAAAAATAATGTAAAATTATTGTGGTAATTGTCATAATAGGAAAGATAACCATAGAAATATTTTTACTCCACAGACTTTATTGTAGAAATGATATTGTGGCAAAGTTTTTAAAAGGACTACAGAAAAATAAAGAGAGATATCACATTTCCCTTGCATAAAAATGCCAGCGCTCCATATTTGCTGACCTTCTCTGTAAATGAGAAGTGACTGCCAGTAGCCAGCAGAATATTTGTAAAAATAAACTCACTTGATCTGTCCCTGCAGGGTAAGAGTGGAATTTTCACAGTGATTAAGAGAACTGCTCTCAAGAGGAAAAATCTACTATGAAGACAGCATTTTGAAAACATTTGTTTGGAAATATTTACATTATATGATTTATTTATTTGATTCACTAGCAAATTGGGCTAACTCCATCCTTTAAAACTCAGACCAAGCATGCTCCTTTTAGACTTTTATCCCCAATCATTCCAAAAGTTAGTTAACCCTTTCCTGGATTTCTTCCCTTTAATTTTCTGCATATGTGCTAATGTTGCCCTTATAACACACACACACACACACACACACACGCACACACACATGCACACACACATACACACAAGTAATAGAGTATGTTATTTGTAAATGTATCTCCCTCTGGAAGTTTATTAAGGTCAGGTGCAAGGAAATTATCCTACAAGGATAAAAGCAGTATTGTTAAAAGATGCTTTATATATGTTTACCACTGCATTAAAAAATAAAAAAGACCAATAGGCTGATGTAACTGGCTAAATAATTACAATACACCCAATGCTTGAAATAGTGTGCAGACACTATACTGTACAGTGGCCCCTTGATTTATGAGCTTAATTTGGTTTATGATTTTGGAGAAGATGGCCGCAGTCGTGTTGGTCACTTGATTGGACTTTGTGAGGGAGACCAAAATGTTGTCAAATGCTTTTGTCAAACATGAATTGTTCACAAACAGCAGTGTTTGTGAATTAAGGTATTACTGTATTTTCTTTTTTAACACCCACTACAATTGTATATACAGGTATAATTATCTTCCCTAATGCACAGATGTGGGTGAAGGAACTTGTTCCAGATTACAGGTTAATCATCTAAGATGAGGTACAGATGCTGTCTTTACAGAGGCCAGGTGCTGTGGATGAGGCAAACAGAAATTTTAGCATCCAGTTTCAAAAGGAGAGCTGTGAGCTTATTTAATTAATGATTGCAGCTATAGAAACAAAATCACATGTAAAGGGTATCTGATATATTGGATATAAAGGATAACTATGTTAGCAACAATGCACCCATAGCATTACCTAACTCCTACCCAGTTTGTTTATGTAGACCTCACGACATCCTTGCACTAGTATCCTTATTTTACCATTGAGAAAAATGAGTCCAAATCCAGAGCAGACTGGTGGTGTGTCCATCAATTTGTACCTCAGGATTTATGTTCCATGACATCACAGACTGCTTTCACACTCAGCATTCTCAATGGCATACACATTAGTATTAACACTTAGACTGCTGGTAGAATACTCTTCATTAAGGTAGAAAAATGAGTATATGAATATGCTGTATGTCTGGACTTTGCCTACTCCATTATCTCACTGCATATTGACAACAGATCTGGTAACAGTGCCCCTGCACAGCCGGAAACCTTCACCTCAGAGAGGGCCAATCTTCAACCCAGTCCCATGCATCTGGTAAATACCGTGACACTATCTTGCTCCCAGCCCACACCACCCCTTGCCCTTCCAGAGTGCTACTCAGTCCTGTTTATCTCCTGAAGAGGGCATGACTGGGAGAAGTGTGGTCTCCACATTGGGTAGCTCAGTAGGTATATCATGTGAAGAGCAGCTGATGAGACTCAGACTGTGTGGCCCGAGGGAGGGCGGTGCAGGCGGTGGGATCTCAACATCACCACATGCAAAGGGGCATCTACAGGAAGAAGACTAAATGGCAGTCCTGTGGGTCTGGAAGGTAAACCCAGGAGAGCTGAATGGAAAGGAAAGGGAAGCAGGTATGGGGGAGAAAAAGGAAGAAATTTCTGGCCTTTGAAACATACTGTGTTGGGGCTGGGGATTTAGCTCAGCGGCAAAAGCGCCTGCCTGGCAAGCGCAAGGTCGTGAGTTCGGTTCCCGGTACCGGAGAAAAACAAACAAAAAAAAAAAAAAAAAAAAAAAAAAAAAAAAAGAAACATACTGTGTAGCAATGATCATTTTATGAGATTAAACCACCAATTGTCAGGAAGTTACAGGACAGTTACCTACCCGAGGCATAGGTAAAATGCACCCACTTTCATTCACATGGTCTTCATATGATTCAACATGATCTTGTTGGGAAAAGGTGTGGTACTTTACTACATGTGATGATAGTAATAAATACATAATTAGTACTAATCATTAGCTGCTTAACTAATAATAAATAATTAGTACTCTTTATAACTCCTTGGTCCAAATTATCATCCCTTTTGTTGAAATTATGATATAAAACCAATATAATAATTGTACCTTCTCCTAGGGTAGTTGAAGGATTGTTACTATCTGTAAAGTACTGAGAATGCTGGTTGAAACCGAATAAGTATACTTTTTGTTTATAACTGTATTAGCAACAATGCACACATAGCATTAACTAACAGCTCTCTAGTCCTTTTTATGTAGACTTTATTACATCCTAATAAGGCATTATATACCTATGTTTTTATAGATATTAAGGATATTAATAATAAATTGGACCAAAGAGTTATAAATAGTACTGATTACTTATGATTAGTCAAGCAGCTAACAATTGGTACTAATTATATACTTAGGTATTAATATATATAAATATGCATTAATATCTTTATTTTACCATTGAGAAAAATGAATCCATTTCCAGTACAGAGTGGTGCTTTGTCCATCAATTTGTACCTCAAGCAAATCTGTTTGATGATTTACCGAAGAGCAGAAGCCTGTCTCTAGATGAGGAGCCTGGCACTGTGTAAACCGAACCCCCCTTGACCCTGGATTGCTGCTCTTTACTTCCTGCTCACAGCCTCCTTGAAGACATAAGTGTCATAAATACCCTTGCTGAAGGCCACTGGTGGCACACCGTGTAGGTGCTGTGGTGGCCCACCAGGCGTTCTGTGAACATTCGCAGAGGAAAGGGAGCAAGAGACTGTTCAGGGTTCAATAGCATGGAGGGCCCTAAATTCTTCAGACGTGTTTCTTCCTTGCAACTCTGTTACTTGGGAAAGTGATTTACCTTCTCTAAGCTCAACTCTTTGAGTTATTAGACAGGGGGTGGCAATGCCCACCTGTCAAAGATATAGGGATTAAAAGATATATTACTGAGGACCTGTTGAGCCATCTGTCCAGAGCTCCAATACAATCAGCCCTCTTCCTGTTCATTTCTGCCCCTTGGGATTTTCCATAATTTCACCTTTCATGGACATTAACCTTCACTCCCTGAGTCCTTGAGAGAAGAGGAACTACTCCCTAGAAGCTATCACTGAAAACTTTAGCCCCAAACCAAGTAATGTTAGAGTATCTACAAATTTCTAAAAGTCAGTGTCTGAATGGAACCAAAGTAAACGGTATCAACATCCAGTGCCAGATGATTTCACAGGGCACAGAAAAGGCCCACAGACCTATGCCTGAAGTTCTTGCGTCCCAACTCTATACATTAGCTTGAAAACTGACATTTGTATTAAATGATGACATTGCACCAAGAATTAGAAGAGTTGGTTGAAGGATGGCATAATGCCCCAAGGACCTGGGAATCTGAGAATAAGGAGAAAGGACTGGAACACCCGAGACATTAGTGGCACTGCTGGACTCTCCCCAGGGTAAGTATGAGCTTGAACTTGCAGCACAAACAGAATTTAACAGAAGTGTGAGACACAGGTGAGCAGCTTGGAAAGCAGCTGTGGCAAACTTGTGCTAAACCACCAAGCACTTTCCCAGTATTTCCTCTCCCATCACACCTTATTACCAAGTTATACAGACACACATGCACACACATCAATATCTTGATAAGTTACCAGAAGCAGCAGAAAAATGTCTGACAGCTTAATGAGATTTGGGTGAAGGAAAATTCCGTATTTTAATGTTCTCCAGGCAGTGGAAATAATTCATCAAAATTTCTGGGACTCATTCAGCTTGGCTGCATTTCTTAAAATATTTTCATTAACTTTGAAGAACAAATATCATTATTTGGTATTAAAAAGGTTGTGTTCTAATAGATCGCCCGCGGCGCCCTCAACGACTGCTGAGCTCAGCAGCCATCATCGGGGTCTTATTGACGATCCTGTGAGCACCCTACGCTGTGTGCCCTGTGGCTGGCATCACTCAGTGCAGGTGAGTATTCTTTACCTACAGGGTTGGCTCATGGTGGATTAAGCTGACAGCTGTTGGCTGAACAGTGATCATTTTAGGATGTTCCATGCAAAAGCATCAGAAGAAATATGGACTGATACATCGATGAGTAACAGCAAGCAAAGTATTTCTTCACAATGATGACGTTAAAATAGAAAGAACTCCTGTTCAAAGACTTGACAAACCAACTGGCAAGTGATTCTAGGAAAAAGAAGCATTAGACACTGTAACAGATTGCTGCTAAGGTCACTGTAAATACTGAGATTTTAGGTTTCTGAAGGAAAGAAAGAAAATGTTCTGAAAAATGGTGAACAGAGTGAGTTGTTCCCTGCCCTAAGTTGAAGTAGTTTGAGAGATATAAGGGAAAATTAACCATGGAAGTATGGGACTATTCTTCACAAGTCTCTGTCCCTTATGTTGGAAGATTTGATCACATTGCAATATGAAATAAATATTAAAATAGTCTGAATTTCAGAGGAGATGAAGGAACAGAGGCTGAAGGATAACTCCAGATCACTCTGAAAGCTAGGACAAAGTTAGGACAGATTACTGTCGCCATGTCTTGGAATCTTCCTGTTTCTTTCTCCTGGAGCAATTATGAAGACAAGATTTCAATAATCGTCATGATAAGCTGGATAATGGGGAGCACTGGGAATGTTCAAAGACAGCTTCGAAGTCCTGAGCAACCTTCCGCAGAGAAGGATGAAAATGTAGACAAAAAGAGGAAAGACAGGAAAGAGACTTGTTCTGTTAGGAATTTGTTAGTGTTTCAGGTAATTATGTTTAAAGATGACAGTTATCATTGAGAAAACAAATCCATAAAGCAATTATACAGTAATAGCCACACTTAATGCTTGCCAGATAGCTATTCCAAATAGCTTCTGTGTGTTGGCTTATAGAAAATTTAAGGAGTAAGCACTCTGACAGCAAAACTGAGGCACAGAGTGGTTAGAGAAGTGTTCCAAGGCCACACAGTTGACCAGTGAAAGCATGAAGGCTCAGCCCAGGAGTTTGGTTTCACAGCCCAAACTTTAGCATTTGTACTATAGGGAAAGAGGCTTCAGGCTCTCCACACGCAGCTCCAGCTGCATGGGCCAGAGGCAGCTGTGGAGCCCTAGGCAGTTAGAGGAAAGCTTCTCAGGGAAGATGAAGCTTACAAGACAGTTAATAATAAACTACTTTTTACATACTAGAATATGATCTTGTTTGACCACTATGTATTTTTTCTCATACAAAAATAGGATGGAGTGGAAAATGAGAACTTGCTGTGTAAAAATACATCATATCTCAGGTTCTAGGAGGTCCTCCTGGCCTTACTGAGTTTTACCCACCCAGGACTGGCTTGATTATTTGGACTTATGGAACAGTAAAGTTGACTGGGCACCACAACAACCTGTGTGTTTGTTGAACCTTTATAACAGCTTTCTGACTGCACAAAAAGAATTTTAATGGATGAGGTTAACAGGCAAAGACACAGGCAAAGCTGTAAATGTGGTTATATTCAGAGACATAGTCAGATAAAAGACAAGGAGATGGAGAAGATGCTGGTTTCATTTACTTTCATTCCTTTTCAGCCCAGGACTATGGACAATGAGATTCCTACTGATATGTGCAGAAGATGATGCCTGCGGGAATTTGCTGTAGAAATATAACACAGTAAATGAAGTAGGGAGACTTTGACTGCAACAGGGTAGTAGAGACAAGGTTTCCTGAATGTTCCGTAGGGTGCATCTTTTGGGCATGGAACTTGAATTAGGAGGTGATTTTTAGTTCTTGAAGGGTGTGTGGGATGAAAGCAGTGAAAGGTTATGACAGGGTGACTCCCCACAACAATGTGTAGGTGCATTCTGCAGTGTGTGTACCAGCTTTGCTGTGTGCTGAAGGTCTTGACATTTCCTACCCCATGTCTAGTGGCCACGAGTCACAGGTGACTGCTGAACACTGGAAGTCTGACTCATCTGAATTAGGAAATTCTGTAGATGTGAATTACAAGCTATCTTTCAAATACTGAGTATGGAGAAAAGGATGCGAAATATCTCGGTGTCATATTAAAATGTCGATAATACTGTAACATTTGGTTAAATACAATGTTGTTAAAATGCTTTACTTAAAATTTGTAATGAATTTTTTACTCCTTAAAATGGGATTGTGATAACTAAGAGCTATAAGATTCACTTGTTGTCTTAGTTACTATTCTCTCGTTGCTGAGACAAAATACCCACCACCTAAGGTTAAGGGAGGAGAGGTTTATTTAGCTCATTGTTTGTAGAGGATTTAGTGCATAATCCGCTGGCTCTAAGGCAGGGTGGCACATGGCAGAGGGGCACCCATTCATGGCTGTGCAAATACCAAAAGCAACAAGACAGGAGGGGCTGGGAAGCCTCTTTCCTTCCTTATACTGTATGCAGGCTACCGGCCCTAGGGCAGATGTAGCACTCACACTCTTTTTTTTTTTTTTTTTTGGTTTTTCTCCGGTACCAGGAACTGAACTCATGACCTTGCGCTTGCCAGGCAGGCGCTTTGCCTCTGAGCTAAATCCCCAGCCCCGTACTCACACTCTTAATCCCAGCATTAGACCATGAATCAATCACAAACTCCAGATTCAACCACCTCCAAAAAGCCCACTCCCTCCACGACTGCATGAGGCCTTGGGAGGACATCCACACACAAACTATAACACATATGAATCACAAGTGTGGCTCCAGTGGTACTTCTATCAGGCAGCACTGGCTTAAGCCCTTCCATGGCAGGAGGGGAGGACCCATCCCAAGAGGTGGAGAAAGCTGCTGTCCTGATTGACTGTGCAGGTCCATGGGCTGGTAATTTAGGCCAGGAGGGTCATGGGACTTGAAGATTACCTGGTAACCCTGCTCCCTGGCTATAAAACATCCATCCTGGGAAATAACTGAGGAAATGTTTTACATGTGTGGGATGAAAAACCTTTTGCATCTAGCTTGAGACAAGCAAGAAAGTCAAAAGCTGGCTTTACAGAGGCTAGAAGGTCTAGAAGGGAGTCAGCAGCCTCTGAGAAACCAGCAGGTAGCTTAAATGTCAAGAAGCAGACAAGATGCTGATGCCAAGGGAGAGGCTCAGAAAGGTTTCTTTCTCTGCAGCTCCTTGCTCCTCAAAAGGGCATCTAACTGATCACTGCCTGGACTTCCTCCCTTAGTAAATGTTTCTTCTTAATTTCATTGCACTTCATATTTATCCTGAGAATACAGAGAAATTTTGCCTGAGGTCCAGCAAGACTTATAAAAGACACATGGTATTGCTGCAAACACAGGAATGTGCCAGACGTTCTTTAAATGCCAAAACCTCAATAACAACAGGGAGCATGTATTTCCTTCTCTGATCACCTTGCACCAAGCACTGTACCTGGAACATGGCAAGGATCTTGCAGTTGTTTGATGAATGAATTAGAGTAAAGTGGTACTACAGAAGGTAAAGTCAAATCATTTGTTCCTCACTCCTGGTATCATTCCTAGAGTAATTTACCTTAGAAATCAAATCACATACTGAAGTAAGTACTGGATCTTTCACAGATAGTGGAAGAAGTAAATGTAATAAAACTTACCAGCAATGGAGAGACTCTCTTGGTCCAGAGATAGAGGCTTTTTATGCATTATCTGTTTATATCTGTGCCAAAGAACTACCTGTGTCCTATGAACATTCCATCTCATTTCATAGATGAGGCTCATGGTGTCAAGAAGCCAGTGAATCAGCTGAAACACAGAGTTGGGAAGGGCGGAGCTGGATTTGAACGTAGACAGTCTGACTCCAGAGGCCATTCTCCAAATCTCTGTGCAACAATTATATTTCAATTAGTAGCACTCATAAATTGAAATATGATACCTAATGTCTCCCATGAAGGCTTCACTCACTGTGAGGGTTAGTGGATGTTCACATAACTACTTAGAAATGCTATCACTGAAATAGAAGGCATGCCTGTCTTTGTTTTGGTCCATTACCAGTTAAACGCATATTTGAGTTCAGAAGCTTGAGCGTCTTCTTACTTACATAATATATTTAATTATATTAACATCAGTTACTATCAATATATTTGAATATGTGATTGTGAGACTGATCTTTTGCATTTCCAGATGTATTGTCTGACCACTATACATGAACACAGCCACACACACCTGCATCTAAGCTTGTTCGAGATGATACAATTTATACATCCAATGCATCATTTAGAAAAGTGCCACAGCTGTGCAAATCTCAGGAAAATAAGGATACCAGGCTCTGATTTTGCCTTCAATTGCTTTTTTGTTATGCATAACGCTATTTCTTGAAGTGCTACATATATAAAAACCCAAGATGTGTAAAATGTCAGTCAAGAAGAACACTTAAACAAATCAGAATAATTCCATATGAGGGTACCTTACAAACTATTAAAATTATAGTCACAAAATGATTACAAAGATAATTTTTTGTAGTGATAAGTACAAAGAAGCCATCATAAAAGGTCAAGTGAAAATCTAGGACATGACTATATTTGAAAGAGAATATCTTGAAAATGGCTATTCCACATAGCAGTATAGTGTAGAAGGAAGGATATACACCAAAATACAAACAATGTACTTTATGTGGAAGCAGTATTAGAAATTCTCTCTCTCTCTCTCTCTATATATATATATATAGAGAGAGAGAGAGAGAGAAATAAATGTAGATATAGATAGATATTTATGCTGTCCAAGTTTTGCAAACTATACATATATATAAATAATTTTATATATGTATGTATATACATAACACCTACATATGTAGTGTTTCTCTGAAGAAGAGGCATCTGAAGGAGAATTAAACAAGAAAAAAGAGTTCAATCAAAAAAGAGAATTCCAGAGGAGGGACAGCAAACCTAAAGGCTTTGCTAAAGCAGGAATATACTTGGGGTTCACAGATGATTCAGTGGCTGTGATTTAGGGATTGAGAATGGGGAGCAGCATGAGAAAAAGACATAAAAGAATGTTGGGGTCAGACCTGTGCGACTCCAGAAAATGGAGAACGAATGGGGCATTTGTGGTCGATGCACTACTTCTGGTATTAGTGTTTAGCATAAAATTCTGAAAGCACACAATGTTGGGATTGCCAGCAGTTAATCCTGTCCTTCAACAGCAAGTTCTAATGATCAGACTTAAGGTAGGTGTACTGTCCATCACGGGTCCAGTGATCAACTTTAACACATTCTAATACTAATCTTATAGTTATTGGTCATCTCAAAAGCAAAAGAAAAATGTGCATAGGACACACTCAGTTTCCCCTCCCCCTGATTCTGACACAAGCATTTGGCCATAGCTTTTGTTTGACAGATTGCTTGTTACGTGGAATTCTCTAAAAAGGCACAATTATTTAACTATTACTCTAAACCTATCCTGGGTTCTGGGTTTAGGAGCGCAATAATGAGAGATCCAAACCTCAAGGAAGAGGGAAATGAATTTTACCCTCCATATAAGATATTTCAACATAAATGTGAGTGTATAGATAACATTTGCAACCTAAAATGGTGCCCACAAGCCAGCACAGAGTGTCGGAGTTGTCACCAATAATCTTTGGGCAAAGAAGAATTGGTATCCAAGTTCAGAGTGGGTCCTGAGGAAGCAAAGACTGCAAAGCCCAAGAAAGCAATGTCTGAGGACACAGAGAAAGGGCCCAAACCAGGGCACATGAGAGGCAGAGCTGGCTGGTGTGGGCAGAGGAAGGATGGGGATGTAAGAACCAGATTCAGGTGGAACGGGCCCCTGCCTCATGCACATGCACATGCCCATGCCCATGTGCAGAACGGTACAGGGCGTGAGCCAATTTGAAGAAAAGAAGGATTTGTATCGCAGTAGAACTGAGTGCATAATTCATGGTCAGGGCGGAAGAGGTCGTGAAGATCAGGTCAGGGCTAATTTGCATGTCTAGATGCTGAAAGACCTTCATTCAGTGTTGCAGGTAGAGGACGCTCAATAAATATTCATTGGTTTTAATTGACAGAGAAGGCCACAAGCAGAAAGCCAGCACTTCAAGGTTTCAAGCTTGACTCCGAAACATTCTAAAATGTCCCTGAGGTCATCTCAAAGAATAAGGGAAAGGAGAGGGCAGAACTCTGATCCCGTCCTGCACCAAGGCCAGACTACTCTGCTGGGCTTCGAGCCACATCTGAAGGCAGCAGGGAAGATTTGGGAGAAGGACGCCGACGGGAAAAAGCATTTGTAATCCATTGCTGTAAGAAGGGAAGCACAAACTACTTACTCCCTTGTTAGTCAGTTTGAGCCAATACATTTAAGAGCCAGCAAAAAAGTAAACAGGAACTTAGAGAGATACCTTAGACATAGCCCAACCGTAGATAAAGCTTATCCTCAGGAAGGACTGGGTCCTCTGGTGGAAAGCACCTTAATCTCCCACAAGGTCGGTATGGGCCTGCTGTAGAGTGGGGACCATCACAGTAAGAGCGTCCTCTATGGCACAGCCAAAACTCCCACACCCTTGCTTTCTCCACTTGGCCCTTCCAACCTGTGGAATGGTAGGGTGACCCCACTCTTCCTTTCCCTTCCAACAAATGCAATTCCTTCCTGACAGTTGCTCGGGATGAATAAAATGTGACTAGAAGCTTCGGTAAGAACCATGGAAAGGGCAAGTCCTGGGGCAAGCCCTATATTTGCTTCATTTTCCTTGCTTTTGATTCCATGATGTTTCCCAAAAAGACTTGGGGAGAAACAGAACGAAACCATCTCCCTTAATTTTTTTAGGTGGTTAAAATGAGGAAAAAGTGTGGCAAACTTTTCATGTAGCAGATAATATTCCCTGACTCTGGGATTAGTTTTATTAGTGAAAACATGACTTAAACTATAAGATTAACAAGAATGATAAGAAATGTACAAGATTCCCCATGCACAAGATTCAAAGGAATGGATAAAAGAAAAAAGAAACAAATCTGTGCTAGTATTTTGGCAAACTTCCTTTATGTGTGTGTGTGTGTGTGTGTGTGTGTGTGTATGTGTGTGTGTGTGTGTGTGTGTGTGTGTATTTTTTACCCCAAATGTAATAGCAGTTCTGAATTTTGATTTTTATTTTATATTTAAGTGACACATAAATTGTCAGATGGTACCTCATCATCCTTCTCTCCCATCTTCTTAGAAATATAAATTGCTTGAGGGGGAGTGCTATTATTTTAGACTAGAAAATACATGCCAGATGTCTCTTATAAGAAGCTGTCCCGCCCAAGGATATGTGCCTTAGTCATTAGGATGTGTTCTAAATATTACTGCAGAGTCCTTGGAATGATGGGTCTGAACCCTCACTTATACTTAACTGCTGGCATGTTGCTTTGTCTCGATGTCTTGTGCGCCTATTTCCATTGATGTAAAGGAAGCACCGATTAGATAACATTCCATTATTAGAGAAGCAGGCACAAGTCAGAGGAGGCAGGGACCCGCCTTCTCACCCAGAAACAATATGAGTCCTGCCTGGCGAGGGTCGCTGGGCCTCCCTGCGCTTTGCTTTTGACGTTCTCCAGCACACCCTATAAACACGTCCAAGCCTGTCCTGCTCAGTCTGTTTATTCAAACTATATTGTGCAGACTAAAGGAAAACGTAGCTGGACCCTGGAGACGACAACAGGGAGTATGAGAGGGGCAAAAAAGGCAAAATGGAGAAAACAGGAAACAGGCAGCTCGAAGAGTGGAACTGCTCTGAATCAGGAAGCAGGATCTTTAAATGCTCTAATCTCCGCTGCACAGCTGTTTCGCTGTGCGGTTTGTACAAACTCCAGGGCCTCTGCCTGTCTGTGATCACCTCTGAAACAAGGGCGCATCTTTGGTTTCGAGGGAGGAACCAGTGCTCTTTACTTCTGTCCTATTGCTTAACTGGCCCCTTCCCACGCTGAATTTCTCCCTCTGGATGCCACCTCGTATGTCCTAGCCTCTCTGAATAAAAGCGCGTGTCCCCGGCCTCGTTATTCCCTATCATTACTTCCTACAGAGCTCTTACACAGCTTTGTCATAGTTTGATCATTATTGGCATTAGTAATTTTCTGTTATTGTACTTATTTATGGCCTCTGTCTTAATACCGGCTTTTACGTGCACCCTGAGAGTGGGAGCCTTTCTCTCCTGTCACAACCCTGTGACTGGTATTTGGTATGTACCAGGCCTACAATAAATGTCCAACAATTACTTTTTAATTGTGTCAATGACTAAATCAGTGAATGTGTCTACCAGGCAGGAAGATGGCATGTGAAAAGAAGAGAATTTAGTACAGCTTTCCTTTCCCATGACAATTTATCTATACAGTGTTAGGATTTTGTAAGACACTTTATCAAACATAAAGCTAAAGTCATGCAACCGATACACACTAAATAAGATATGCAGCAAGTCTGAAGCTGTATTTCAAAGGGTATCTACTCTATTGATTGCTTAGGATGGTTTTTAACATTATGCTTTTGAATCTTAAGAAACTGGGGTCTTCTCCCTGCTT
Source organism: Chinchilla lanigera (assembly GCF_000276665.1). Classification (NCBI taxonomy): domain Eukaryota; kingdom Metazoa; phylum Chordata; class Mammalia; order Rodentia; family Chinchillidae; genus Chinchilla; species Chinchilla lanigera. The sequence goes on from NW_004955461.1 coordinate 2,115,215, forward strand.
TTAACATCATTCCTAAAATATCCACTAGTGGAAGGTACAATAAATTCAGTGCCATACTGAGATGCTGTGTATGCTAAAAGCCACTTCACTCCTTTCTAAACATATATTTAAGGAAGAGTTTATGGTTCTCATGGAGTAACTTACTTCTTCCAATTTGCCAGTTAGGGTGAGGGCTGTTTGTTATCATCATAAAGGAGGAAATGGTGCCTGGGCCAAAGGGAAATTTGAAAAGGAAATGTGATTGGAGAAATTATTTTGAAAGGTGAAATGAAGGAGAAAAGAGTCAGAAAAAGAGAAATAGAGATTGGCAATGAAATCACTCCCATTGCCGTCTAAGTTCTGTCCCTAGAAGGCAGAGCCTGAAGGAAGCCCCATCCACTTCTGAAAGAGATACTTAAAGGGGCTTCTAGCAAGTCCAGGGTCTTGGAATTCAGCCTCAGACTACAGTCAGGTTGGTGGCACTTTGATTCTTACACTCCACATAGGGAAAATGGGAGCGGCAAAGTCTCCTCCACACAGCATCTGTCAGATGAAGTGGACTCATGCACACAAATACACCACATCCAGCTCAGCTAGACCTGGCATCGCCCAAACTCATGGTCACAGAATGAAGCCAGACCATGGTTCCACCTCAACACAGAGAACAAAAAGCAAACACTGATTGTGGAACACTGGCCTTGGGCTTCAAAATTCAAAAATATCTTTTTATTTCAGCCCCCTGAAATTACAATTCTTTTTTCAGGACGAGTAATCCTAATTCTCAACCTCAGCAAGCCCACTGTTAAAGAGAGTTAACTTTTCTTGAGATTAAAGGGGCCCTTTAAAATTGCCAAGTTTAATTTCAGTTATTTAAATATTCTGACTCTTCCCTGATAAAGTACTTTGAATTCACATTGACCCATATACATATGCATAAATGTGCATATGTGTGTATGTAATGTTAGATAGTTAATATTGTATATATGTAATATTGCATGTGTGTGTGTCTATCTCCTAAACCTTTTATGCAAGCTTGTTTCTTTGGGAGGAAACTCCATTCCTTGCTCACTGGAGACTAGAGAGTCGGGGTCCACTTAGTTGAGGGGCCTGATGCTCAGACTATTCTGGATCTGTGGGTAGTAGGGTCACATGCATTGCAGCTCAAGGCTTCAGTCTGATTTCTCAAACTTAGATGGAGTTTCTGACACCAAAATCAAGTCCTCCAGGAGCACATAGGGAATGTAAGCTGCATATGAGCTTAAGTAGATGATATATGGGGGACAATATGGTATAAACACTGCTTGATTTTAGTTTGTTTTCTATTGCTATAACAGAGGAACTGAGACAGGATTTATAAAGCAGGGAAGTCCATAGCAGCTCAGAGACCTGGAAGTCCAGTGCCCAGCACCAACATCTACTCAGCTTCTGGTGAGGGCCCTGTGGTGGAAAGACAAATAGACAGATGAGAAAAAGAAGCTTGTGTATGAAAAAGTGAAAAGAACTGCGAGGCTCACTCTAAAATAACCCACTCTTGGGAGAACTGGTCAATTCCCGCAAGACTTAGTCTGATCTCTCAAGAAAGACATCAATCCAGTTGTGAAGGTGGAGCACTCATGACCTGTGAAAGGATCTACCAGCTCTCAACACTGTGAGGTGACAGTTACATCTCCATATGAGCTTTGGCAAACACATTCAAACCATAGCCGTGTCAAAATTTGAGTTCTTAAGCCACATTAAGAAAGGTCTCAGTTCAAAACAAGGGAAAAATTAATTGCCAGGTATTTGAAAGTAAGGCTGTTCTTTTCAGCCACCAGCCTTTGGTGGTGAGGTCTTCAGGACTTATCACGATAAATAATAGAGAAATCTCTGAGTGCTTCTCCTCAAGGAGAGAGAACTGAAGGAGATATGGTCACTGATTCAAATATCTGACAGACACTTGGGAGGAAGAGGAACTAACTTTACCCAGATGAAGAAAAGCAACACCTGCTTTAATGTCCAGAAAATATGAGAAGGTACAAATTGATTTGCATTTTTAAAAGAGGAAGAGGAAAGGATTTTTTAACAGCTAAACTGAGTGTTAAGTAAATAGTGATCTTTTTAGGTAGTGAGCTTTCTGTCACTGAAAATATGCAAATGAAGATTGATGTAATACAAATAAAGATTGCTTTCTACATTTCCCCTAAGCACAAAAAAATATTCAAGGATGTTTTCCCACATAATTTTTAAACCTTTTGTAAAAACTGTGAAATGATTGCATAAATATTGTACATACTATTGGGGTGTTGTGAGATCTTTTGATGCACATACAAATCATGGAATATTACACATGTCTAACTCTTCTCCTGTCAATGCTCACCTTACACACCATCCAGCACTGTGGAGATACCTGAGATAGCATAGAGACTGGCCCTCATGAGAGCTCTCAGAACCTGCTGTTCATTCTGCACTGCCACTGTGACATGTGAGCCCTCCTGGTCTCCTTTTCCTTTTGCATACATCACAAGCTCATTGTAGATGCAGGGACTTTGCACTGACTCCTCCCTCTGCCTGGGGCATCTCTAAAACTAAAATAAAGCTACTGTATGATCTAACAGCATCCCTACTGGACATATATCCAAAGAATTGAAGCTCAATATATCAAGAGACTCCTGGACACACATATTTGTTACAGCACTATTTGTTGTAACCAACAAATGGAATCAATCTAAATATCTACAAATAGATGAATGGATAAATAAAAAGTGATATATCTACAAAGTAGAGTACTATTCAGCCTTCAAAAAAGAAGAAAATCCTATGATTAGTAACAGGATGGTGAACAAGGAAGACTTATGCTCAGTAAAATAAGCCAGGCACAGGGAAACAATTGCTTGTTTCACTTAAGACTAGATGATCTCATATATTTGTAGAAGCTGCAAAAACAAAGAGTAGAACGGTGGTTACCAGAGATCAAGGGAACAGAGAGATGATGACCAAAGGATTCAAAGTTTCAGTTAGGAGAAATAATCTTTCAAGATCTATTTTACATAAACTAGTGTTGTACTAGTTTACATTTCTGCAAACAATGTAGAAGAGTTCCTTTTTCCCCACATCCTTGCCAACATTTGTTTTTATTAGATTTTTTTCAATAGCCATCCTTTCTGGGGTAAAACAGTATCTCAGTGTAGTTTCAATCTGCATGTCTGTAGTGGCCAGCAATGCTGAACATTCATGCATTTATTGGCCACTCGTATTTCTTCTTCTAAGATATGTCTATTCATTTCAGTTGACTATTTTTGATTGGGTCTTTTACTTGGGGGAGTCTAATTTTTTTTTAGTTCTTTATATATTCTACATATTAGTCCTCTGACAGGAATATCTGGCAAAATTTTTTCCATTCTGTACAATGTATCTTCACTCCCTGTTGTTTTTTTCATTTGTTGTGCAGAAGCTCTTTAATTTTATGTATTTAATTTTAATTTTATATAATATATATTTCAAAATGGGCGAAAGAGTAGATTCTAAATATTATAGCTACCAAAATATAGGTAGGTGAAGTGGTGGATATGCTAATTAGCGTGATAGAATCTACCCAGCCTATGCATATAGGCAGATTTGGCAGCAGATGAAGAACATTGGCATTTTCCCAGAGGGGTCAAGACTGGAGAGCCCTTGGAGCTCCTGCAGAGTGGGAGGCCCTGCTGGTGGAAAGTACCCCATGCATCCAAGAAGTACTTGAGGAATCCACAGGTGGATGCTGAACCAGGGAAGCACATCCTGAGTTCCAGGGCACTGGACACAGCATTCACAGCTATGTCCTGCACAGCCACAAGGGATACCCAGGCTCCACACAGACATTGCATCCAGGAAGCCCCTGCCAAGGAGGAATCTGTGGACATCATGATGTACTTAGAGGGGCAACTTCATGCTAATGCTTGGTAAGAGAATAAAATCAGCTAAGGCACCAGAGTTCCCCTCCTGGGTGACATCATTCAGATGCACATAACTCATGCTTATGACACTTATTCAAGAGAGACCAGCTATGCTTGGTGTAGACAGTCACCAGAAAATGAAGGGATCCAAGGGTTTAAGAAAGCCGGCTGTTTCCACTTCTGGAAATGAAAGCCAAATTCAAAATAATACAAAGTTTGGAGTTTAACAAGCACATCTAAATGTCTGAAGGCATTTGCCGTTGCTAGATGGTGTGGAGTCTTCATGGTGGGTGTGGTGTTCATTCCTGGCAAATAGTATTTTGAGGCAATATTATATGATGTGATAGAGAGTGAACTGGGAAGGTTGAAGCCCTGAATTGAAGTACCAGATCTATCCCTTACTATTTGAATGAACATGTATCAGTTACCCAACCTCTCTGAACATAGAGAAATATGGCTGGAGAGTATATGTGTCCCACACTTGTAAGAACAGGGAGGCCATGAAGCAAGAGAGTACTCCTAGTAAGGAGCAGAACAAATCCTGTGATAAAAGCACCAGTGTAGTAAGGCCTGGGGCTTGCAAAGTTCCCATGAAGCAAGAGAGAGAAAGGGTGAGGATAGAAGGAGATTAGAGTAGACTCAGAGAAGCAGGAAGACAGAAGCCAAAGTATGGTGACATGTATTGTTATGAATGGCGGAGCAGTGATAGGAACTTCAACTAAATCATTTGTACATTTTGAAAAGATAGAAAGTAATGACCGTTAGTAAAGGAGGGGATAGGACAGGGCTAGAACTTAAGCAGAGAGGAAGTTAGGAAGGAAGGAAGGAAGGAAGGAAGGAAGGAAGGAAGGAAGGAAGGAAGGAAGGAAGGAAGGAAGGAA
>NW_004955461.1:2120085-2188359 GCF_000276665.1 Chinchilla lanigera
AAGGAAGGAAGGAAGGAAGGAAGGAAGGAAGGAAAAAGAAAGAAAGAAAGAAAGAAAGAAAGAAAGAAAGAAAGAAAGAAAGAAAGAAAGAAAGAAAGAGAAAGAAAGAAAGAAAAGAAAGAGAAAGGGAGGGAGAGCAGGAATGTTCACTATTTTATTCTATGTCAACCACTGTGTCTCAGGCCCCATGCTTCCCCTTGACCCAAACAATGACCCATAACTTTGTCTGACTTAATTCTGCTCATTTTCAAAGACTTCCAGCAAGTGGTCTCACATCTGGGAAGTCCCGGTAGACCCCTCAGGGCCTTTGTATTACACATCATTTAATTACATTGAAATGAAACTATTTAATACCACATCTGCCTTTCTCAGTGAACTCTGAATTCTAGTGAAAGTAGGTTGTGTCACATTGGTGCCATTCTGAAGCCACCATGCGAATGACAGATCTAAGCACTCAGAGTAACCTAATAAATAATTCTGAGTGTTGAATGAACAACATTAATCTGGAGAGTTAGCATGGCTTTTAAAAAGTGCCCAAAAGAACTGAGAATCAGACACAAAAAGTTTGGAGAAATAGGAATAGTTAGCACTCACAGTGAACTGGAGCCCTGTGGAGCTGTTATAGGAAATCAGACCTGAGATGCCCAGTGGCCGGTCCACTCCACTTGTGCCAGGCTGGCTTATAAGAATCGCTAGAAAACTTGTGAAACTAGAGATGCTAGGGACCTTCCAAAATTTGAAGCGTCAAATTCTCCCCAGATCTTCAGTAATGACATTTCATATTTGAGAAATGTTGGAAAACATTTCTGCTCCACCATTACTGTACTCTTGTTTTTCTTTTTGCAGGCAGGATGGTCTTTTCAGACAAAATCAGATGCAAAATTCTCTCCTCGATGAAATCTTCGGGAGGGCCTTTCATAGCTCTAAGGACAAGTAACGAACTCTTTTATGATGGTTGACACTTGCCTTGTTGGTCTGGACTCCACCTGCCTCTCCAGTTTCATCTTTTGAGCTCCAGCCCCTCAGGCAGCCTTCATCCTTCAGATGCCACCTACCCTTCGGCGCCTTTGTTCAAGCTGTTCTCTCTATTTGGCTCTTTTCCAGCCTCCTGCTTACATTCACCAACTGACTTCTACACAGCTTTTGGCACTCAGCTCAAAGAAGGCGATAGTCCCCCATTCACATACTCAGCACCTTGAAATGTCTCCCCACCACAGTTTGTGAGAATGTATCTATTGTGTGATTGTTCCTTTGATGGCTATCTGTCCTCTCTTGCTCATGAGGAGTGTAAACTATGTGAACACAGGGGTGCTCTTCATTTTCCTCAGAATTCTCTTCCTAATGTTCTGCTCAATGCCTTGACAAATAAAACATTAGGTTTTCCATGTATAGGTGTTGAATAAATGCAAGAATAATGTAGTCCAGCAGGAGATGGGCCAGGAATCTCAAACATTTTAACATTCTAAATGATTTGATACAGACTTGGAGAAAACTATTTAAAATTTTCATTCAGAGCTGAGAACCCATGACTGCAAGGAAATACGTGACTCCTTCACAATTCGTGTGTGTATACTCATAATGTGTTCATGGGAAATGTTTTAAGTATCTAAGGCCCATGGCAGGCCCTTAGCACGTTGCACCAAATGGACATTCTGTGCTTGTCACTGGCTACCTGCTCTGTCCAGAATATTTCTCAGTCCCTGTTAGTCTAGTCCAGTTCCAATTATAAACCAAGTACTTTCTCTTAGCCAAAAATATCTTAGATTAGATTCTAAATACTGTCTTTATGGAGAACTCAATGTATAGGAAGAGACACATGAAATCAAGTAATACTGACAAAATGCAAGATGCTATCTTAGTTTTTTCTCATTGCTGAGACAAAATACTCGACACTCAAAGTTAAAGGAGGGAAGATTTATTTTGGCTTACAGTTTGAAGAGGTTTCAGTTCATAATCCTCTGGCTCTAAGGCAAGTCAACCCAGAGGAGAAATAGTAGAGGGGGGAAGAGGGCAGTACAGTAGCAAAGTAGCAAATGGCAACAACCACATCAGCCCTCTTTCTGTCCCTTATAGTCTGTCCAGGCTACCTGCCCATGGGGTTGATAGCATTCCTGTTTAGGGTGGGCCTTCTCTTTATCCAAACCCAAAACTATGCCAGATCAATCAGTGGACTAATCTATTAATCAAACACCATTGATCCTAGCATCACACACTTAATCCCACCATGATGCACTCTAGATCCAGCCACCTCTAAGAAACCCCACCTATGACCTCATGAGGCTTTGAGGGGACATTAGATACAAGCTATAACAGATACATACTGGTGAATACATGTGGTGTCTTGGTGGCCTGGTGGAAGGAGTGGCTGAGTGTTTTGGGATAGCTTTGAGGAGGAAATGTAGCTCCGTACAGGTTTTCTGGAGTGCATAAGAGATCATCAGGGAGAACCTACACAGAAGGGAAAGCCGCACTTCGCAGATGCAAAGGTAAGGAGCTTGGGAAGAGCTCTGTGCATTTGGAAGGCAGCAGTAACTGCATGGCAGAAACGGCAGACATGGGAAAGGAATGCTCCGGCAAACCTGGAAAGATCTGTGGGATCATAACAAATCGGACCTTCCCTTTCAAGCCAGGCCCTTTTCTTCCTCTCCTGCCACCCCAAATTCATGCGAACCTTCCTGCTTCTAATAATCTTAGCCCTCCCTCCCATCCTCTGGTTAGTTCTCCCTCATGGAATCCAGCATAAGCTACCTGCCTAGGGTATTTCGTAGGCAGGGAAGTTAATGTCCTGTGAGAACCCTTCTCGCTGAGATTTTCTCTGGCAGATTTACTTGCACTGCGATTGTTGCAAGGATTTGTCTAATGGAATGAGTGATCAACCCTGGGTACAGGGGATTACGAAAAACTTAATGGTATTGCAGCAATGTGGCTGCTAATGAAATACAGTTGGCTGCTCCTGCCACTTGGCACCAACCGACCCAGCACTGTCAACATCACAATATGATATTTGTTCCCAATTATTTTATGGCAACGACTGAAATACAACATGGTATTAATCATATTTATTATAAGTATCAATTTGAGAAATTTCTGACATGCCGGAAGATGAATAGCTTTATTATGAAAAGCAATTCTGCTTGGTTCATGCCTACTGCTGCTGGGTAATGAATAGCCTCTGTAGGAAATTTTTTAAAAAGGAAAGCAAAAACACAACACTGAGAACAAAGATGAAACATCAAGACCCTTCAAGTGCCTGCAGTGCTCTGGGGTCCAGCAGCACCCTAGGGCTCCATGGGTTAAAGCAAGCTGGGAGGATACCCCTGGTTCTCACAAGAGACCAAAAAGGAGGTTTCATGATTAGGGCCCTAAGGAAAAAGGTACAAGACACTTTCTGATAAAGCAGCACCCTCCGAACAGCTCTTCTCCCAGCACTATCCTGGCATGCACTGATGTAGGCAATGTGATTACAGTATTGCCCTCGGGAAAACTCTTTGATTCAGTAAGCTACAGGGCTCACTCCCTCACTTCTTTCACCTATCTATTCAAATGTCCCTTACCAGTAAGTTCTTTCGAATACCAGCTAAACAAACTGTCTTCCTGTTATGGTTTGGATCTAAGATACCCCGCAAAGGCCATGTACTCAAGGTTGCCAGCTGATGGGCTTTGGAGGATGATTGGATCATGAGGGCTCTAACTTCATCAGTTGATTAATCCTAGGATGGATTCATAATTAAATGGCATTCAGAGGAGGTGATGGAAATGCTAGAAAGTAGGCACCATTTGGAGAACTCTGTCACTGGGGTGGATCTTTGAAGGGAATGTTCGGTATTTGGTCCCCACTCTTTTCTCTCTTCTCTCCCTCTCTCTCCCCCCACCCTTAAGTTCCATGAGATGAGCCTCTTTCTTCTGCCATACCCTTCTGCCATGATCTTTCTTCCTTCCCACTGGTGTAAGACGGTGGAGTCAGCCAACCGCCGACAGACACTTCTGAAACTGGGCCATAGTGAAGCTTTCCTCTGTTGTTATTTCCAGGTATTTTGTCACTGCTATGGAAAGCTGACTAATACACCCCTCAAGCCCTATATTTTTTCATTTATGAAAAACCATACTATGCTTACTTCTTATAATTTCCTGTACTAGGTGCTAAGTCAAGTGAGGACTGGATTTTCATTCTACTTACAATCCAGTAATACCTGCTTGGCATGAAGCAGACAAACATAATGTACAAAAACTGAAGTAAAAATTTAATGAAAGAAGAATTTATGAATTGATCAACTCAGTTAGCGTGACTTTCAGAATAGAATATGCACAATTTCACCTCCTTCACATATGTCTTCTTAAAATATTTATTCTTGTGCCTCTTCTTGATTCCCTATATTTCATTCCCAAATTAGTTCCTCTTTATTCAGACCTTTCAATATCTTCCAAGTCTGTCACCATTTTTAAAGCACTTTCGGTCCATTCTAATTATTGTCACCAAAGTAACTAAGAAAAACTTGTGTTCTTTCCTTGCTTCACTGCTTTCCCTGGCTGAAATCATGACTGTGTCATGTTAAGGATGAAGTTGAGCCCTAACATGGCACACATGGCACCGCATGCTCTGTCCCTTGCTTTATTTCCAGCTTTGCCTCCTGCTTCCACCCCAGGATTCACCTGTACTTAGAGATTGTCACCCTAGGTTTGCCATGTCCTCTCCTGCTCTTTTCTCTGCCTTGTGTTTGGAATGCCTGCTTTTACCTACTGCCAATCTAAAAGCCTTATTATAACATCAAGTTATCACTGCTTTATTTAAACGTGTATCCAGGGAATTCCTCTACTACTGCCTTCTCTGTGTTACTTTTTTCACAGCTTTTCTGCAGTTCATCTGTATTACACTCCTTAATCCTATTACATGGCTAGAACACAAAGAGAGAAAAACATGGGAGCTCACGAAAACACGATCAAGAATCCTGATTAGTGTAAAGTTTACTGTATGAGGGTGGAAGCTTTCAAGTCAGGTAAATTTACTGGAAATATAATAAAGAGGTACATTGGAGCTGCCAAAAGGGTGGTCAAAATCTGAATATTGATGATGAGGTCACAAGTAGATGACCATATTCCTTAGCAGTAAGGGAGTTTTGTACATCTTAGAATAATAAATTGTCATTGAGGAAAAACTGCTGAATAGAAGGATTTGTATGTCTTTTAAGTCTCAGAATGTAGGTGGAGGTCAGAATTTATATTGTTGAATGCAGGCTTCATCTGGTAGTGAAGCCAGCCTCCTAACAGTGCTATAATAATTCCCCTATTTATTGATAAGATTCAGGTCAAGTGTTGCTTCTTCAGGGAAAATTTTTCTCTGTAGTGGAACTGTCAAGTTTCTTGCTCTAGCCTCCAGGGACTTTGGTGTTCTATGAAAGTATTTTTCACAGTATATAATATTCCTTTGCTTGCATATGTGTTTCTCCACCTAAAGCAGGGGGTTTTATTTTGCTCATCTTTTATTCTTAGTACCTGCATGTCATCAGGCCCCTAGTAGGAATTCAGCAGATACAGGTTAAAGTTTGACTAATAAGTGTAACAAGACATGTGACTCTTGTGCAGGTGTGGAATGTCTTCACTCTCATGGTCACCGTAATGGACTATGAACATGGAAATTAATAAAGTAGGGAGACTTGATTCCTGTGCTCTGAATGTTTGTGTCCCCTCCCTAAATTATATGTTGATAGTCTAACCCTCACTGTGATGGGAGTGAAAAGTATTAAGTTTGTGGAATCCTCGCAAATTGAAGCAGTGTTCTTATGAAAGAGATCTTAGAGAACAGCTAGTCCCTTCTGCTTTGTGAGGACACAGAAAGAAGTTTGTTCTATGAACTAGGAAATGGGCCTTTACCCGGTATATCAGTTGGTGTTTTACTAGAGAAACAGATATAACACAAAATATACAAATGTATAAGAATTTACAAGATTGGCTTACAATGGCCATGCACAGGATCTGATGAGGAAGAGTGCAGAGGATCTATCTGTACCCTGGAGACAAAAAGATTCAGTCCAAGGACTGGAGATCACTGCAGTGTCCTACAGGAGTCTGTATCAGGAGGCCTATGGGTCTGTGATGGAAGGCTGAAGAGTATACAGGGAAGGCCCAAAGATCTGCGCCAGAAGCCAGAATCTATGCTCAAATCCAGTAGATGACATCCAAGGTGAAGGCAAAGTCTGGATCTCCTCTGAAGAAGCAGAAGATCTGGCCTTCCTCACTTTCCTTTTACACCATTCAGGTGAGGACTATAGGGTGTGGAGCTGCTGACCCTAGAGAATGACATTCCTGAGCTGATTCAGTTAAGTTTCTCTTAACTAAACTTCTCAAATTAACACAATCAATCCGCCATCACACCAGGCATTGAATCTGCCAGTAGCCTTGGATTTCTCAGGTTCTAGAACTGTGAGAAGTTAATATATATTGTTTATAATAAAATTGAAACACTTTATTGTAGCAGCTCAAATAGACTAAGACAGTGGTGAAACTCATGGAATTGGGGAAAAGTAGCTTCATGTAACTACTGTAAGGTCAGATACTATTACTACTAATGGTCACCCATAATACAGAAAGTACCATTGCAGGACCTGGCATATCAATCAATTATCAATAAGTCCACCAAAGATAGGGCAGAAACTGACACAAATATTGAAGTGAACAGGCTTTGAACTGCTAAGGACACCCTGTTAGCCACACACCATTTTCATGTTAGGGTAAGAAAGGTGTTTTTAAAGATCATAAATTGGACTATACAATTAAAATACATTTTGTGAGATGGAGGTATGGCTTAGCGGTAGACTGTTTACCTAGAGTGTGTGAGGCCCTGAGCTTGATCCTTGTAAGTTGGGCTGTCAACTTGATTGACTTGGGAGCTGCCAAGGGGATTATATTTCTTGGTGTATCTGGATGAATCATAGACTCGTGACTTTGGGCCTTCTCTCTGGAGCTGTTCCCCTAATTTGTTTCCTGGCTGTCATGAATTTGGGAGCTTTGCTCTGCTGGGCCGTGATGTTTCTGTCTTGGAGCCAGGCAACCATGAACTAAATCCCCTAAAACCATGTGCCCAATTAAACCCTTCCTCTTTTAAATTATGTTATCAAGTATTTTTCCCACCAGTGGTAAAGCTGAAGATGACTAATATGATCCTCAACATTTCAAAACGAAAGAAAGAAAGAAAGAAAGAAAGAAAGAAAGAAAGAAAGAAAGAAACTTGATTGTATTTTAGTTATTTTACCTATGACCTCACGCTGTTCTTTTCTAGGCTTCTTTAATAGGTAGGAGAGCTTCCAGGAGCAGTATTCTTCTCTGAATCTGTTTTTTGTTTATTTGTTTGTTTGTTTGCTTTGCTTTGCAGTAGTTATTCCAATTCTTACTCTAATTTTTAAAAGGTCTGTAGTAAATCACAGGTCTACATCATTTCTTCATTTGAGCTACTTTGTTAGGCAGATTTATTTTGCATAGACTAATTTAAGATTGCTTTTTAACTACAGTGTTTGTCACATGGGATTTATATAATGTTATGTTTTATTGATACAAAGGTCTTTTGCTCCTTAAAAGGGCAGTGCTATATTTAACTTCAACTTTGAGTCACTAAAAAGAAATGATTTTTAGTTGTAACGAGGAAATCACATCTTGCTCCTAGAAATTAGGAAATTGGAAAACCAATATCCAGATGATGGAAACCCACTGAGGTGTTTTGGTTTGGTTCTTATTCCGTTGTCCAGATAGTAGACATGAAAATAGAGCCCAAAATGCTAAAAATAAAAAGAGTAAAAGTGACAACTAACAGTTTAATTTTTATTTGCAAAGCACTTCCACACTTGTATATCTTACTGTTTCATCCCTGAAATGAGAAGGAAAAATATTCTAGAATTCAATGTTTATGGTATAGATCCAATCCTTTTAATTAGGGGGAAAGAAGTACAAAATAGCCCTGGCATCATTGTTAAGGAGTTGGTAGCACACAATAAATTTCTAATTAGCAGGAAGGGTTATTATTTTCCACATTTTACTAATAAACAGGAAGTGATGTATCATATTGAACTTCAGAACTTGTCAGGTTCTGATCAAAAGTTAATTCAATGGAGGAAGTCCTATATGAAAAAGTAAAACGAGAAATACATGTGATTTCCATGTTTTTAAAAAGAACAAGGAAAAAGGAAGATTACAAGAGGCGAAATATGTCTCAGACATTTTTGAACAAGCCTGTGGGATCCACAGGAAATTGGAGCTTAGAACTTCCTGTTATATGGAGACATGTAATCCATTAGCTTTTATTTCACCCCTCAAAAAAAGTAAAGTGAATGACATTTAAGGCCCAAAGAAAGAAATTTTAGTTGGAATCTGTGGTACTATCTGTGTACAAATGATCCTCATAGAAAAGTAAGCAGAAGCTGTCTGTAGGAACAAATTATTTACAAAGGAGGGATAACACACTGCCTTTGTAGGTGCAACTGGAGCCAACACCAGTGGCATCTTCATAGTTGGTCACAAAAAGTGTACTGCCAGTGCACTATCAGTTCTTTTAGGTTTTGAATTGTTACCTGTTGTAGTCACAGTAATCTAAATGTAACTTTGAAAGAGATTAGTGTGAAAAGTGCCTCTGACAGCCCCAGAGTAGACAGGAAAGCAGAAGAACCAGCAGCAACCACCAGGGGTGCTGGCTTTGACTAATGCCCAAATCAACTTAAACCAGCTTCTAGCTCTGACTTGGAAAACAGAGCTGCTGGGACTGAGTATTCTATGAATGCCTGGGAAAAGACAGCCTGACAGTTACAAGAACACTGATTTGTGGGTTAAAGAATGAAATTCCTCTCTCAGCTGTGCTGCAATCAGTTCAAGTCAAATACTATATCTGTGCCTCATTTTCATCATCAAAAAGAAAAAAGAGAGGGAGGAATTAGGTTAGGATTCAGGAAACTGCAGCCTGCTGGCCAAATTTGTCCCACTGCTTGTTTTTGTATAAAGTTTTGTTGAAACTCAGCCTGGCCAGCCATTTACATATTATCTATGCTGCAAAGGCAGAGTTGAGAGGCTGCAATGCAGATAACATGGGCTTCAAAGCATAAAATATTTGCATATGGTTTTTTATAACTAAAGCTTATTGAATAACACTAGAGGAAATCATGATCAAAAATGATTCACTGAAAGGTGAGGCATCAGAATTTCCACTGTGACCATACATTGTGACCATACAACCTAGAACTTGAGGTACTAAGTAAAGCTGTCTATGTTAATTTTCAAATGCAAAGTCCATTCACCTGAAAAGATAGCAACTTTTGAAGCTTATCAAGCATGTGTTTAATATAAAGAAGTATGTGAGAGGGTGGGAGGGAAATTCCCTGAACATTTTAAGTCTATTTCACTTTCATTATGAGATAATTGAGGGTTTTCTTGAATGAGAGAGTGTGAAAGAGAACAAGGCATCCAAATCAATAGCTTAAAATTATTGAAAGGATGAGTAATTGGGATAACGTTACAGAATATCAAGCAGATTATTTAGATAGCACGTAAGTTTCCAGTTTGAGTGAGTCAATTCACAGGCCATCAAAAAGTATATAGAGAAATAGGGGTTTGATCCAAGAATCTTCCACATTAGAATGCAGTCATTTACTCCCTTGAGTTATTTAATTTCTTCCCGGAGTGCAGAGGAAGAATGGAACCAGTGATGAGAGATGGACATTGAGACAAAATTGTAATTGCTTTCATATACATTGATAACAGAAACTGTTTCATACCTACTAATATTTCATATCATATTTGTAATTTCTTTCCCTAGACAAGACTTAAGAATGTAAATAGAGGGGTTGGCCAGGAAAGCCTTAGATTGAATCTAAGAGTGTGGTTGCCAAATATATCTGGGTATTGGGACCACAAACAGAGCCTGAGCCCCAGGACAAGTGAATTGCGGTCTCTAGCAGAGCCCTGGCAGTTATGACATTTATGAATCCTTGATGAATTTGCTGAAGAGCAAAGTTTGGAAGCCACCAATGGAATGTGACCTTTCATTTCCAGTGGAGAGGCTGATGTGACTTGTAGAAGATACATCACAGCTCCCACCATTTCACCTTATGAACAGCTCATCTTTCTCAGGAGAAAATACCACATCCCCAGTGTGGCCTTGCTGCTGCGACTGACTGCTCGCATTTGTGGTGTGACTTGTCACCTCTTTGACTTTTCTACTTCCCTTTACCTGCACATCTCTCATCATCCTCCAGGCTCAAACACAATGACCCTCAGAGACTATGGATTTTCTGTGCGTTTTCTCATTGTCTAAGATCCACAAAAATCATGTTCCACCTCATCCAAGCTTCTTTTCAGAAGGTACTCTAATACAGAAAGCTTCCTTGACTACATTTATGTCCTGATTTGTGATTGCTATCACTTAGTACTTCATATACTTGCATCATTGCCTACTGTCTGTTTCCTACTCAATTTTGTTGTAAGCTCTTAAAGAACAGAAAAACTACATGTTCACTGCCATGTTATCAACATGGATATCTTACACATAGTAAACTCTCAGTTAATATTTTCAAGTGAATAAATGAATATCTCTTCTAACAATTGTCTCCTGGTCTGGCAGACCAGTGTAATCATGGAAAGTGGAGTGATGCAAGAGATTTGAACTCAGGTAGACCTAGCTTGCATCCCTCATGTCTGATGTTGAGTGAGCTACTAATCTGAGCATCAGCTTCTCATGTGCCAAGTGGGGCACTGACACTGGAGGGTCATTGTGAGAATTATACAGAATAGGCCTATTAGAGCTCCCAGGGAAACAGGGCTAATGAGGGCCTTGGTTTAGGGTCCTCCATTGGGAATTCCATGGGGCAATGAAGTTGATAGGAGTCCCCTGTTGAGTTGCAGAGGAGCTGGAATTATGCTTTAGTTTCTTAATCATGAAGGAGTAGCATATTGTGTAATTCTCATGGTGTAGCATGTTGTGTAATTTTCTTTTGCATCATAGTTCATTAACAGATTAGGAAAGAGGAAATGACAGGGCCTGTGCTAAGTGAGATGTGTCCAGAGGAGAGGGAAATCCCTTGCCACATTGCAGAGTCCCTTTCAAGCCTTTGCCCTCACAGGGCTGGATGAGAACAGGCAAGTCAATCCCATAGAAGAAGTGAAACAACTCACAAAGGAACCCCAGGTGGCCATGTAAAGTGGCAATGTTCTTTGTCCAGTGCCCCCCAAGGTAAGATTTAAGAATTGTAAGTTGCAGAACATAGAAGAGGACAAAAAGAAAAAAAGCACTGATAATCACATTAAAGCTCTATGATCCAGATGACTGGCTACTCACCTTCACAGTTCAGTCACAAAAGTGTTTAAATCTATTAATCTATAAATAAAATTATTATACTTATTTTCCCAATGAGGAAACAAGTTTGGGCCAGGTGTAGTGTCTGGCGATATTATGTATTTTGTTTCAGCACAGAACTTTGCAAAACCTTACCTTTCCTAACACTTGATACTGTCACTTACTAATTCTGTGATCTCTGAAGCTCTGCTTTACCTTGTGTGTTTGTATTCCATTTTGTACACTATAGCAACAGCAACAGTAACACCTAGTCATGGATAGATATTGAGATAAGCTCGTGAAAAAGAAGCACTCAGCCCAATGACTTTCCTCAAGTTTTTGTCCAATAACTGCTTCCTATTGCTGTTATCAATACTGTTAGTAGCATTGGAAGCACCTGAGACTTGGCAAACACCTTGGCCAGAGGAACCCAGTGCCTGACCTATCCCCCAACACCATGAGAAGGGCAGCCAGTATAGGAAGGGCCTGGGACTGAGCAACCAGCTCAGCCGGAGAAGCCCAGGCATCTGACCCAGCCCCCTACACCACAGGAGGCACCTGGGACTTGGCAATTAGTTTGGCCAGAGGAAACCAGGTGCCTGACCCATTCCTGTACAAGGCAAGAAGCACCTGTGACAGGGCTGGCTCAGCCAGAGGAACCCAGGGAAAAACCAGTATAAAAAGGGGAAACACTTTGCATACAAACTAGTAATTTATGGTTGTTCTGTTATGTAGCTATAGAGTTTGCTCCTATGATCTAAAGTACCACACCAATAGTTATCACAGTTTCTAAATTTCTAAATTTTGCTTGATGCTATCATTACTACTAATTGTACTACTGCAGCTCTGATGTAATATCTGTTGTAATCACTTGTTCTTACTTGATTAACAGTATTGGAAAGCTCTGGGGAGATAATCTCACCCTAGCCCTACACTAAAACACTGGGGACTGAACTAAACAGAATCTAACATCCTTCTCTCAAATAATTGGGAAGATAGGCTCTGGGGACAGACATCAACCAAGAATCTCTGGCACACAGAAGATATCCCTGAAGAACAGACTTTTCCTAGAGAGGCCTTGACAGTAGTGATATAGCTACCTACTAGCAAAACTCATAAGGATCATCACAGGAAACAGTAAAAATTTCTTTCTGAATTAGAAAAAAATCAAGATGAAGGAGAAAAATGCAATTTCAAACCTCCAGCCCATCCAGAACATGTCCAGGACACATCAACATAGAAGAAATTGAAAGTCACACACCTGAAATATCAGAAAAGATAGCAACTGAAGAAAAGAAACAAGTCCTTGAAGCTATAGAAGAAAGAAGATCAGAAATAATCACTCAGGTAAAAAAAAGAAATGACAGCCATAATGAAAGAATTGCTCAGCATATCTAAAGAAGACATAGTTTAAAAAATAGAGGAGCAGAGAAAAATGATGCAAACCTTGAATGAACAATATAGGAAAGAATCAGAATTCATGGAGCAGATTCAAAAAGATATCCAGGAAAATAAAAATTCCATTGAAATTCTCACAAAACCACTTCAAGTAAACTGAAGATAGACTTTCAGACCTTGAAGACAGCATTGCAGCTAGAGTTGCAAAAGGAAAGATCACTTTGAAATAAGAAGGAACCTAGAAATAAAAATTCAACAACTGCAAGCTGATGCAAAGAAGAACAATGTAAGACTGATAGGTGTCAACAAAAAGCAGGAGTCAGCACAAATGACGTAAAATGACTGCTTGCAGAAGTACTAGCAGAAAATTTCCCAAGCATGGAAAAAGAATCTGAAATACAAACAAATGAGGTATATAGAACCCAAATTAGCCTTAACCAAAGTAATTCTACACCTAGACATACAATAATCAAGATCCCAGAAATTCAGCACAAGGAAAGAATACTAAAAACTGTTAGAAAAAAAAAAACAGATCACCTATAAAGGAAAACCCATCAGAATCATGACAGACTTCTCAACACAAACCATCAAGTCATAAGAGCTTGAAGTATTTCAAGTACTTGAAGTCCTGAACGAAAACAACTTCCAACCCAGATTGATGTGCCCTGCAAAATTATCTTTCAAAAATTGATGAAAAAAAAAATTGATGGAGAAATAAGATACTTCCATGACAAAGAACAACTGAAGAAATTCATGACCACCAAACAAACCTTACAAAGAGTACAGAAAGATATTCTACACAGAAATAAAAATGACCACAATTTCAAGAACAACAGAAATAAACCACCAAGCAAGGCAAGCAATTAAACAGAGGGAAAAGCAGGGAACCAGCAGCAGGAAAATAACATGGCAAAGATAAGACAATACATATTAGTTATAACCATGCATCTAAATGGTCTCAATTCACCCATCCAAATAAACAGGTTAGCAGAGTGGATCAAGAAACAAAATTTAACATTATGCTGTATACAAGAAAAACACTTAACTCAAAAGGAAATTCATAGACTAAAAATCCAAGGATGGAAAACAATGCTTCACATGACAGGAACCCAGAAAACTGCAGGGGTAGCTCTTCTGGTTTCAGACAATGTGAACTTCAAACCAAGAATGATCAAAAGAGATAAAGAAGGTCACTACATACTTGTTAGGGGAAAACTTCAAGAGGAAGAGATGACAATCAAAAATAAATATGCACCAAATGCCGGAGCACCCAACTATATAAGACAAATATTCATAGACATGAAAAATCAAATAACTAATAACACAATTGTAATGGGGGACCATAACAACCCATTTTCACAAAGAGATAGATCAAGTAGACAAAAAATCAGCCAAGAAATAACAGAATATAAAAAAACTTGTGAACAAATAGACTTAGCAGATATTTACAGAGTGTTCTACCCAAAAACATCATAATATACATTCTTCTCAGCTGCACATGGGACATTCTCTAAAGTAGACCATATAATAGCTCATAGAACATGCTTAAGTAAATGCAAAGAAAATGAAATTATGGCATGCATAATATCTGACCATAGTGCAATGAAATTGGAATTTAATGACAAAAGAAACTGAAAAAACTCAATAAACACATGGAAATTAAATAAGAAACCTTCTGAACAATCAATAGGTCACAGATGAAATTAAAGAAGAAGTTAAACAATATCTACAATCAAACAAGAATGCAGATACAACTTATCAGAATCTATGTGATGCAGTGAAAGCAGTCCTCAGAGGGAAATTTATAATGGTGAAATCTCACATCAAGAAAACAGAATGATAACAAATAAATAATCTAATGTTGCACCTCAAGCATCTATAATAAGAAGAGCAAGCCAAGTCAAAAACTGAAAGAAGGGAGAAAATTATAAATACCAGAGCAGAAATTAAGGCAGTTGTGATGAAGAAAACAGTACAAAGAATTAATGAATTGAAAGTTAGTTTTTTGAAAGAATAAATAAAATTTATACACCCCTGGACAACCTTATCAAGGAAGGAAAGAAAAAACTGAAATTCATGCAATAAGGAATACAAAGGGTGAAATTACTACAGATCCTGCTGAAATTCAGAAGACCATCAATACCTACTTCAAAAATCTTTACTCACAAAGGATGGAAAACCCTAAAGAAATGGACAGATTCCTAGATATATATAAATTGCAAAAACTAAATCAAGAAGATATAAAAATTATGAATAAACCAATATCAGAAAATGAAATTGAAAACATAATTAAAAACTTACCAACAAAGAAAAGCCCAGGTCCTGAGGGATTCACTAGTAAATTCTACAAGAAATTTAGAGATTTAAGGCCAATACTCCTCAAAATCTTCAATGAAATTGAAAGGGAAGCAGTTTTCCCTAACTCATTTATGGAAGCAAGTATTACCCTCATACCAAAACCAGAGAAAGACCCACCCAAAAAAGAGAACTACAGGCCAATCTCTCTAGTGAGCATAGATGCAAAAGTCCTCAATAAAATTCTAGCAAACGAATGCAGCAAATCATCAAGAAGATTATATACCATGACCAAGTAAGATTCATTCCTAGGATGCAGGGATGGTTCAAGATGCACAAATCAATAAATGTAAAACACCATATTAACAGAACTGTTATGGTTTGTGTCTGAATGTCCCCTCCCCGCCAAGCCTCATGCAGTCATGGGACAGGCTTCTAGAGCTTACGATTTCCAAAGTTGGAATTATGGATGTGAGTACTATACCTGTACTGGAGCAGATAGTTTGCATACAAGGGAGGGAAAGAGCCTGCTTACTGCCATTCCTCCCTTTGGCTCTTGCTGCATTTGCTGTCTTCTGTTGCTGTGAACTGTTGCCCTCTGCCATGTGCCACTCTGCCGTAGAGCCAGCTGAAGCCGAGTATGGACTGAAACCTCCACACACTGTGAGCTAAATAAACCTTACCTTCCTTAATTTTGGGGGTCAGGTATTTTGTCTCAGCAGTGAGAGAAAAGTAACCAAGATAAGAGCAAAAGACAAAAATGACATGATCATCTCAATAGATGCAGAAAAAGCTTTCGAAAAAATCCAACACTCATTCATGATAAAAACTTTATGGAAAATTGGAATAAATGGTCTTTACCTCAACCTGATAAAAGACAAACCAATAGCCACTATCATATTAATTGGACAAAAACTGAAAGCCTTCCATCTAAAATAAGAAAAAAGACAAGGCTATCCATTATCACCACTTCTATTCACTAGAGTTCTGGAAACATTAGCCAAAGCAATTAGAAAAGATAGAGAAATAAAATAATAAGGATAGGAAAGGAAGAAGTCAAATTATCATTATCCACAGATAACATGGTAATCTACATAGAAGACCCCAAAAACTCCACCAAAAGACTCCTAGAATTAATAAGCAATTTCAGTAGCATAGCCGGATACAAAGTCAACACTCAAAAATCAATAGCACAAGTGTACACAAACAACAATCTCATGATAGAGAAATGTGGGAAACCACACCCTTCACAGTAGCATTCAAAAAAATGAAGTACTTCTAAATCAATCTAACAAAGGAAGTAAAAGATCTATACATTGAAAATTACAACACTGAAAAAAGACAATGAAGAGGATTTCAGAAAAATGGAAATATATTTCTTGCTCATGGGTAGGAAGAACTAACAGTGTGAAAATTGTTATACTCCCAAAACTGTTACACAGATTTAATGCAATCCCTATTAAGTTACCATTAGCATACCTCATAGATCTAGAGAAAACATTCCTAAAATTCATCTGGGACCAGAAGAGATCTAGAATAGCAAAAGCAATCCTGGCCAACAAAGGCAAGGCAAGAGGCATCAAAATCCCTGACTTGAAATTATACTACAAAGCTACTGTGATAAAATCAGCATGGTATTGGCAAAAAAATAAAACAGAACTGAGGATCAATGGAAGAGATTAGAAGATGAAGACATAGCTACAAACACACTCAACCACCTTATCTTTGATAAAGGAGGTTCCCTGGAAGAAAGAGAGCCTCTTTAATAAATTGTGATTTAAAAAAAAACTGGCTTTCGACATGCCAAAGACTAAGACTAAACCTATGTCTATCATCATGCACTAAACTAAAGTCAAAATGGATTAAAGCAGAAATAAATAAATATTAAAACAGAAACAGTAAATCTACTGGAAGAGAAAGTAGGCAGAAATCGTGAAGATATAGGGGTAGGTAGAGAGTTCATGAACAAAAACCAAACTGCACAGGAAATACTTCAAAGAATCAACAAAGGGGATCTCATTTTATCAAAAAATGTTTTGAACATCAACAGAAATCACCAACAGCATGAAAAGAAAACCTAAGGATTGAGAAAAAAATTTAGCAAACTGCCTCTCATACAAGGAACTTCTATTTAGAACATATAAAGAATTAAAAAAATCAATCTCTCAAAATTCAAAGACCAATCCAAAAGTGGGCATCTGTGATGAATAAACATTTCTCAGTTAAAGAAATATAACTGGCAAATAAATATATAAAAAATGTTCAACATCATTGGTCATTCAAGAAATGCAAATGAAAACAACACTGAGATTCCATCTTACCCCAGAAAAAAAATGGCTATCATCAAGAAATCAGCCAATAAGAAATGCTTCCAGGGCTGCGGGGAGAAAGGACCCCTTCTCCACTGTTGGTGGGAGTGTAGACTGATGCAACCACTGTGGAAACCAGTGTGGAGATTCCTTTAAAAAACTATTATTAGAGGTGCCATTCAACCAGCTATTCCTTTTCTGGGTATTTTCCCAGAAGAAATGAGAACATCATACCACAGCAATATCTGTGCACCCATGTTTACAGCAGCACAATTTGTAATAGCTAAATCTTGGAAACAACCCAAATGCCCATAAGCCAAGGAATGGATAAAAAAGAGGTAGTATTTTTATACAATGGAATACTACTTAGCTATAAAGAAAGATAAACTTGAGGCTTTTATAGGTAAATGGATTCAAGTAGGGATCACACTCATAAGTGAAACAAACCAGACTTGCATGTGTAATTATTGTATTGTTTCCCTAGTGTAAGAAACTGAGAGTAAATGAAATCCAAAAGGTACAACAGATATAGTGAAAGGGAAACAAATTGCTCAAGAGGAAAGAACTGGGATGGGTCAAAGGAAGGAAAGGAAAAAAGTTTATGTATATGTACACAAGACAGTTAATTATACTACTGATTTCTTTCTTTTTTTTTTTTTGGTACCTGGAATCGAACTCAGGACCTTACACTTGCCAGGCAGGCACTTATGCTGCTGAGCTATACCCCTGGCCCTGTACTACTGATTTCTATTAGTTCATTCAAAGGAAGAGTTAGTGCTTGTATTGCTAGATCAATTTTGCATGCCTGTGTGTAGTAATCTGAGCAACTACTTTAAAGACAACAATTTGCAGTATAATAACCTTCGTTAATTTCCTATTGTCTTGTTTTGAAATTATGTATCATTTTCAGTTTCTTTTCTCTCCCTTCGAAATAAAAATAGTTAGTAAAGTAACATAATGAGAGGCAGAGCCTAGATTCTGTCTCTGCTCTACTAACTACAAGTTGCTTCTCTTTTTTATCATATTGGACCACAGCCTGGACCATCCAGCCTGAGGAAGTCACATTCTTAAGGAGCTTGAGTAGCAAAGCTTTATGGTCCCTTCCAAATATAAGATTCAGTAATTCCATGGGCGTGTTTAACAGCCTATTCTGAGAGGTCTCCAGGAAAGGATGTCTGGAGTCTTCCCTGGAAACACATCCCTGTGGCACCTCCCTTCTCTGCAGGATGCTGAGGCCCTCTGTCCTCCATGAACTTCATCCTCCCATACAATTCATTTCTCTCACAATCAGTTTCTGGCACCGTGATCAAAGTAAGTTCTCTCCAAGGACATGGAACAGGATGAAAAACAAATCTTGCATTGTAAACTCGAAGTGCGATCAGTTCAGGGCAGGCCCAGCAGAGGAGGAAGGTTATATTGTGGGAATCGAGGGTCAACAATGGAAGATGGCCTGCTGCCTTCCCTCTTCGGGTGATTTGCAGGGCTGTGCCTGAGACCATTTCTCTGACAGAGCAATGCTTAAGGATCACAGCCTCTAGAGATTTCTCTTAAAATCAGCATCATTTTCCTTCAGGTTTCAGCAAGTAAGCAGACTGAATCCTTAAATCCAAAAATCATCAGGTGTGTCTCAGAAAATCATTTGTTCAGTCATGAGTTCCTCATCTCCTGACAGCATGGATGAGGAGAAGATGCCAAAACACGTAGCCTCTCTCTTCCAGTGCATATTCAACTTCAAAGAAGAAAGTGAGCACCGCTAAGGAGGTGAAGCTGTAGCCTTGGCAAAGCTTTCAAGCTGGAGGAAAAGGTGTAAATTAAGTGCAGACAAGCAGAGTATCAAAATAAAATCCTTGAAGGAAAAGCAAAACTCCTTGGCAATGGATGTTAGAGCAGAGAAAGCTGGCCAAGGCAAAGAGGTGCTGAACAGGACTGCAGGATGTGATTGTACCTTTCCAGGCAAATGAGATGAGAAGTTCAAGCAAAATACACACATGTTATAAACTGTCCAGTTTATCTGAGAATGGTAAGAATCAAAGTGGAATCAAAGTCAATTTGCTCAATATTCAGCTCATTATAAACCCTCACAGGGGACAGGAAATATGCTTTTATTTGCTGTTTCTGTGATAGCGTTGTTTGGTATATGACAGGATTGTGGGATTCTATAGTTTTGTATAGGGCCGTGTGCCAAGTGTCACTCCTGAGTCCTTTGTACTTGTCTTCCCCTCCTCAGGTCACCTATTCATTTAAAAATTCATTTATATCTTATTTCCTTTATGTGTTCATCCAATGAAGTGACTCTGTATCTACAGTGGACCAGGCACTTACTAAATTTTAGGTAGCTAAAGATGATCATGATGTGACCTCTACCCTTAGACATCAATAACCTTATATGAAAACACATTGTATTTGGCAAAAAGAAGACCATGTAATTAGTTTCTGGTAAAAGAAGGCAAATGGTTCTAAAGGAAGGCAGAATGTATACATTTAAGGAGCACCCTTCCAAAATCAAAGACAACCTGGATCTTCAGAATGGGAACTTACTGGAAATGGGGTCTTTGCATCTGTAATCGGGTAGGATGAGGTCATGGTGGATCAGGATAAGATCTAAGCCCAGTGATTAGCATGCTTATGAGAGGAGGGCACACAAACACAGAACAGAAATTGTGATGGAAGCAGAGATTGGCTTGCTGCAGCTATACATTGAGCAGTACCAAGAACTGCCAGGAGCCACCACAGACCAGGAAGAGGCAAGAAACTATTTCTCCCTCAAGACTTTGAAAGCAACACACACAGGCCAGCCACTTATTTTCAGACTTTTGTCTCCGAAACTCTGAGAGAATAAATCTCGGTTATTTTAAACCCCTGAGTCTTTAGTGCTGTGTTAAAACAGCCCTAGGAAAACAATACCCAAGAAGAGAGCATTAACATTATGATGGTGAGAAATAAGATTCCTGAAGATGTTTTCTGGCAATATTATGCATTCTTTAAAATAACTTTTGCTTTGGAAAACTGTATCCTTCATTGGTAATCAAAATACTTTACTCATCACAATGGGGCCCCCATTCAAACTGCACCTTTCGGATTCTCCCATTCTGCAGTTTGGATCTTTATCCTCATGAAAGTTCGCAGAAGAGACTATCAGCTCTACCCTCTTGGTTCCAAAAGTCTCCCTGGTCTTGCGCTTCCTGAAAACCAAAGTTTTGGGTTTTCTTTCTTTGTTCGTTTAAATTAAACCAAAACTTTTAAGTGTTGCTTGCAACCAATAATTCTAACAGATGCAGGGCTCAGGATGAGGGTTCTTGTTATTGGTTTTTTCTCCGGTACCGGGAACCGAACTCACGACCTTGTGCTTGCCAGGCAGGCACTTTGCCGCTGAGCTAAATCCCCAGCCCCGAGGGTTCTTGTTATTGTTTAACAGAGGACGTGATAATCTCAGCTTAATTTTACCTTTGTTTCTATTCTCTCTTCTATTGCAAAGAAATTCGCACAATATGTATGACCGTGATGGAAGATATTTGTTAAACAATCTCTACCCTCGGGTAGAATGTCACTGTGAATCACACTAGTCTTTACATCTGGAATCTCCACTCCTTTAACAACTTCATGTATCAAATAATATCTATGTTTTAGAACAAAGAAGTGTCATGGAAAATGAATAGAAGAAATAATGCAATCATGGAGTTTCAATTAACTAAGTTTTTCTAAGGCATCATCAACTGTATGTACCCCAGATTTGGACCAGTCACTTAAACTTCCTGATTTATGGGTTTTCGAGAATCATATCCACCCCAGATCACTGGCATTACATACCACACAGTCACTGCTAAATAAGGAGATGTGTCAAAATGTTTTTCTTCTTTTTTTCCTTCTTTTATTCTCAAACATTCCAAATGCAGGCTGATCATTTCTTAAAACCTGTCTTTTTTTCCTCCTCCCCTGGCCAGTTTAGAAGAATAAATAGGTAAATGAAAACAACCATTTTTCAGTGCCCTGACTCTGCTCTTTGGCTTGCTACTGTCTCCTGGCTGAGTTACTTTCAGCTCAAAGAACTCCTCCAAGCTCACAGACACTGGTGAAGTTTCCTTTTTTACAGAACACGGTATAACTGTCAGTACAATCTGACTTTGCACCATGTTTTGCTTTTTGAAACTCAGGTATCCTCTATGATAACTAAATTTGTTTAAAGGGAAAAATGCCTTCAGCCATAGCATTGCCTTTCTGTCTTTCTAATATGGGCAAGCATTTTACTTGCATACCTTCAGGTTCCACAAGGAATTCTGTGATTGCTTTTCATTTGAGTGGCTTTGGTATTCATTTTTATGGTAGCACAAGCATTCTTCCAGAAGAATGGCCAGCCATCCAATCCTGCTTCACTTGTGAATCAATCGACATTGTTTCCTCTCCAAATGCACAAAATATTGATTGTGCCTCGCCCTTAATTACACACAAGAAAAACTAACTTCTTCTGGACACAACTTGATTTACCATTTGACATCTTCATTTCCACACCAGTGTGACTGAGTTGTCCATGCTTGCTTGGGCGAGGCTAGCAAAACAGTCACGTAAATAGTTTGTTTCAGTGTTCTTTATCTGACAAGGTATTTCCCTCATCACTACCACTGGGAAGTTTCTAAACATACGTCATTTGCAGTATCAATCATTTAGCAGCTGCTTTCTGGTATTCACCCAGCTTTCCCATTACACATCCTATACTAACTCCAGAGTGGCACTTAACTCATTAACCCCTAACAAGGATGACCCTGTAATTTTATGGAACATTTCTGAGAGTAAAAGGGGAGCTGGTGAGTAATTAAGCTAGAATGAAGAAAATAAACTGAGACTATCTGCAAAGATAATAAATCACTTTAATTTGAAGCATCAGTTCATTGTCCTTTCCTCTGAACATTCATTCCCCACCATATATGGAAGTTATTCTCTACTCTGTGTATGGTGCCTAACATGTTACCTGATACAACGAAGACTTCCCACTTCAGTTAAGGTCTTGTATCTCTGTGTCATGGTAAGAATGTGCATAAAATGATCTCTCAAAATCCTTCCATTATAGTAACTAAGAGCACACATGTGTTAGAATTATATCAGGTAGAAATTGTTCAATCATCTCTTTTCACCTGGTTAACTGTTTGTCCCTCAAGAAACCTGAACCAAACTTCACTATGGGGCATTCTGTCCTTATATCTTTGTGTTGATCATGCTCTATTAGAATTTTCAGTTTATAGGAGGTCTTGACACTGGAGCTTCAAAGATCCTCTGGGCTACCTTTCATCTCTACACAAGCATTTAGCGTAGAACCCATTATAGAATAAGGAAAGGGGGCTGGGGATTTAGCTCAGTGGCAAAAGAGCCTGCCTGGTAAGCGCAAGGTCGTGAGTTCGGTTCCCGGTACCGGAGAAAACCCAAAAAAAAAAAAAAAAAAAAAAAAAAAAGAATAAGGAAAGAACACATGCTATTTGGAATAGATCGACTCATTACAGGAAAAATGAAATATCTAGATTGCAAATGAAAAATCCCACCTGTCAGTTTGCTGTTTGGTCTGCCTGATATTAATTAGATATATACTTGGTGGTATTCCTTTAGCCTGCCTCATAGACCAACAGACTGATGGAAATTTAAAGGCAATTTCACATTAGTAAGGTAGAAAACTATTCTAGTATATCATGAAAGACTGAATCCTAGGCTAGAGTCACCAGTGCCATGATGTATTTAAAGGTGAGTGCTAATATTCATATAAAAGCATCCTGTGATATTTACTGCTGGTTAGCATTTTTATTCAATCTTATAAAAGAATTTAGATAAGTGATTAAAAGCATAGGAAATAGAATTCACAAGGAAAGATTAAAGCAATTGGAATTTTTCAGCCCAGAGGAAAAAAATATGTAATCATTCAGTGAAACCTCATTATCCAATATCAATTTATACAAACAAGGGCATAATTTAAACTGACAGGGGTTTCCAATGAACACATGACCTACCGTTATTTTTTTAAATGATAACCAGAAGCCATTTAACTCTAGAATTATTTTTTTTCCTATCTGATCTCTCTGTGTCAGATTATCAAGGATTTGTATGAAATATAAATATCAAGGGTTTATTTTACATGAAATCTTCTGGGCCACACTGAACACAGCAGGAAAGATGGTGGCGTATCAGATATGATCAAAGGGGGTTGCACTACAGCAAGGTTTTTTTGTCCTTAATTTCCTATTCTATAAATGGGAATGTATGCTTATTCAGCAAGTATTTTTGAGGAATTACTGCATGGCAATCTGTGTGTTAAGTGCTAGAAGTACTGAAGTTATGACAGACAAGATATCTGCAATATCACGAGGAATTTTAGTTAAATGCCTTCCCTCCAAAGCTTAAGAGGACTGAAAATGCATTAGAAAGTTGTACCTTTTTGTTAAAGCCCCTGTACAGGGTACCTATTCAGACACTGGGAGAGGGACAGTAGTATATTAGGATATTATATGGATTTTTTTACCCAAATATTCTTCAGATGGATATTTGTTCAAGAGAAAAAGGTTCTACAGAAAAGGCCGAGCTTATTCATTGGCTAGGAGAAGCCTGAGTAAAGAATGACCTTGGACTGAAAGGTAGGGCAGCTTGCAAAGCAGCTGGAGGCTGTCACCTACTGACACCCCTTGCAGCAAGCTGTCTCTAAAAGGACAAAGCTGAGGTATCCTTTGTGCTGCTTAGATCTGTATCTCCACACACTCTCACACAGCAGCTCCTTGTAGGCCCTCCTCCCTGTGGGACGAAAGCAGAGGAGAGTTTGTGAGGCAAACTGTAGCCCTGCCATGTTAGTTGACATGGGGGCTGCAGTCTGCTCCCCTCCTTCTTTTCTCAGTGGCCCTTAGCCTCAGCAATGGTCTGTGCAGATTCTGGTGCTTGCCTGGTGACACTGCCAAAGCCTCTTCTCTAAAAGTTCTAAAGCCCTGGCAGTCATACCCTTTTCAGGACAAGTTTGCTGCCTTTGTATACTCTGCAGATATCAACATTTTGGTATAATGATTGTACACTATATAAATGGAGTCTTTATTCTGCATTCTCTTTTGCATGTGTAAATTTTATAAAAGAATTTCAAATAAAGAAAATAAGAGACAGGTTAAATGAGTTTTAAACATTAAAAATTAAAGGAAATTTAAGAACTTAGGAACAAAAATATTACAACTGTAAAGTTCACAATGTTTAGCTGAGAAATATGAATTTCCCCAAGGTTAATTCCATGCACAAGTCAACACAGTTAGTAGCAAAACCAAGACTATGATTTTAGTCTCAGGTACATTAGCTATTATCTATATCTCTTTTCCACTTAATAACTATTAGTGTAGAGCTCCCAATAACAAACCCAACTATGATAATTTAACACATAAATGTTTATAAGCTCAGAAAATATTCAGATAAGCACTCCATAGTTGCTACACCCACAAGTCGAGGACCCACATCCCTGTCATCTGTTACCCTTTTTTCTGTGTAGCTACAATCTTCAAGATTGCAAGAAGACTTCTAGAGCTCCAACTATCACAGAGTCTTTAATGAGGCATCTCAGTTTGACATATATTGAGTTTTGTGACTAAGTAGAAGAAAATGAAAAAAATCTGTCCACATTGGGTGGATAAATTACAATTCATACCGTATGATTGTTAGAAGACAAGTATTCACTGATCTCTTGCATTTCTTCATCCTGTATAGGGAGAGGTATGTCCACACTTTATTATGGACTGGCTTTTCAAAGGGCATTTGTCTAATACACAACCATGGAAGTTGGACAGGTTTGTCTTCAGAGCAGAGGATGGTTTACTGTCAGGTATGATAGGGTTAATTTTTGTCTCTGGGGCAAATATTAGGAATGCTTCACCGATTAGAAAAGATTCAGTCTCCTTAAGTCAAAGTTTCTTTTCTCTGACACTACCTGTTGCATGCACTAGCATTGCGTAGGTCTGGCCCTGTCATGTCGTGGAAACTGAGGCTTGCGAATGTGATGTTACTTTGGTTCCTGTAAACGTTGTGAGGAATCAGCTGTCTCCCCACAACACTGTGCCAGGAAAGCTTGTTTACTTGTCTGCAGAGTGAAGTCTCAGACCTTTAACAGTTTTTGGCAATCATCCATAACTTGCCTTGTAGGATAAAATGTCCACCATATGTAACTCCAAGTCATCTAGAATAGAGTAGGTGAGTGATATGTGTATGAATGAATTTAATAATGAGTAAGTGAAAGATCAAAAGGACATTTTAATGAGTTCGAGCATATGATACACAGTTCCAGCTGTGCCACTGTGGAACCTTGTAACCTTCAAGCACACCACTTGGTCTCTACCTGCAGCTCCTTTAGGCATAGACTGCCTTCCCTCCTTCCTTTATTCGAGCCTAGTTTACTTACTCCCTAACACCCTACTTTTTGGCTTTGGGCCTCCTCTCTCCACAAACTCTACTTTTCCAGAGCCTCTGGTAACCCACTAACTGGGATAACCAACTTACCCTTCTCACTTTTTTATTCCCTGATCCTCTGCTGCCATTTAACTCTGTTAAACTCTTTGTCCCTTGCCTTTAGCAAAATCCTTCTCTCCTGGTTCCCCTTATGCCCTCTAACAATGCTATCTTCCTCTCTTATTCCTTTCACCATTTTTAAATACTGCTGTACCACAAGCTTCCATCTTTATTTTTGCAAAAAAGTTTTAATTACCACATGTTATGCTGACCTCCAACCTAGATTGCACTCCTGAGCCCCCAAACTATATTTTACCCTCTCATTCATTGTTTCCATGTGGATGTCTCACTGTAACTTTCAATGAAAGTGTGCTCAGAGACAAACTCAATATCTAGTTTCCTTCATCTCAAAACTGATGGATCCAGATTCCCGCTCTTGGTGAATGGTATCACCACCTGTGAGGACTCTTGTACTATAAATCTTATCCACTGAGAGGTCAACAACATTTTCATCTGTACTCTCATGGTTGTTCTAGAATCCTGTCTTTCTTCTCACTGTGTTTTTACTAATTCAGGACCTTCTTACCTCTTGTTCTGGTACCATCTTCAAACAGTGTCTCCAGTATCTGCCCCATAGGACCATAATTCCCCAAAGGCTGAAAGAATGAACTCTTTGAACAAAATCTCATAATGCTGCTACCCTGAGTGAAATTCCTTCATTGGCTATAGTGCAGCTGCCTTTATTGAAATCTTTCCTGATTAAAGTCCTATTATTGGCTTTGCCCAGTCAGAAAAGCAGAAGAAAGTGCAGACCCTTTGGTATGGCATACAAACCCCTCTTTCCATCTGTCTGCTGCAGGCTCTTCAGCTTCACTCCCCATTTCTCTCCATCTCAGGCTGTGTCCCATGATACCACCATTTCCACCATGTTCCTGCTCATGCAGACCTCTGAACCACCAGCTAGACTGACTCTTCTGTCTCTTGCTGGATGAGAAAGAATCTTTTCTAAACTTTCTCTGGTTCTAAGAACTTCACCCTGAGCCAATGAACCTCACTGTTAGGAGTGGCTAATTACACCCTGCCTGCCTCCCTGCTGATTATTGTCTCCCATAAGAATCTTTTTATAGCATTTATTAGACCACACTGTACCTGCTTGTTGACATGCATGGATCCAATAATAAGAAATGTCCTATTTATCTTTATATGCCCACCATAAAGCACAAGTCCAAGTACACATTAAAAGGCCAGTTAAAGTATTTTAAATGATAAGGAAGCAGAAAAGATTGAATAATGCCAAGAGAAAGGCAGTCACAAAATAGAATGAATGGAGGAAAGGATAAAATTTACCTTTTTCATAGTTTGCCTAAGCAAACTATGCTTAGGCAATGTCCACTCTCCTGGGCCCCAAAATGAAAACTCAAGTTCACCCAGACTAAACTGTTATCAATACCATGTATAAGACCAGTGTCCTTCACCTCTAGTCACTGCACAGATAAGCCAGTGGGGAAAAGGGTAGCTACTGGGCAGTGGTTTGCCTCGAACAACACACATAAAAATATAATGTGGCCTTTGGGAGAATTTCACGCCAAGAGTACATAGTCTGGCTTGGACTGAGGTTACATGTGAAGAGCAGGAGCAAGAGACCGGACAGGGGGGCCAGAGGCTGGGGTAGACATGTGTCTCCACCAGTCACCAGGCCAAAGTCCTTGGGCAGCTTTCTCCCCCTCTTGGCACTTCTGTGGCCCCATACACAAACTGGCCATACTAATTGCACCT
This sequence comes from Chinchilla lanigera, assembly GCF_000276665.1. NCBI lineage: Eukaryota > Metazoa > Chordata > Mammalia > Rodentia > Chinchillidae > Chinchilla > Chinchilla lanigera. The sequence continues at coordinate 2,147,611 of NW_004955461.1, forward strand.
ACTGCATAGGTCTGAGGGAATCAAGAAGGGAAAGTCAAAGTGCCAAGAGCAAAGTGTGTACTCCATGAACACTAACTGTGTACAGTAAAGGCAGTATCAATGAGGCAGGAGGATCAGCATGAGTTTGATGTTAGCATGGGGTTTATAGTTAGTTCAAGGCCAACCAGAACCACACAGTGAGACTGTGTCTCAGAAGCCCTAAATACATACATACACACATACAATATTAATAAGCCCATTTTTTCCACACATTAAGAACCTTTGTTTGTAAATAGGAGCTATTTTTTTCTCCTTGAGTTGCATCATTTCCTAAATTTAAAGCATTTTTTCCATTAAAAAACTATGTTATTGCCATTATTATAAAAAATGATGGATCAAAGCTAGGCAAGAAAAACCAAAATACATTTGTGGTATTTGCTCAAAACAAAAGAGTGGTATTTTTATATATAAGCAACCTGAACACAAAGCCTAACACACTGGGAGAATAGGTGCTACTGCTAATTATTAAGCATATTCTCTACAGCCCTTATGATTTTTATTAAATGATTTATAGCTCACCATATTCTCCAAAAAATGCTGTTTCATTATTCTTTCAAGGTCAGAGACAAACAGAATATCACTGTAAGTTGCAAAATACTAAACATATTCAACTTGGTTGCAGCTATTCTGTGAGAGATTCTGATGACCGAAATTGTGATGAAAACTTTATTTCAGGAACCTCTCCTCTTCCCTGAAAATATGTGATAAATTTTTTTTAATGTAGCTTTCATTGTAAAAAGTAATTTTAAACAACCAAATGTAGCCTGTGGAATGAAAATCCTACAGAGTTGCTATAGCGTTATTTGCCCAACGAGTTACAAAAAGAACGACCCTCTTTTCAGTCTTCTTACTCTCTTCACACGCATCCAACAGCATTGATTTATGTTGTCCATGCCCCACAGCACTTTCAGATTTTCTCTATTCACATGATTGTTGTTTTCTTCTGAGAAGTTCTAAAATAACTGCAGCCAACTCTGTCCTTTTTGTGATCATCTTGTCAGAGGTTACCCTTCATTTACAGTTTCCATTAATTTTATTACAAATATCCACCTGCTTTGTTGATATTTTCAATGTGGTGTTCCACAGACAAATTTCACAGTGAGAAATTTGAATGGATTTCTTCTTCCAAAAGCACGTTCTCCCCCTATGTCTTATGATAACAGATAGAAAACTCATACCAGTACAGCTCTAATGCCAGCTTTTTAAAGTTTAACTTCTGGCTTAAATGGGCACTTGAATGTTAACTGGAGTAAGTCATTAATCACTGTATGCCTTCTTTTATTCCACCTGATTTTAATATTCTTTAATTCATATACTTTTATGAGAATTAAACTATGTAGAAAACAATTGCAACAGTGTCAGAAAAAGGCAATATATAGAGATAGAGATAGAGATAGAGATAGATAGAGATAGATAGAGATAGAGATAGAGATAGAGATGGTAGAGAAACTCACCAAGAAAAACTAACCTGTAAATTACCCCTGCACACACAATCACTTGCTTGCTAATGGCTGCAGACATATACACACCAATATGTCTCCACTTTTATGACCTGTGTTTAAGCCCAATCATCTTTAATCTTAATAGTGTAACAGGCTCCTAAGTGGTTTACTCATTTATCTATCCATCATGTAGTAGATTTTTATTTGTTCATAACTTTGGATCCAATAGTTGGAAGTAATAATGGACCAGTGAGGCCTAATCTTTTCCTCATTGTCTTCCCTCACCCAGTCTAGAACAATTCTGTAATTGTATTGGTCAGCTTACTCATTGCTGGAACAAAATACCTGATACTTAGCTCATGGTGTTACAGATTTCAGTCCATGCTTAATAGGATCCAAGGCAGAAACATTAGGGAGAAAGAGAATGGTGAAGTGAAACTGCAAACTTTATAGTGACCAGAAAGCAGAGCATAGGGGAAGAGCACCAGTCAGAGAGATATATGCTGTCCAAAGGTGTACCCCATGACCCACCTCCTCTAGTCAGGTCCCGCATCCTAATAGCACAGTCAGCATCAAACAGGAATGGAACAATCTGCTGATGAGTATAGTGTAACTGTTAGGGTTTATATCTAGATGCCCCCCACGTCCTCATAGGTGGGGCCTTTGGGAAATGATTGGGTCATGGGATTAGTTAACTGGTTAGTTTACAGCTAAATGTGATTTGGGAGGTAGATCTCGGTTGGAGGAGGTGGGTCACTGGGGGCCTGGCAGGATCTCTTTCTCCCTTCTTTCAAGTTCTCTCAGCTTCATGCAGCTATGCACTAAGCAAGCCCATTCTGCCAGGCCACCCTGCTTTAGGATCAGGTGACTCTGGACTGAACCCACCACAAACTGTGAGTCATAGTAAACCTTTCCTGCTTTAAATTGTGGTTGTTGGCTATTACGTCTCAGTGAAAACAGAAGTAGCTAACACACCCCATGTTCCAGTTACCATTCCAGGAATCAAATTGCCAGCTAAGATTAAGATGTTCAAAAATATTATTTTCCCTCAGTCTCCATTGCCTTCATCTCAAGGTCAAATCATCCACTATGCCATGATCTGACCTTAATTTACAAGTCCACGCTATCTAGTCACCATTCCCTGTCAGAACATCTGCTGATACACTCAGCACTTTGCTTTCCACAGAAGTGCAGTGTGCCTTCTTTCCTCCGAGTCTTGGCATTTCACATCTCCTCTGACTTCACCTTCAAACCCATCCCATTCGTGCCCTTTCCACAGGCAGTACATCCTGGCTATTGAGGTTTCAAGAAGAGATCCATCTTAGGCTTCAGATTTATGTTCCTGCAGCACTCAGAATTCTGCCCATTTGTTTTTGTTATGTTTTTTTAAATGAAAAACAAAATTTATATGTATATACAAGGATAACTGGAATAGGTCTATTGTTAATGTCTGTAGTTTATTGAGAGAGGAACAGTCAATGCTTAAAATTATCTTTTTTTCTGGACCAATTTTACACACTTCAGTTTGGTAATTGATCTGAAAACAATGTGCAGTATACAAACTATTGTTGAACTCCTACCATTTTGTATGATGAAGTTTTGCATCACTTCCAATGTTTTATTTAATTACTTTTATTATTTTTTACTTGTTACTGTCTTTGTTTGATCAATCTTACATTCTTATGTCTAATGGACTGCACAACTTCATTGAAGATAACAGTATGTAATGTAGCAACCACTGTAAATGTCTATCATTTTGTCTGGAGGTCATGTATCATTTTTGTTGTTTTTGTGTTGTTTTGATTTTGTCTTCATTGTTATCAGTTTTTAATTTTTAAAATATAAAGAAAAGAACTCTGCCAAACATACACTAAAACTGATGCTGAAACTCTGATTTAACCATAGGCCTTGAACACCCAGGGTGATATTTTTTATTTTTTATTTATTTATTTATTTATTTATTTTTATTTTCTTTTTCTGGTACTGGGACTCAAACTCACGACCTTGTGCTCACCAGACAGACACAGTGCCACTGAGCTAAATCCCCAGCCCCAGGGGGATATTTTTAGAAGAATAATTGGTGAAACAGATAAACCTTGAATCTTCAGTGGCTAAATAGGGTTTATATATCCATATACATAGTTTTTAGATTATGTTTGTATTATTTAGTATGTTTCTATGCAGTATACTATATACAAATGTGTAATACAATGTATAATATGTATTTATATATGATCACTACATAGAAATACATGCAATATAAAAATGTGTGCAATATGCAAATATAAATATGTAAAATATACAAATATATGATAGTTATATGTGGCATAAGATAGCATACATAATTGCATAACATAATTTTCATGCATTATATTCAACATGGGAAAGTGCAGTTTTGTTCTTGTTAGTAATTGGACAAAGGTACTGATGAGCAGCAGGTAGGTATCCACAAGGGTTTCAGGCAATCATGACCCAAGTCTTCTATGAGACCCTGTTCATCCTGCAAGTGAACAGAGAGAAAGTGGACTGATCATATGGTCAGCAGGCTGTAAGCCCCAGAAATGTCACAGAAACCTTCAGCTCAATCTGTTGTCAAGACTACTTTCTGTGATCCCACAGGATTATCAGAGAGGCTGAAAAGTTGTCTCCACCAGACAGATCATTTGCAATAACTGATCTCTGGAAGAAAAACATGTAAGTTTGATGGCCAGTCAACCATCCCTGATATTCTAGTAAGTTCTGAGGGGGTGGGCCTGAGTCTTGTTTATTGTTTTCTCTGTCTATCACAGTTTGGAATATAGAAGAGGTTCTTCGTGAATGTGTGTGAAAGCAAATAATGTTTCGTTTCTCTGGTCCCAGTTTGTCTTATTTTTAATCACACAGACACAACGAGATTGCAGAGATTTCAAATGAATTCTATTAAAACCATTATCTTTTTGAGCCGAGAAGTAGCACAACTTAAGTCCTGTGTCACGTCAGTTTCTCTTCAGACAATCTGTACTGAGTGCTTTCTTGCCCCAGGCTTCAGCCAAAAAAGAAACGGTACATTTTCCTCTAGTTGGAGGTATGAAGGTGCCTCCTCATTAGGCAAAATACTACATTTTCACTTGCCTCTGAGTACCAGAAAGATCTCTTTTTGACAAACTGCAGCTATCTGAGGTGTAAGGAGGCAACTAACTCCCCAGATCTTTTATTTATAATTCAAAGATATTAGAACCCAAACACATTGAAAATATTTTCTGGGGATTAACATCTAAACTATATAAAGAACTCAAAAACTTAACACCAAAAGTTCCAATAAAATTCCAAAAACAATAAATAAATAGGCAAACATTATGGTTTATATCTGGATGTCCTCTATTAGCTTCATACCTCTCATTGGCAGAGCTTTTGGAAGATGACTAGCCTATGGGGATGTCTTGATTACTTTTCTCTCATTGCTGAGACAAAATACCTGATGCTAAAGTTAAGGAAAGGAAAAGTTTACTAAGTTCACAGTTTGTGAAGGTTTCAGTCCATACTCAGCTGGCTCCAAGGCACAGTGGCTGATGGCAGAGGGCAACAGTTCATGTGGCAGAAATAACAAAAGCAACAAGAGGAAAAGGGGAGAGGAGTGCAGCAGCTAGCCTCTTTCCCTCCCTTAGACTGTATGCAAGCTACCCCCCACCGGGGTGAGTGTAGAACTCACACCTACAGCCCCAGCACTGGACCATGAATCAATCATAAACTCTGGAAGCCCACCCTATGAATGCGTGAGGCTTTGGGGGGATATTCAGACACAAACCGTAACAAGGGGCATTATGTTTCTCTTGCTCTCAGGAGGTAGGGTCTGGTCAGAACAGCTAGGTCACTGGAACTATGACCAGAAAGAGTATATCTTCTTCCTTGGCCCCTCACTTCTCTTGCTATTTCCTGGCCAGTATTATGTGCACAGTTTTTCCTCTACACAGACACTTCTACTTTATTCTCATGCACTGACCTTTCAGGTGCACAACGCCTGTCCTCCCAGGCATTCTTCTGAAATCTAGGTGGAAGCCTCCCTGCATCTACAACTCTTGCATTCTGCATGTACATAAAATCAACCCCACATGGATGCCAACGTGTGCCAGTAGCTTGAGCAGTAGCTAGCCCTCCTTGAATCATGGCTACCACAGCCTCTGATTGCTTGAATGGTTGAGCATTATGAAATGAATCCCAGCAAACCAATTCCCAAGTTCATGGTGGCAGAAGACAACAAAAGCAACAAGAGCACAAGGGAGGGAGCAGCCGACACTTCTACCATGTTTTCTTGTTGGAGCCAGCTAACTATTAATTGCAAATAGGAGCCAAAATAAACCTTTCACCCTCTAGGTTGTGGGTGTCAGGTGTTATTAACTAAGATAGGTTTTAGTACTAGAAGTAGGGTCATTCCTGTGACGGTTACCTGGCTTAGAAGCCTTTGGAACTTGTTCATTGGAGAAATTTGCATGGGTTTGGAGATGCTAGATAGAGGAGCCCTAGAATGCTGTTAGCCTAGGTTAATGTGAGATTTTAGTCATAGCTCAGAAAGTCAGTGTTATGGTTTGTGTCTGGATGTCCTCCCAAAGCCTCATGCAGTCATGGGTGGGCTTCTAGAGTTTATGACTGATTCATGGGTGTGAATGCTACATGCACCCTGGGGTGGGTAGTTTGCATACAATATAAGGGAGGGAAAGAGTCTGCTTGCTGCTGCTCCTCCCCTTGTGCTCTTGTTGCTTTTGCTGTCTTCTGCCACCATGAATTGTTGCAAAAGAGAGCATAGTTGCTGAAAAGTTTAAAAAGAATCCAAGTACTTTGCATCAGTACAGTAGGAAGGATGTCTTAGGGCATCTCAGATATCAGCAAAACTTCACCCCTCACAGGATTTAAAACTAAAAGACTTTCTTTGAGAAGAATGCCTCAGGGTACCCTGCTTCTAAAGGATTGCTTTGAGAATTGGTTTGTTGGGATTCATTTCATAGCACTCAACCATTCAAGCACTCAGTGGCTGTGGTGGCCATAAGTCAAGGAGGGCTAGCTACTGCTCAAGCTACTGGCACACCTTGGCATCCATGCGAGGCTGATTTTATGTACATGCAGAATGCAAGAGTTGTAGATGCAGGGAGGCTTCCACCTAGATTTCAGAAGAATGCCTGGGAGGACAGGCAGTGTGCACCTGAAAGGTCAGTGCATGAGAGTAAAGCCAAAAAATGCAGTGGACATGCCAGAAAGCTGGAGAAGCCAGGAATGTGGCAGGCAGTAAGAAAAGTTACTCCCCAGAGAGAAGCCATGAGAGGTGTAACCCACAATGGTATTGGGATAGGCCTGCCCACGCGGTTTGAAATTCATATAACATTGGCTCCAGCTGCTGAACACAGAACTATAACATTTAGTGTTTGCCCCACTGGATTTCAGTCTGCTTTGGTCCTATTCTTTCTATCCTCCTATTTCTTCCTTTTTGAAAGGGAATGTTTACCCTGTGGGTACATCAGCAGTTTTTAAACTTCCTTTTTTTGATTCTTACAGGGGATCACAGCTCAGTGTTTGCCTTGAGTCTCAGAGGAGACTTAGCACTTGGAGTTTTCAGCAATGCTGGAACTGTTTGGACTTTGGTAGCTCTAAGGTATGGACTAAATGAGTTTTGCCTAAAGAGACACTAATGAGTATCTTGAAAGGCAGGGATGAATGTTGTGGTTAATATCTAGATGTTTATATGTTTATTTCTGAGAACTCCATAGCTTTTGTAAGGTGGTTGGATTATGGAGGCATAACAGCTTGTCTGCTATTAGGAGGTGGGGTCTGGCTGGAAAATAGGAGACAATGGAGGAGTGACTTACAAGGACCTAAGTCCTTTCCTAACACCTCCCTTCTTTCTCTGCTTCTTGGCTGGCACCATGCAGCTGGCCTTCCTTCTACCCCAACCCTTCCACCATGTCTTCCTGCCTTGGAGCTACCACGGACTGGAAATGTGAGCCAGAGTAAAACTCTCCTCCCTCAATGTGTGGGTGTCAGGTGCTGTGACCCAGTAATGAAAAAGTAACTAAGACAGCAAACCAACTCAGTAGATAATTCTCAGAAGAAAAATAGCAAACTACCAATAAGTACATAACAAATTGAATTCCATCTAATTCCAGTAAAAATGACAATCATAGTTTTTAAAAATTAGTAAGTGGTGGTGAGCATATGAAGAAAAAGAAGTCTTCTACATTATTCATGGAAATGTAAGCTAGTATAACCACTATGGACATAAGTATAGAGGTTCCTCAAAAGCTGCACATAGGGATGCTGTTTGATCCAGCTATGCTGTCCCTGAGTATATTTCTGGAATAATTAAAGAGAGCATATTACAGTGACACATGCATACTTATGGTTGTTGCTATATAATTCACAATAGTTAAGCTGTGGAAACTGCCTAGTTGTCTGCAAACAGATGAACTGACAGAGGAAACACAGCATATATGCACAGCAGAACATTAGTCAACCATAAGGAAGAATGAGATCATGTCATTTTCAGGAAAATGAATGGAACTGGAACTAAGTCAAGCAAACTAAGCCAGAATCAGAAATTTAAATCTCACAAGCTTTGTTTGATATGAGTTATCTCAAAAAGGGAGCTGGCAAGAAAGTAAAAGGAAAACTGTTACAGATGAAGAAGAAGATCAGGAGGACAGGGAAAGAAGGAAGGGGACAATGGGAAATGAAAGTAATCAAGGTGTATTATATGCATGTAACAATGTAATAATATGAAACTGACTATTTTGCACCACTAATATACACAAATAAAAAAAAAACTTGCCAGTCTAGGATGGCACATGTTTGTCATGTATGATCCCAACCCCTTGACATGCCTACTGCAAGCATCACTAATGTTTCATACCTAATCCTTAGCCTTATCTGTGGCTTCAAATGATTTTCAGAACAGAGATTTGAATTTTGACTCAGAACTTATTTCAGTTGGCATTGAGGTGACTTTATTCTTCCTATCTGATCTACTCCATCCACATTTTTGCAGCTACAAACACTTGAAGGAAACGTGGATGACATAAATTTACAAAGATCACACAGGAAGAAGATAGCAATGTTAAAGCTAAGATTTGGGGAACCTGATCCCCAGTCAAGAGTTTTTTATTTCATACCACTTCTAAATTGAACATTCAAAGCAAAAGAAAATATTCCAAAAGGCTTGATGTGGGTGGGGTAGTGTATGTCACTTGACTGTATGGTCTAAAGACACCCGTTTTAGTCTTGTAATTTGGCTGAGGGCAAGCCCTGACATGTGGGGAAGTCTTGCATTTTGGGCTTACTCATTTGTTTTTCAGTGATACCAGTTTGTTCTTTCAGAAATGTGAAAAGTGCCACTGTTGCTAGCAGCCTAATTCTAAAGCTGTCTCTTTTAACCTCAATTGTTTCGGTCTTGGGTAAGGCACTTTGCTCTGCGGACCTCAGTTTTCTCAGGTACAAAGCAGGAAGATAGGAAAATGATCCTCAAGACCTTTGATGTGTTGTTCATATGGTTTCTCACTATCCAAGTCCCTAGAATGCTTTACTTCCTGGGCATTTCCATCAGTTGAAAAAAATGCATAAGGGCTACCAAGCAGGTTTGCTTTGGATGCCAGGCCTATCACCCTTGCCCTCCGCGTTGGAAGCTGATCCCTATCAGCAAAGTTAGCTTGCAGGGTGACTACAGCTTTCTGGATGCATAAAGCATCTGGATGCTGCCAACAGGAACAAAGACTGTTCCAGCCATTAGGCAACTATTTTGTTCCAGTGAATAGACATGGGGGTGAAAGGCATGTCCCTTGGGCAATTCTTAGATCCACTTCAAGGGGTCATCCTAGGAAAATGTTTTCTAAAGTGAAAGATTGGCAGAAATACATGGCAGAGCTACAGCCTCCAACTCCAGGCAAACCACCAGCAAGTAAAATGCAAAGCAGGGAAGCACTGCTGGAGGCTGAAGACGTTGGCCATGTCTTATTAGTGTACATGTCTCTTTACTGCAAACACACAGAAATGGCACAGATGCAAAATTGTGCTTCCTGCTTTTCAGGAGACCACAGTTTTCTAGGGCAGACATACAGACAACTAAGAAAATCTTATTACAGTAATAACATGAACATTCACCTAAAGATTGTGATTTATTTTAAGGAAGAAGTAGTGTCATCAACCTCAGATTACAGATCAGAATAGTGAATGTTCCAGAACGGCTAGGGGAGGCCTCCCTTAGGAAAATGTAATTCAAACCACATGAATCTCACCAGTAGTGACCGCTCCTTATGGACAGATACAGGGGGATGGGTCTTGGCTGTGTTGGAAGAAGAGTCAAGACGTAGGAAAAGGAGCACCACAGGGAGATGAGGAAGAGGACTTTTTCTCAGTTGGTGAAGTAAAAGTTCCTAACAGAAATCCTCACTCAGGTGTCCTAGGGGTGCCCTATGCCCCGAGCAGCATGTACAGACCGAAAGACCTAATTGCTACAGCCATGTTAACTTTCCCTTTGATCAGGTAGACTTCCCATTCCCTAAACTGTAGCTCCCTGGAGCTCTTTGGGACTACATTTTTCTTCCTTGACTTAACTAAAGAGTAGCTCTAAAGACAAATGAGGCTTCTTACCTCCCCTTAAATCAGCTAACCTACGGCAGTGCTGGGGGCAACAATAAACAGCAATATCTCCACACTTCACAGAAGTACAGAACAGTGCAGCAAGCGTCACTCTTCTCCACCTGCACCTCCTTCCCTGGAAATCAAGTCCTTCTGTGGCGCTCTAGGAAGCAAAAGAAACTGGAAGGATCAGGTTTCTAAAGGCCATGTCCAGAGTGGCTTACATTACCTCCACCCACATCACAGTGCCCAAAATCCAATGTATGATCAACCTGTGGTAGACAAATATCTTCCCCCATTCCCAAGAAGACAAAGTGAGAGGAACATGAGGCACTTGTCCTTCCACCTCTCCTCTACTGCAGCATTTCTCCAGGACAAGGCTACCATGCCCCAGGTCTTTTCTACTTTCTCCAGAGATAGATTTAAATACCATGTACTGCTAGTATGATTTGCAGCAAACACACAGTTTCACAGTGTCCTTGGTATTTTTCAACTGCTTGGTGCCACAAAGACCACAGGAACACAAAGGATTTTTTATTCCAAAGGTTCTGGCTAGCTTAGCTGGCATAAACATTTGGCCCTGAGCTGTAATAATACCCTTGGCCAATATTAGAGAGGTAGACTCCTCTGCAACCAGGCTTTGAACACAACTGGCTGTGGTCAACTACTGTTCAGCCACTAGTGTCCCTATGCAGTGGAGAGGGCATGCAGGGAAGACCAAGCCAGGAGGTCACTTCCCAACTCCAGACATTTCGGATCATTGGGAGACCCCAGAATCCATACCGAGGAGTGAAAGAAAGACTTGAAGAGGTCTGAACTACTGCTTCTCCAGGAATTATAGTCAAATTAGGGGTAAATGGTGATTTCAGTTTTTTATATTTTTAGGATGGGAAGATTGGTTATACCATATCAAAACATTATTGTAATGTTAGTGTGAAATATTATTGTAATGTTAATGTGAAATGCTACTATAGGACAAAAGAAAGTTTCATGGAGGAAAATAGCATATGAAGTCAAAATGAGAGAGAAAGAGAGACAGACGGACAGACAGAGGGACAAAGAGAAGTAAGAGAGAAAGAGAGAGAGTCAAATAATGCTTGAAAAGTATAAGATCAGCAAGTATATTTCAGGCATAGAAATGACATGTATCTTGGAATTACCAAAAAGCCACAGGTGTGATTATTATATAATGAGATAAGAATAACATTACCTGATGCTATTACATATACCAAAGGTGAATTTTAATTAGAACCCAGGTGGTAACTAAGAAATCAGGTATGAAGAGATTTCACTTTTACTGCTTATTTGCAAAATAATTATATATCACAATTATTGCTCAGTGTCTTAGTTACTTTCTCATTGCTAAAACAAAATACCGAACACTCAAAGTTAAAGGGAGAAAGTTTTATTTAGTTTGCAATTTGTAAAGGCTTCAGTATATAATTGGGTGGCTCCAAGGCAGGGTAGTACATGGCACAGAGGCAACAGTTCATGGTGGCTGAAGACAGCAAAAGCAGAGAGAGAGAGAGAGAGAGAGAGAGAGAGAGAGAGAGAGAGAGAGAGAGAGAGAGAAAGGGAGAGAGAGACAGAGAGAGAGATGGGGGGTCCTTCTGTCCCTTATATTGTATACTATCTACTGAGATTAGGGCAATAGCAGTCCAATCAGTGGACTGACCCAGCAAACATTCACCCTTAATCCCAGCATTGAAGTATTAATCAATCGCACTGTAGATTCAGCCACCTCCAAGAAAAACTCTACGAGTGCATGAGGCTTTGGGGGAAAATCTAGACACAAACTGTAACACGAGGAATGACAGTAGATCTTGCTTTAAGTGGAAAACATAGGAGAAAGAGCGAGTGAGGCACTACTATAGAGATTAACTAGCATCAGAATTTTATTTCTCTTCAAGAAGAGACCCTCCAACTTTTTCTCTAGAATGTAATATAATGAACTTTCTCTCCTTCTGGCTACTGATCTCATTTTCATTTCTGGGTATAGTGGCTTCCATTCTGAGCTCATTTCAAAATTCCAGCTTACAGGACACCCAGGTGTCACAGCAGAGTATTTACAAAATTTAAACATTTGGTATGGTAGAAGAAAGATTCATACAAGTTTCTTTTGGTAAATGAAGATTTTGTTTATCAAATGTTCAACAGGAAAATTATAAGAAGTTACTTGTCCCTCTGGGGAATGAAGTCCACCATAGTATTTCACTATCTGCTAGTTTTGACTACAATGGATGAATATTTTCTGAAATTAATTTAACTATTTATTAAATTAATTTAACACATATATTGTGAATCCACTCTTCCACAGACACTGTACTCTGTTATGGGTTACAAAATTAAATAAGTTGTGATCTCTGTCTTCCAGACCTCATAGCATCCGTGTGATGGGGTTATAATAAAGGGCTCTGAGTTCACCTTAGATGTCCTTGTGAGTTATCAGTAAACCCTGATAAGTCAGCTGATAGTTATGGCAATAGAATTTGTAATAAATGTAGCTATTTCTCACTCATTGGATGTGATTTTATTTAGTGGCTATAGAGAAATACCTCATGTTTGCTCTGATACTAGCTACGACTCTTTCCTGGAAAGAACATAGTAGTATATAAATGCTGATAATAAGGCCAGAATTCACCACGTATTTTTTATGTACCAAATGTTAAAGCTACATCTAACAGAGGATTAGTGCTCAGTGGATGACACTTAGTATTTAAAGCTTTAATTCATCCTCAACAACACCAAGAAGTACATATAATCATTACTCCAACTTTGTAGATGAAGAAAATAAGACTCAGAAAATTAATTATCTTCTTCAGGATCACCTGAGCAGATTTGCAAATCCATTTGACTTTTCCTAAGCTCATTTCTAGACTTTATTAGGACTGATCCAGGGATAGTTTTGTGCCTTGAAACGGGTGATCTTTCCAACATCAATTACATAATTCTAGAATATTCTATTCAACCCTATCCTCTGCCTGGAGAGAATTCAACCAGTTTCCTCGCTTTCTGTGAGCTCTGCCCATTTTTCAGCTTAAGGCTCCTGGATAATTCTTCCTTTCACCAGCCTTTCTTTGTTGGTTTTCATGGAATATCCTCCTTTTCATGTACAAATTGATGTTCATGGTGTCAAAAGAGGTCAGCATGCCAATTTTTAAGATCGATCTTTTCTAGTACTTTCCTCCATTTATTTGAGTTACCTGTCTTTCTACCCCAAAGCATATCTTCTTTCTCCACTCAGGAGACCACCAGGCTAATCTGATCCCCGTCCTTGGTTCCTAAGTTGATAAATAATCTCTAGCCACAAACACAGGACAATGCTTGTAGGAAAGACATCATTTGTCTTCCCTCTTTAGGGGATTATAGTACTGCACAGCCTCCTTTCTTGTGTTGGAAAGTTCTCAATTTAAATATTTTATTCCATTGTCTAACAGCCTCGCTGTGGTATGTGATAGGAAACTATGTTTGACGTTTCCCTCCTCTCAGCTGCCAACTCACAGCAATGCTCATTGTGCTTTCCTTAAGAACAGCAGGCTTCAATATAGCACAGAGAGTTGGATCCTATCATAGAAAAATATACCCCATTCTCAGAAGGAATCTGAAAATACAGACATAAAATGGTAATAACTATTTCCGTGTGAATAAGATTGTAGTCATTTTACTTTTTCTTCTTTTTATCTCTGATTGGAAATGTACATCAGTAACATGAAAAGGAAAACTCTATGGAAAAATTACATGGTAAAACCTACGGTGCTTAAAAGCAGAATTATAACTAAAAATATGCCATTTTATTCTTCATGAGAATTCACGGGTACCAGTCAGAATCAGGGATATGCTATCAGCAAATTTAATACCACTATTTATGTGTGTAAGCGTCAATGAATGCTCTTTCACTTCGCTCAAACTGTCCCTTTACCTAGACCAAAACTTCTGACCTCCAAGTGTATCTTATTACCAACAACTTTCCCAATTCTAGCAATACCTCCACCCTGCAAAGGATTCTGTTTAATTTTGCTCTGGACATTTCCATCCCTCTAAGAAGCTAAATAATGTTTTTAATTGTACTGGTCAGCGATTGCATCTTTCTTTTTCCCCCCTCTCCCACTTTTCCTTTTCTATCCTGAGAGAAGTTACAATTTATTACTACAGGTCTGGCACTGTAGCATTTTCCGTATTATTCATCTTACTTCAACCTTAGAATAATACTGTAAAGTATTTTTAATTCACATTTAATGGATGTGGAAATAAAGTCTCAAGACATAAAAGGACTTACTTAAAATGGTAAAACTTGGGCAAAAAAGGCCCAGCACTGAGCTCTGGACTGAGTAGTTTTTTCTTTCTTTGCTGAAAGGCTATTCTTTAGGAGTGAGATAAGACTTGACTCTCCTTTGCTCCCCCTCCTCAAACTTTTAGTATATGTCCTGCCGAAGCAAGCACCCCCTCCTCAAACTTGAACAAAGTTTCATAGGATGCTGGTTAGTTTATTAAAATGGTGGCTGTATGCTCTTCAAACCATATGCTTGGCTATTACCCTGGATAATATACCTACCAAAAGAGAGTGAATTCCTTGGTCCAGGGGCATATGTTCAGAATGGTGAAGTCATTTTTACTTTGGTTATTATCCTTTCTCTGTTTCCACAGTATTTCTTTTATTTATTTATTCTTTAACTTAAAAAAATATATCCTTGGTAAGTGATATACTTGAGACTCTGTTCATGCAGTGATAAAGAACCCTCAGTTCCTACTTCCAAAGGTTCAGAGAGGAGGGTGAACAGCTTTATTCTTACTGTAGGGAGGATGCTCTCAGACCTAGATATTGGGTGCTCTTGATTCATAAAGAAAGCTCACTTTATCTCATCTGGAAATGGGATCTGTCTAAGGCCATACCATCCTGAACCACCCGATCTCGTCTGATCTCAGAAGCTAAGCAGGATAGGGCCTGGTGAGTACTTCGATGGAAATGGGATCAAAGATGGCTTCTTAGAGAAAATGATGTGGTTGAACTTGCTAGCAGAAAGTGAGAAAATTTCTTTGGGATATTGGTGACTGGTCCTCTAGTGGTTGGGAAATCTTTATCATCACTTCTAGGAATTCAATCATGAGTTAATACCAAAAAAATCTGGCTTCTTATGACACACAACTTAGCTAACTCATATCTTAAAGGACAAGTATGAAAAAGGTGATAAATAAAGATAAATAAGCGGATTCAAGCTTAGGAATATTACAGAGAAGGAAAGTGATAAAGAGAGAAGAGCTTGTGTGAGTGGAGGGAGAGGAAGGGCAGGAGGAAAAAAAGTGGGGAGGAGGGCCAGGTGTGAGAGTTGGGGCTCAGGATCCAGTCGCGTGATGAGGAGGGTGACCCTGTTCCTTAATGGCAGCCCCAAGAATGGAAAGATACTCAGCCAGATTCTAAACCACGTGAAGGACTACGAGGATCCCAGACAGAATAGCTAGCACTCAGTGTTGGACGGTAGCACTTTACAACCACACACGTCACTCTCCCAGGTTGTAGCATGCATCTTGTTGAAAGTATAGCTGAAATCAAGCACACTGTTAACCTAAATGTTTGTTGATAAACATATGGATAAATAAATTTTCTTTGAATTCTTAGGAGCTTTTTAATGAATAAAAATACTTGACATTATGCTGGTCCACATGTTCAAGGAAAGGTATCTGGGAAAATAAAATCATAGAGGAACATTCTTAATTGACCAAAGTCCTGATTACTTTGAACCCATTTTGACCTGTTTGCATTACACACTACTTATTATAAATGATGGCATTAAGTTGTGTGTCATAAGAAGCCAGATTTTTTTGGTATTAACTCATGATTGAATTCCTAGAAGTGATGATAAAGATTTCCCAACCACTAGAGGACCAGTCACCAATATCCCAAAGAAATTTTCTCACTTTCTGCTAGCAAGTTCAACCACATCAGACTGTGTTGCCAGGGCTTACAGTTCAGTGGTGCTGATGTTTCTTATTTGGATCCTCAATACATTCACTTCAAAACAGCCAATTTCAGCCAATTCCACTTGCACGTGCAAATCTCTGCTGTGCAAATCTGGAATGAGCTGAACTTTCTGAATCAGTGCTTGATTTCACAACTTCCCAGGGAGTCAAGATGTTGTGTACTAATGCAGAAGGTGCTTCCCTGAAACTCTGTAATTCTGAGGATCCCTTGGTCTTACAGCCAATTCAGAAGGTGATAATTGGAAAGCTGTGGACTTGGATGGAAGTCAGAAGAAGGGAATTAACCCAAAGTTACTATCTCCAAAAAAGCAAAGATAAAAGAACTGTAACCTCAGCAGAGCAGCTCAAACAGGAACTGATTTAGACAACTGTGATCAGTCTGGGTGTGACCTTCAGAAAGCCAGCTTGAGAGGTTGCAGTGTGAAGGGGACCATATTCAAAGAGATGTTGATGCCAATGTCCCAAGTCTGGGGTTCTGTGGACTCATTACAAGCCTTTGGTGCCCTGAACAAAGAATTTGATGGACACATGGAAAGGGTTCCAAGATTTCACACTTAGTAAAGATAGCAAAAGGAATATGCTCTCCAGAGTGAGAGTGAACCAATTAAAGGTAGGAAAAGAAAGTATGCTTTGTAGAGTGACAGCAGGTGACTGTAAAAGTTCACAGGAGCTACAAGGTTAATGGTAGAGGTCTTTAGGTAGCCCTCATTTTTCAGACTGACCTCAGATCTCAGCAATCCTATTAAAAATCTGCTTGATTTCATGCCAGAAGAACTGAAGATAGTTCTTTCTGACTGGTTCCAGTTGCAGGGTTTGGAACTGTGTTTTTTGCATGTGTCCTGGATCTCTCAGCCACCTGGCCATGCCCTAATCTCTTGCATCATTTCCTCCTGAGAGATAAAGCTCTATAATTTTTATGGAATATTTAGGATCTGGAGTTCTCTGTCTTCATACAGCTACTCAGAGCTGAAAGGGCCTGTAGCCTCTCCTTACTGGTGTTTATGTGATTTGCATTGCCTTGGGATGTTGAGGCTCCCTGGCTGAGCTGGAGAAAATGAGAAAATAGTTAGTGCCTGTGTTTGTCAAGAACTGTTGGGCCTCCTGTTCCATGGGAGAAAGCTTGAATTTGTCACAAGAGTCATGAGTTATAGCCTAGATCACTATCTGAAGCCTGGAGTGGATAAATTTATTAATAGGTTGAAGATACAGAGCCCCTGTATGAGAAGAATCAGGGTAGAATATTTTTTGATCTATCTTAAAAGATGGACTATGACAGATCTAACAATTAAAGACATTGTATCTCCATATTATTATTAGTGAGAAGTTATCTAAGTTTTATTTCCATGTTTCCTGTGCAGAAACTATGGTGAAAAGGAAGGAATATTAGACAAAATAGCTGTGCTTGAGAATCATAGTCCTACTAAGAGTATATTATGAATCCAACTAAAAACAGGAGTCGCAGTACAGATGTATATTTAAGCTGTGGCGGGGTTAGGGAATTTGCCCTCCATGATCTGTTGTGGACCAAAAAAACTACATAACCTGCCTTTTAATTTTCCTCTTAGATAAAGCTACTTCCATCAGTAAACCATGCCTTCTCAGGGTCTTAGATGGGCAGGTGACTGATGTGTTGCCTACCTGCATAGGTATGGGAAATTCTTTATGATAATCTCAGAAACGTGTAGAAGCATCACCTGGCGGTAAGCTGTTTCCTTATCAACTACAAGTAAACTTTTGTCTCAAGAGTAATCCTGACAATATGGGAAGTCAGATTTCTAGTTTCTGGCCTAAAGTTAGTTTCATAGCTTCTTCTGTTAGCATGGCTGTAGCTGCTATCACTCTCAGGTATGGTGGCCATATGGCAGCCATTCTAATTTTTTTGAAAAGTGTGCCACTAGGTGGTGTTCTTCTCCCAATTACTTTGGATCAAAACATCCAAAGTAATTCCTCTCATTTCTTTTATATAAAGGAAGAAGGGTTTTCTTAAATCAGGTATTCCTAGGGCTGGAGCCTGAGTGAAAGCATGCTTTATTTCTTGAAAGGCATTGTCAGTCACTTGTGTCCATTCTAAGGGCTCAGATTCAGTATCTTTGACAGCCTTATATAAAGGTTTTGCTACTAGTCTCAACTTAGGCATCCTGATCTGGAGAAAGCCACCATTCTTAGAAGGAACAAAACTGTTGTTTGGTGGAAGGGGGCCTGAGATCACAGATACTCTCGATTTGCTCCCTAGA
This sequence comes from Chinchilla lanigera, assembly GCF_000276665.1. Taxonomy (NCBI): domain Eukaryota; kingdom Metazoa; phylum Chordata; class Mammalia; order Rodentia; family Chinchillidae; genus Chinchilla; species Chinchilla lanigera. Next base: position 2,165,897 of record NW_004955461.1, read on the forward strand.
CAGCTGTTGCTCACCAAGTATAAGAATGTATCCCAACTACTGGACTTTCTGAAGGGATATTTGAGCCTTTTCTTTTGGGACATTATATCCCTTCTTAGCTAGAAAATTGATGGGCTGGTAGAATGATGGTTGGATAGCTCCCAAATTGGACTGCACAATAAATATCATCTACACACTATGGGATGTTTTCTTGGTTAAACTCTAAACTATAGGTTTCTTAAGTTCTTTCCCAGTGCCTGAGCAAAAGGTGAGGGCTATCTCCAAAATCCTGTGGGAGAATAATCCAAGTGTATTGGTTTTGAAGTGGACTTTTCACATTCAAAGGGAAACAGAAACTGGGAATCAGGATGGAGGGGAATAGAAAAGAAAGCATCTTTGAGGTCCAAGACCTCAGACAACTAATTTGTATCTCCTGGAATTTAGGAGAGATTGTTTATAGATCTGTCCCCAGAGGTGGATTGGGATTCCAGTTTCGCTAAAGACAGAGGTTTGGTACCTTCCTATATTTTCTTCAAGGTTTTACTATGGGGAGAATGGAAACATTGCAAGGGGATTGGCAAGGCCACAAAAGGCCCCACTTGAGAAATGTGTCTATGGGAGGCTGGAGGTCTTTGCAGGTTTCTTCTTTGATTGGCTAATGCTTTCTGTTGGGAAATTGACTGAGATTTTTTCACTTTATAACTGCTGGCATTGCTGAATTTGCTCTCCTGGGTATCCCATTTATACCTGCAGCAGGAGCTACCTGCTGGCTAACTTAGCCAGAGACGCTTTGTATAGTTTCAACAGGTAAAATCTGCTTTGGCCTTTTCCAGAATTAGAGAACTGTGCCCAATTTTGCTAGTAAATATCTTCGTAGTAAGAGAGTAGGACACTGTGGAACAATTAAAAATCCATGGTTGGACATTTGACCTTCAAACTGGCATGTCAGAACAGTTGTAAAGAAGTGCTGACTAGAGGTTCCATTGACCCCACTTATGGCTAGAGATCTAGAAGGGAGTTTCCCAGAGAAAAAAGTTAAAACAGAGTATGCCACTTTTGTATCTATAAGGAATTAAATTATTTACACATAATGTCCAGGGTCTCCTGGGTTTCCTTGGAGGCGATGGAGGTGTCCACAGACAAGGCCTCTCCAGATTCCCTTAAACCTCTTAGCACTCTTCATCAGAGTGGGAGGTGAGGGTTTTGGCCTAGCCCTATTCTGGCAGCAGAGACAGTCAGTCCTCCAGTGCCGTGAGTCAGGCACGTTGGCTCCCTGACACACAAAGCAGGGTCTTGGCAGGGGCTTGTGGAATCACATGTCCGCTCTGTAGTTTCCTTGCATTTAAAGCAGGAACTCTTTTCCTGATTGGTCTTGGGTTTTCTCTTGGACAACTTAGGTATGCTTAAGGCATTGCTAATTGCAACAAGCACAGTGTACTCAGCCTTTTTTCTTAGTTCTTCTCCTTTTCATCCTCATCTAGATCCCAGTTGTTGAACACAAAAAAGGGTCTGTCCAACAATTGGATCATAGAATCTGGGGACCCATCTGGAATTTCAGCAATTTTCTTTAAATATTTGCAGCTTATTAACTAATGAAATGTCCCATCAGTGTCAGTCCCTTCTTGGAAGATAGATCTCAGTTTGTATACTTAGGGAAACCTTCTGCTATTTGGCAATGAAAGACAGCCGGATTTTCCTCCTTGCCTTGCAAAACTTCCCTAATCCTTCCATAATTAACAGGTTACTTAATGCATCTTTTTATTACTGTGATAAGAAATCAACACTTTATGCCTCATGTGCAGTCCACTGTTAGAATATTAGTCTCAGTTTTGTTCTGTTGGGGGTACAACTTCTCTAGGATGATTCCCTTCTCTTATTGCAGCATATTTTTCATCTGTGTATCTCCTCACATGGATAGGATTTGTTAACTATTGATTCCAGCTCTGCTCACAGCTATTTAGTTGACTTTCACTGGCTGTTCCCTTTGTTCCACTAAGGCCCTTAGGCACATGTTTCTATAGTACCTCAATTTCAGTTACAAGAAACAGGAGATCTAACTTGATTTAGAAGAGAAGAGGGGAAGAGGACTACATGTTGTGTGAAAGCAGAGGCTTTAGCTCTTACCTATAGAGGCAAGATTTTCTGGTGTTGTTATGGTTTGTGTCTGGATGTCCTCCCAAAGCCTCATGCAGTCCTGGGGCAGGCTTCTAGAGTTTATGATTGATTCACGGATATGAGAGCTACACCCAGCCTGAGGTGGGTGGTTTGCATACAGTGTGAGGGTGGGAAAGAGACTGCTTGCCGCCACTCGTCCCTTTTGCTCTTGTTGCTTTGCTGTCTTCTGCCAGTGTGAATGATTGCCCTCTGCCATGTGCCACCCTCCCTTGGAGCCAGCCAAGTGTGGACTGAAACTTCTACAGACTGTGAGCTAAGTAAACTTTTCCTTCCTTAATTCTGATTGTCAGGTATTTTGTCTCAGCAATGAGAGAAAGGTAACCAAGACAGGTGCTCATAAAGTCAGTTAAAACAAAACAAAAATGGTGGCCAAGCATGGTCAAGTTTCTGACTGATCCACATGATGAACCAAACTGGCCAATAAACATGGTGGAAAGGTGAATCAGCAAGCCTGCCAGAGGTCTTAAGAAACAGAGCCCTGAGAAAAGGACTCATGAAAACCACCCAGAGATAAAAGTCCACCTAGGGAGAAGGTACAGATGAGAATGTGAGCACAACAGGGGGCTGGCTGGACAGGCAGCTACTCAAGCAGGAGACCAAGTTACCAATAACTATTTCTCCTAAAAGAGTGAGAAAACTGAACAAAGTACTGAGAAGAACAAAAATATAGGCCTGAAAAGCACACTAACTTCTAGGTTGCATACATGAAACCTGAACAGTCTTTTCTGAGACTGGTTAATAACAGGTTCCCTGGCAATTTACAACCTGGCTGAACTGAACAAGAAATATGTTAACATTTTCTGCTGTTCTGTTAGTGTCCTGAACAAAGAATGGACAAGCCACGTGGAAAAGGAAGTGAGGGTTTTACATTTATGAAAGGTGGGCAATGAAGTACACTGTACCAAGTGAGAGCAGCCCATAGAGAAAGTTCACAGTGGCCACAAGGTTAATGGCAGAGGTCTTTCTGTCCATCGTTCTTCAGGTTGATGTCAGATCTAGGCCATCCAATCAAAAATCTGCTGATTTTATATCAGAAGAATTGAAGATAGCACTTTCTGATTGGTCCCAAGTGCTGTGTTGGGAACTGTGCTCTGAGCATGGGTCCTGGATCTCGGTGACTGACAGATCACACACACTTGTTCAGCCAGTTGGCCATGACCTAATCTTCTGCCTTACCACTACCTATGTCACAAAGTGTCAGATAGGAATTTCAGGGACTGGAGAAGATGGCCAGATGAAAAATATTTTGCTTGTCATTCAGTGTCTCTACCTATTCTGTTGCCTAGAAGAAATGATGCCATAAGGGAATTTAAAAAAATATTTATAGAATTATGCTTGTTGTTTTCAGTAGTGCGTGGGGGAAAAATGAAATTTTCCAACATTTTGATTTTAACAAGGAAGCACCCATTTAATAGATGTAGGGAAAATAAATTACACACCTGATTTTTGAATAGAATAAGTGGATTTGCCTGGTTTTGTGACCAGCAGTAGTATCTAATACATTTGCTTTTAAATAGCCATGATGTGGAAATACCACCTTGGTTTAATATGAGTTTGAGAGCTTTAATTTATGAAAACTACAACACATATAATTATATTTATTCATTATCTAGATACAGTACAAATCTTTAAATTGTTAAACCTTATGAAACTTTGAAAAGATTGTTCAGGCCTATAGAGAGCTTCAGTGATACCTCTCCTCTTTAAATATCCTCTGCTTCATTGTGAGTATGGTAAGTCAGATTCCTTAAGGTTATATTTTCCAGGTTCATTTCATATATCTCCTTTTTTTTTAACAAAACGGTAAATTTTTTTAAAATCACTTTTACTAATTGATACAGAATGGAAAGAAAGCTATCATTGTACACCATGCTGAAGGTACACTGAAACTCTTCAGATGAATGAACAGTTTGCTTACAGCTACAACTTTTAAATGAGCACTCAACAGAATTTCACCCTGGGTAAGTTCCATTCAATATCAGACCAGCCTGTTCCTTCTATCTGCACTACTGGTCTAATTTTCTTGTATATACTCAACCCAAGAATAGGAAGATACTGCAAAATAAAAACCTGAGGTGCATCATTAATACCACTGAATTCAAATGCCAAATGGTTTAAACCTGACCAGCTTGAAAATAGATATTAAACCCAAATTCAGTGTAAGAAAGACCATAAATATGAATAAAAAGAGCAAAGTCACATTGTATAGAGCAGCATAATTGCAGATAAAAACTAAGCAATGGGGAATGAGGAATTTAAAATCAGCAGCTTGATTTTATAGCCACAAAATAATTAATAAATTTGGCTGGCCTGAGACTTAATACCAATTAGTACCTATGGTTCTTGTACTTTTCTTTTTCTGTTTGTTTTTATCAAATTTTAGCCCAACTCTCTGGAGTCATTTTTCTCTCTATAGCAGCAGAGCTAGGGAGGGCCTTTATTTCCCTACCAGTATGCCAGTGTCCTATGTTTCCCCCAAGAGCAGGGATATAAGCTATATCTGAACACGTCTGAATCCTGACTCATCAATTTGAGACAAGGAATCATCAAAACCACTTTTTTCTCCTTTGGGAGAGTAACATATCTTTAATGTTTTGGTAGCTTATTTTAATATATTTACATGTGCAAAGTTTTTCTCAACAATAAGGGTGCTCACTTATGAACAGTGGGAAGAGACTGGATCTTTACAAGTAAAGAAAAGTAACTTTAAAAATGAATTCTTTGCTTTGCTTTATTGTTCGTTACAAGACACTGAGGTATTATATTGAGAAATATCTACTTTCATATTCAATATATGCCTAAATTACATTGCAAATATTTAACTCTGTACTGTATTTTCAATAATTATAGAATGTGTCATTCATTCACTAAACGGTACTTCTGTAAGAGACACCTAAGACTGCAAATGGACTTGAAAGATTTATACACAGTGCACTTAGCAATGGCACATTTTGGATTTAGGATATACTGCATTAATAAACCATATGAAATGTTGCAAAACCACATGCAAGCCCCTAAAAACAGTGTGTAATTAATACTCATGAACATTTAAATATTGCTAAAGAGCAAATAAGGAAGTAGAATTGTATAAAAAAGAATGGAGAGTTTCATACAATTCGGGTCTTAGGGAAAATGACTTGCAGCAATGGAAGGTTGAGGCCTTAAAGTACAGACTGGGTAAAGTAAAGACTGTGGGCACTAGAGACATAACCAGCCCTCCAGCCAATGAAATCATGTAGGATCCCAAAAGGAGAACAGATTCATCAGTACTAGGAATTAGGACTTCAACATATTTTCCTAAGGGTAAATTTTACTCAGGATATAATGTATCAGGAAGGAACTTGTAAAAAAGTGTTAGATTCATCAAAAGGACAAGAATGTAAAAACTAGGAAAAATCAATTGCATTCACAAACAAGGGAGCCATCAGAATCTTAAGAACATTATTTCAGTGGAGTGGGTTATTCCTGGGGTACCAAGAACACATGGCATAGTCTGTACTTGAGGAAAGTCAGTCTAATGAATACCATCAAGCAAAAACAGAAAAAGGCATCACACCCTGCCTTGAAGAGTCATAGAAAGCCTCTGGAAGAGGTGGCAATTGAACAGCCTTTAACATGAAGATAAATCATTCAAAGGAGAAGGGAAAAACATACCAGCCTATGTTTACAGGTGGGTAAAGAGGGAGAGAACAGAAAAAGCATAGCGAGTGAAGAGCTGTTAAGTCATTCGGTGTGGAGGGCAGAGTGTGAGGTGGGCAGAGAGCAGAAGGAAAGAAAAGAACATGCAGAAGGTACAGGAAGGTTCTAATGCAGGACTTGTGAAGGTTCTTTTCCGGCCACTAAGCCTTACTCCCAGCTCTTTTCTCATCCTTGCCCGGTGTGGGAAAACACTTTGTTGAGTTTCCATTAAGTTCAGCTTTTTCTTGCTTTAAAAGCGCAGGCTGGCATATGCCACAAAGCAGGTCCCGCAACGGATGTGTAAGGTCAGAAAATGACTTTCTGTCAACATTCAACCCCGCCTGGGCTCCCGGCTCTCCACCCCCACAACATTAACAAGAAAATAAGAACGGCCCAGCTGTCCTGCTTGATGTCACTGGGTAAATTATCTTTTATTAGGGATCTGTAATTGTTTTTCACTGAGCTGTGACCTAAATTTAGCGGTGCTGCCGGGTGAGCCCCAGCCAACAGGATTTCCCTGAGAACACGATGAAGTTCCTGTATCTATTCAATTCACTAACTAGAAAGAGAACAAGCAGCCAATTTTTTTCCCGCTCTTCAGTAAATCATGTGTCCATTTAGTTTGACCAGAATTTTTCTAGAATACAATCTGAACAGAAAAGAAACAGCACAGTTGAAATATTTCCCATGGCATTAACTCTGAGGCAGAAACCAAATTACAGGAAGTAGATATGACTTTCTTACAATTAAAGACCCTAGGTTTACACACTAAGTATTTCCAGTCTAAGGTCAAGAAGTGCCTTCAGTGTAGTCAGGGTGACTTGGGGTGACATGAAGAAGAATCAAGTTGCCTCACTATGAGCAGGTAAAGAAAGAAGAGAAAGAAAAGGGAAAGAGAAATTTTAAAAAGACAAGGAAACACAAACCTGGTAAAATGTTCCCAGTGGGAATTCATGAAAGGGCCTACTGTAAATGACTGTTGCTTCCCAACACCTTAATCACAAAACCCCAGCCAAGGTTCAAAGAAGGAAAATAACTTATCTAACGAAAGTACATAGGTTGGAAAGAATTTAGCCAAAGTTTAGAGCATCATCTTCTGACCCAGGTTCCATGTTACTTTATCAACACTACTCTGTGGCATTTGACAGTATGGACTGTTGACCATGGAGCACGGACATCTTGGAATTTTGTAGGCCAATAATCACACAGATTGAAAGCGAATAATTCTTAACTTACTCATCCTGGCTTATTTTTGACAATACCCGAAGATGTCACCCCATGACTGACATCTGCTGTGGCCCTTGCTGGAAGCATCCAATGGATGATGTTTTACTAGTGAGTCAGTCACTGTCTCCTTGTGTAAGGTGAGCAATAGTCACAACACACCCTTGAGAAGGCTGTCTTTATTTGGGAAACCAAGACATACACACATCCTGATGCTGATTTATAGGACTTTCTGCTATCAGTGGTATTAATCCAGTTGGATTTCACAGCAAATTTGTTAGACAGACTGACCAGGTGACATTCCTTCCATTGTACAAATGAAGGAACTGAGGCTTACAGAGTTCAGTCAGTGGTTTAAGGTCACAAAGATCTTGAGCTGCAGAACTTAGTAAAGGCTGGGATACATTGGTCCTTGTCTCGTGTTTTCCCTTGTGTTTTCTCAAGGTTTTAAGATTATGAAAATTCTATGTCAAAGCACCCTGCAGCACCTTGGGGTCTGATGATGGATCTGCTGGGGAAGAAGTCTCACAGTCTCTTGGGTGAAGTGTCCACTGCAAATGAGATCTGGGGTGTCTCCCCATTTCCACATGCATACAGCTGGGGACCATGAGACAAGTCGTCTGATGTATTTGAACATCAGTTTCCAATTCCATAGAAAAAAAAGGGTATAAGTAGAGAGAGTATAAGCTGCATTGCCTACTTCTTTTGACCGTTTTCCAAAGCAGTTAAAGAGACTTCATAGATAAAAGTGGCTCTACAGTATAAAGAGCCTCCCAAGTCCCAGCATTACCTTAATCGCTGAGAGCACTGGATGGCCTGCAGCATGTGCTCACAGGCACTGTATCATTTGAAGCTCGCAGCAGTCATGGGAAGTGCCCGCTTTCCTTCTTCTTGATCCACAGATGAGGCAGTTCTAAAGTGTTCTTTTTACCCCTTGTGTTTTTAAAGGAAAATGAACATTGGCATATTAAAGGACTGTTGCCCACAGTCAATGTACCCTAGTACAGATCCACTGCGTGCTTAGCACAGCCTTCTGTCTCTAGAGTGGGGGTCTCAACCTCAAAAACCTCTCAGCTTTGTGTTACCAAAATGGGAACATACGTGAATCCAGTGGGCTGGACTTAGAGGCCACGTGGCTTAGTGTGGGAAGGCAACAGGGAGTGGTGAGGCCTATAATAAACTAGAGAGAGCAAGGCGCAGAGTAACAGCTGCTCAGCTTCTCTCAATTGTTGCCATGCAATATTAAAGCCAGAGATTTCAGAACTTCCTTTGAAAGAACAGAAACTAGAAATTATGTGTGTGTGTGTATGTGTGTGTATGTAAAATTGCCCAAATTAAAAATCACTAGCAACGATCCCAGTCCTTTTCTGCATCAGCAGAACGCTGGTGTCCATGCTCTGGGGTCAGTCTGCTTCCTGTTCTCACATACAGTTTCAGGCTAAGTTGTGACTCCTTATGTGTCTGAAGGAAAAACAGCAAACCCATGAAGAAGTGATTATGAGTGCGCAATCCAGAACCAAGTGACCTGGGTTCAAGTCCTATTCCTGATATGGACTAGTTGACTAAGCTTCCTCTATGCCTTCGCTTCCTTCCTATAAAATGGGAATGGTAATCACACTTCCAATAAATGTATCAAATGGGTGGACATATGAAAGCACGGTTGCTGACAGACAGTGACAGTTACACAAGCACCAGTGCTTTTTAATGCATTCATCCCTGGATGAACATCTTCGAGAACATGCCCTTTCCCTACAGCAATTCAATCACACTTACTCTGCAGTTAATGTTCATGTCACAGCATCCCACATTCCTTCTGCTTAGAGTAGCCTGAGATTATTCTGTATATCCTGACTTTGGAAAAGACAAAGCAGCTTAAAACCTCCCCGCAAGGGACTTGACAATCTAACTGGGAATGATCATCCAGCTTCCAAAAACCCCCACCAGTGCTTCTCTATTCACAGCTGCACTGAAGAGCTTCCTTCCTGTCTTGTGTCTCCTAAAAGGGGAAACTATTGCAAGGTCTCTAAGAGGAAGGAAAGGGGACCTTTTTAATTAGCTTTCTCTTTTGAATGACGCCATCGCAGATCTGATTCATTTCCATGAATTGAAAAAAAAAGCGGGTAGGTGGTAAATGCTCTGTGAGGAATGAATGAGAACTGTCAGGAGGACATAGATTAGAGGAAAGCTGGAGTTGGACAAAACAACTATGTGAACTTGGCTGTTCACCATCACCACCCTCAAGCCAGGAGATGATGTCAAAAATCTAAATTTAAAATGGAGATAGTAAAAGGTCTTCTTTCCTGGTTGGTGGCTGGAGGCCAAAAAAGATGAAAATGGTGTTCCGATACTTACCCTAATAGAATGGACAAACTGGTCTACCTGGAAGTTGTGAAGAAGAAATCTCTTGTTGGCAAACATATTCTGACTTTGATACTGTACAGCAACATTTCACGGTATCGGGATGTGTGTGTGTGTGTGTGTGTGTGTGTGACAGCATTTATTTGCATGAAATTTCACAAACCTGAGGCCCCCTATGAAATGCCCACCATGATCTCCTGTGAGCCCTTACTCCATGACAAATCAGTGTGTCATTTGGAGACTAAAGCGTAACAGGGAGCGAGGTCCATATTGTTAAGAGACGAGACCATCTCTGTATTGCGTCTTATATTAAGGGCCTTGAAATAATGCCCTTAAAACTTTACTCTGCTGTCAGTCCTCTGTAATCACTGTTAGCATTCCCAGGTTGTGGAGGTATAAACAGGCTGACAGAGCTACTGAGAGAAACTCAAATTAAGTCTAACGTCTTTAAAAAATCCACGCACTTTTCACTGCCCATACTACCTGAGAAAGAACTGTCTGATAAAGAAATTTTGTCTTATAAACTCTAAGTAAGGGCACCTACTGGTCAAACAGTTACTTACCTACCATGTCTCTCTCCTCCAGTTCATCTTCCACGCCATGCTCAGAATGTTCTCCCCCGAAGTACATTTGCTCTTAAATACATCTTCAAAAATAATTTCGGTAGGTCTCCCTTACTCAGAAGATAAATAAACATCCTCTAGCAAAACTCTTCTCAATTATTGCCAGACTATCTTTTTAAGCTTATCTTTTGCACCCTAAAATGCAGCTTTAGTCAGACATATAAGACCATTAAACTTTCCCTTAAAACACCACTTGCCATCATTCCACTGAATTTTGTTTACTCTTACTGGGAAACTGTGAGACTGATCTTTCGAGACCTAATTCAAAACCCAATGCTGTATCCCCTACTTCCTTAGCCAGATACCATGCTTCCCACATCTGTGATGTCAGAGTATATCACGAATGGACTGGCTGACTCAGTAAGCATGGTGTCTAGTGGGTAAAAATGGCTCCCTGCAAGAGATGAGCTTTTTTTCTGTACCAGGAATAGAATTCAGGACCTGGCACTTGCCAGGCAGGCTCTTATGCCACTGAGCTATATCCCTGGCCCGAGAAGAGATTTCTTATGTCTAGGCCACATTGTCCTTATCACAAATACCCAGTCTAGTGCCTGACTCATGGTCAACAAACCTACTTTGTATGTGTGTGGGAAAGAAAGGAAGGAAGGAAGGAAGGAAGGGAGGGAGGGAGGAAGGGAGGGAGGAAGGGAGGAAGGAAGGGAGGAAGGGAGGAAGGAGGGGAGGAGGGAGGGAAGGAGACAGGGAGGCATGGAGGGAGGGACAAAAGTGGTAAGGAGAGTGGTTCATATATTAGTTCTAGTTTTATAAATTAAAAACACTTAAAAGCCAGATGTGGTGGCTTACACTTGTAATCCCAGCCCTCTGGGAAGCTGAGGCAGAAAGATTGCAAGTGCAAATCCAGCCTGTGAAACTTAGCAACTCAACAAGACCCTGTCTTAAAGTTTAAAAATTGAAAGAAGGCTGGAGGCACAGCTCAATGTGAAGGCCCTGGGGAGCAATCCCCAATACCAGAAAGACAGATTATTAAGAATAGTTGCTGCAATAAACATGAGTGAAAGCAACTTTTGGTATTGATTTCATCTCCCTTTGGCATATACTCAGTACTACAATGACTGGGTTATATGGTAGTTCTATTTCTAGTTTGTTGAGGAATCTCCATACTATTTTCCATATGGTTATACTAATTTACAACCTAACCACCAGTGTACAAGATTTCCCCTTGCTCTAAACCCCCACCAGCATTTGTTATTTATTTTTTTGGTGCAAGCCAGACACAGAAAGACAAATACTATATGGTCTCATTCATTTGTAGAAACCAGTAAGTTAATCTTGTAGAAGAATGGAATGAAATAGTGATGGCCTGAGACTGGGAAGGATATGGGGAAAGAAGAACCTTCAGTGAAGAACTCTGAAAACAGAGTGGAGAATTGTGCCCGGTAGAGCTGTAGCACTGTAAAGTAACTTGAGTATTAAGAAAAGCCTCTCAATGATATATTTCAAAAATTCCAACACATAAAAGTGATTGATGGTTGAAGATGTAGAAATGCTTATTATCCAGATTCAATTATTCCATGTTGTATATATGTATTTAATTGCCAATAATGTATGTAAGAGATGTATAAAATCATAATATATAATACAAATTTTTAAATAATTGAATGTATTAAATAAAGAGATAAAATAAGAATAAGTGCTCCAAAGTAAAGCATCTTGTGGATTTTGATCCAGAAGATTGATCCTGCCTGTCTAGGCTTGACCACTGCGGGATATCTTGTATACGTGCGTATAAGCCTCCTGCTTCTCACCAGAATACATTGCTTATGAGCTTTGCACACATTGACTCAGACTGACTCTGTTAACATTGATTTTATCCTGGCTGAAGTTAACTCATTTCTGCCAGCAGGGAAACCAACTCAAATGGGAGCAGATGGCTTTTCTAGACATTATTTTCTTTGCTGTCAGTTTGTGCTCTAGCTGTTTGTATTTGTTTAATGGCAAAACCTTCCCCCTCTCCACTTGGAAGACAAAAGTCTCACTCTGAGTCAACAGGTGTCACTGTTGACAGTACAATTATGCTCCCATGATCGCATCTTCTTGGTGCTGAAAATCCTAGGTAGTCCCCAGACCTACTCTCTCTTCAGTCTTGCTATGATCAAGTAAGATAATTCTGCAGTCACTGCGCCAGTTTCTGAGCAGACTTCCAGTGACCACCAAGGTGTATATTTTTCTTAAAGGCCCAAATACTAAATATAACCATAGACCACACCTTGGTCAGAAAGACAATATCGAAGGGATAAAACTGTCTCCATTTCCATGTGCAGGAAATGCACTGGAGATTTGCAGTGTGAAACTATGCAGTAGAAAGAGTTCACTGCTAGAGGTAGAAAGTTCAAACATTAAGTGCCTGTACCCCGCCTCATCAGCCTCCACTTGTACAACTGGCTTAAGACAGCTATGCTGCTACAGTAAACTGGAACAGCAGAGGGGAAATGTGGAGACTACCAAAAAGGCCCAATTACCAGTTTAGATCATTGATCTCCGAGGAATTCTCAAAACTATTCTGCAACAATTTGAAGGTAATATTCTCACAGTAAACAGGTAGGGGCAGAGCAAAATAATTTTGTTGTTACTGTTTTCTTACCCCCAAGCTGATATGGAATTTGGTAGAATGGAACAGAATAAAATGGAATAAGACATGGTGTGGGGTAAACACTCATGGAACATACCACAGAGTGAAAACGGAACAAACTGAGATAGACCAAAACAGACTAGGAGATGAACCAAGTTATTGTGTCTAAATTATGAAATGGAATTTGGAATACAGCGGAATGCACTCTTTCATTAAATGCCTTGGGACGTATAAGGAAGTGATGTGTTTAACTGGCCTGAAATTCATTTGTGCAACTTAAAAAGTTATCATCATATTTCCAGCCCAGTTGACTAGTGGCGTATGGACCTAGAAGACTCGTGCCTTCCATCTTTAAAACTAGCACAAGCAATCACTTGTCTTATTTGGCCAATAATTGGCACTCTGCTGCAACAACAGCCAGTATTTAATGCAACTCTGAATCTTTTGTATTATTTAATTTGATTCTTACACACATCAAGCGGCAGAATTACTATCTTGATATTCGTTTTATAGGTGGGGACAGTGAAGCAGCAAATGGTTAAGCTGCTTGCTTGAGACTGGAGTGGCGTGGAGTCAGAATTAAACATTCATTTTTGTTCATGCTCTTCCTACATGCTAAAGCACCACACACTGCTTCCCCCCATGCCAGGGGCTGTTGACCTATGGCACATCAAGTAGAAATATTAGTATTAATATAAACTATGTTTTAGTCACAAAATACCACAGACAAAAACACTTCAAAATTTGACAGAAGTATAGCCATGAAACAGAAACAATAAAAGACCGCATGTTCCCAAAGGTGCATCATCCTGCTACATGCCTTGCAAAGCCAAAGCCCGTGTATCCCTTCCCCCTTCAAGCCAGGTTGCATCAGTGACTGGTCTGAATCTATCAACCATTGTCAATCCCAACACTTACCCAAAGGATATTTCTTAAGGGTCTGAAGTGGGTGGACAACTTGATCACCCCTTTATTCCTTTAACAATTGAAGATCTGTTATTTCCTCGTAGATATCTAAGAAAGTGGATTCAGTTATTGTAAAAAAAGAAGAAAACCTCAACAGTTAAGGGGGAAGTCAATGTTAGAAGGTGTACGGGTTAATAATCAGGAAACCAGTACCTCCCTCTTACTGAGAAAGAGAAATGCCCATTCCAGTACATTGTGGAATACTAGAAGCTGCTTTTGTCAGGTAGCTACTACTTGAGAGAAGCTGTATAATCTGGCAATTGAGAGAACCACCAGGGTTCACATCCAGGCTCTACCACTACATAGTTCTATTCCCCTGTGTGAGCTATGAGAGTATTTTGAGCCTTAATTTTGTCATTTGTTAAATGGGAATATGAGGCTAGTTTGAAGATAAAATAAATTAATATAAAGGAAAAACATAATAATTATTACTGAGTAAGAATTGAATGCCAGCTATTATCACTGCTGAAAGTTTGCATCATGTACTTAATAAACATTATCTCTTTTTTGACACTGCATATCATTTACTTTTTCTAAATATATATTTTATCCTTTACAGCATTTTAGGTTCAAAAGAAAATTGAGCAGAAGACACAGAAATTTCCTACACACCCTCTACTCAATACATGAATAGCTTCACCTATGATCAACATCCTCCCCCAAAGTGATACATTTGTTATAACTGATGAACCAACACTAGTGCAGCCTCATCACCTAAAGTCCATAGTTTACACTAGGGTTTGGTCTTGGTATTGTACCTTCTGCTTATGTGGACAAATGCTTAATGATGTATCCACCAGGATGGCATTGAATGATTTTCAGCATCCTAAAACATCCTCTGGGTTCTACCTACTCAACTCAGTCCCAATCCTGCTCCTTAAGCCTTGGAAACTACTGGCTTTATCACTATGCCATAATTTTGCCATTTTGAGGGTGTCACAGAGATAGATCATTGCAGTATATAGCATTTCAGATTGACTTTTTTGACTTCTGGAATGTGTACTTAAGTTTCCTCTGTGCTTTTTCATGGCTTTACAAAACATTTCTTTTTTAATTCAGAGTAGTATTCTATTGTCTGACACATCATTTTAGTCGACTATTCATCTACCAAAGGACATCTTGCTTGCTTCCAAGGTTTGGCAGTTGTGATGTTGGCTGATATACTTATCTGTGTGCAGGTTCCTGTGATATAAATCTTCACCTGCTTCAGGTAAACACCAAGGGTCACATGGTAAAATCATGTTAGTTAGCAATTGCCAACTCTTTTCCAAAGCGGCCATATCATTTTACATTCCCCAGCAGTGAATATGACTTCATGCAGTTCCACATCTTTGTTGTCATTTGGCATTATCATGGGTTTGGTCACTGTAAGAGATGTGTAGTGATATTTCATTGTAATTTGCATTTCTCTAAGGACATGACATAGAATACCTTTATACAAGATTAGTTATGTCATCATATCTTCTTTGATGAGGTGTTTCTGGATATTTTTTGTCCATTTTTAAGTCTAATTGTTAGCTGTCTTATTAATGAGCTTTTCATATATGTTGGACAACAGTTCTTAGTCAGATGCATCTTTTCTAAATCCTCTTCATGATCTAAAGTTTGCATTCTTGTTCTCTTGAATTGTCTTCAGTAAAGTAGAAGTGTTCAGTGTTAGTGAAATTTAACCTATGAACTATTTTATAGATTGTGTTTTTGGTGTTGTATATTATCACTATACTCAAGGTCATCCAGTTTCTCCCATGTAATTGTCTAGTTTTATACATTTGTATGTTAATTTAAGTTCAAGATCCATGTTGAATTAATTTTTTGTGAACTTTTTAAAGTCCATCTCAGATTATTTTGTTTTCCTTCACATGTAAATATCCCAATGTTCCAGCATCATTTATTGAGAAGAATCATTTCTTTTTACTCTTGTCAAATGCCAGTTGAACACACGTGTGTGGATCTATTTCTAGGCTTTTATTCTACTCTATTGATCTAGTTGCTAACTACTACAGCTCTTTCAGTTATTATAAATTTTTAGTAACAGTGTCACTCTTCCAACTTTGTTCCTTTTCAATATTGTAACTATTTTGGGTCTATGGCATTACATATAAACATTATAATTCTTACAGATACCTACAAAATAAATTGCTCAGATTTTAATTGAAATTGTATTAAAGCTATAGACCAAGTTAGAAAGAACTGACATCTTGACAGTATTACCTTTCTAATTGTGAATATAGACTATTTCTTCATTTATTTGTTCTTTTATTTCTTTTCTAAACTTTTGTAGTTTTCTTCATATAGATCTCATATATGTTTTACTAGATATATATATGTTTCTCACTTTTAAAACGCTAATGAGAATGATATTGTTTTAATTTCAGATTTCTTTTGTTTATTGATGGTATATGGGAAAGCACTTGACTTTTGAATACTAACCATGTATTCTATCCAGAAATCTTACTATAACTTTCTATTGGTTTCTGGATATTTTTCTTGTTGATTGTGTTGTGTTTTCTACATAATCATGATATCTGCAAAAGAGCTTTATTGTCCCTTCCAAATCAGTTTTTATTTTATTTTATTGTTGTTTGATTGTATTGCCATGATTTCCAATATATCTATGAAAATAAGTTGAGGTGGGACGTACTTTTTGTATTCCCATCCTTCATGGGAAAAGTTTAAGTGTCTTATCATTTACTTGATGTTAGCTCTATGTCTTTGTATATATTCTTTATCTAGCCGAAGTTCCTCCACCTAATTTACTGAAAGTTTTTATTATCCATAGACATTGGCTTCTGTCACTTTTTTTTTTCATCTGTTGATATGAATGTGTGATTTTCTTCTTAAATCTGGTAAGATGATGGATTTTATTAACTGATGTTCAAATGTTAAATCAGCCTTTCATATTGAGATAGATCTCACTTGGCCCTGATGCTTTAGATACATGTTTAGATCTGACTGGTTAATATTTTGTTAAGGCTTTTGCATCTGTGTTCATGAGCAATGTCGAATGTGTGTGTGTGTGTGTGTGTACTGTGAACTGTACAAGTGCTTCTTAATTTTTTGTCTCTCCTTTAGGTTTGACAGGATGGCTACAGTGGGCAGAAGTTGGTTATTTCATTTACGCAAGTCAAGTTAGGTTCTAATAAAATTCCATCAGTTTGGGATCTAATTAAATGGTTTTCAAAATCATTCTTTTCTCTCTCTTTCATGCAAGTCATGAAGGGATTTTTGTCAGAAATTACTTGTGAGAGCACAGTAAAGCTCCAGGTAGTAGAACTCACAGAAATGTAGGGCCCACTGGTACTAGGACCTCCAGTTGGTGTTTTCCCTCAGACATCCACACACCACCTCAATCAGTCTCTTGATTATTGTTCAGGCTTTCTTAAACTTGCTCATGTTACCATGGATGTCTAAGTCCATAGGTTTCTACTTTAGCAAGTTGTGTTTCTCTGTAGCTCTCTCTCTCTCTCTCTCTCTCTCTCTCTCTCTCTCTCTAGTTGTGGAGGAAGTTGTTTGCCCTGTGAGCAACCTTCTCTTATGGATCTGAGAATCAGTATTGGGTTTTTTATTTTAGACTTTCACTTGTTATTAGACTGAAGTGTTGAGTTTCTAGCTTCTTACTCATAATATCAGAAATCACGTCCTCTGGAATTCTCTTTTTTAATCTTAATAAATATCAGATAAGATGAGTACAATAATTAGAACCATTTCACAGATATAAAAGCTGAGGTTTCCAAGAAATTATATAATTTTCCCAAAGCCACAAAGTTAATAAGTAGACCTGAGTTGAAAATCTAAGTCACTTCAACTCAAAAGACAGTGTTCTTAATCATTACACAGTACTACCTCTTTTTTTACATGATTACAGGTTCTAAAAGAGCATAAGAAGGAACACCCCAAGTTGGCAGAAATGAGGTGTTCCAAGGGGTACTGATGGAGAGGATGTGGAAAGGAGTGAAGAATATCTGTGCAGAAAGTGATGAACCTCATGAAGAAAAATTTCAAAACCACTGAGGCATCAAAGAGTTGTGCTGTCTCTTCCTGGAAATAGCTCATAGTTTCCTGAGGGCCCCACCCAGAAGACCACATTTAACCTCCTCTGCACTTTCTATACTGGTTGATTGAGTCTCTCTGTTCTGTAGAGGATGCTAATCAAGCCTTTTCTAACCAAATAACTATGGTCATGCCTACATGGCTCAGAGGTCACTTACAATGACCCTAGAAGTCAGTGCCTCCAGAACAGCCCTACACTATTTGGGTTTATCTAACATACTATTGCTCTAATTCAAGCCTCCACTTTCTCAGTCCCGATTTTGCAGTCATTTCCTAAGTGTTTCACTTCTATTTGCATTAGTGCCATCCCATTCCTTCCAGTCTACAGCCAAAATAAACTTTCTAAATTACAAATTTGATCATCTCATTGCATTGTATAGCACCTTGTTTCTACCACCCATAGATAACATCTAGACCCTTAATGTGAAAAATCTTGGGTAATACCCTGTGGTGAGAGGGAACATGGTTAATCAGAGAGCATAAGAGGAGAGGGAGAGTGGTAGGTAGTAGATTGAGATTTGATAGAGTCTGATGTCTTTCAGCCACAGTGTTAATCTCAGTGTGTAACTTTACCTTTCACAGAAGGTTATTTGATTCATACTGGTAAATGATGATCCCATTTATTCTGTGGGAATAGAAGTAGAAGTCATGGGGTTACATTTAACTTTTTTCTTCTGCTCACACTTCAGATCTGACCTTTCAGTAAATATTGTCTGGCCTTCCAAACACCTTAACCAACACTGCTGGCAGCACTCTAGTGCAAGTCTCCTTCTTACTTGGAGAATCATCCTTGATGACCTTGCTTGTGCCCCAACCCCTGGTGTGGAGGTCAAATCTCCATATACCAAGCAGAGCGAATCTGTCCACACAACACTCAATGCAAAGCTGCCTGCTGCATTTGACCCCACATCCTCTCTCTGTTTTCCTGTCTTTTTCTCTTCACTCAACCCACTGCCCCCTGTATTGTTCTTTGAACAGTTAACAACATCCCTTGCTCAGCACAGGTTTCCCCTAGATGTCCACATACCTTGTTTTCTAACATCATTTGGCCCTCAGCTCCAATGTCCCTTTATTAGATAAGATGTCCCTCCTGGTTCTACCAGGAGCGAAACCGCTCACTGCTTATTTTCCCATTCTCTTGCTTTAATTTTCTCCTTATCATTTCCACCATCTGGCATATTACATCTTTGTGTCTTCGGTTCCCTTCATTAGAGTCCACTGCAAGCTGTACAATGTGACCTGCATCAAGGCAGGGGCTGTGCTTGCTCATTTTCCACTGGATCTTTTATGCCAGAAAAAACCCCTGTAAAGGCTAAATATTTGATATTGATATGTGAATGTCTGTCAGCTATGAAAGGTTTTGACTCCCTTTGACAATGATTTTCACTGTTTTTCCTGATACAGAGCACAGTCTGGCCCTTAAAGACTGTTAGATAAATGCTGATACCTTAATGAATAAACGGAAGAATGAATGAATGAATGAATGAATGAATGAGTCAATAAATGCCTAAAGTTGTTGGCTAGCCATAGAATGAGGATTGTAAAGCATATGGTGAAAGGATTTGGATATGCGATGTGGAGTTACCTAGGAAAAACAACTTAGTACCCCAGGTTCAGTATTCCAAGATTAGATCCTGGGTAGAAGAACTGGACAGGGATAAGGGAACATCTTGGAATTCAGAAGTGGAGCACAGTTTGGACTTATAGTTTGGGCACTTAGAAATTGTACTAGGATGTTTGAGCCTGTAAGCTTTCTCAGCCTCTGAGGAGGATTAATTTCAGAGACAGATAGGAGAGAATGCCTCCTGGAGTACAGTGGCTCTGCAGCTGGGGAGACTGCATAGTACAGAATCAGGAAAAGACAGTATTTATGGTGTGCATGGGAGAACATTTCCACATTGGATTTTGGCTTTCTCAGAAGGTCTCACTGGGTGACCAAGGAGATTATTGGTTCATGGTGAGCCTGCTGTCCTGGCCTGAATGTAAGATCAAACCTGCACCAGAGGACCAGTGCCTTCCAAAATGCTTTATTACAATGCAGGCTCCACTGTACGCCATGTTTTGCTGACTCACCTGAAATGCAAATGGGAAGAGTCTGCTTCGCTCCAGCTGCTGCTTCACCTCAAGTTCTGCATAAAGCCAATCAATTATGATTTTAGTTAAGACACTAGCTTCCAAGCGACTGAATCTGAAAAGATGTCTTCATAGAAATAGGGGAAGTAAATGGAGGATGGAGAGGAGGCCATTCAAATTTCAAAGAACATTAATTATGAGATGTCTTCTATGAGTTGAAGAAAAACACAATGAGGAGGAAAGAAATGGACTTGAGCCCTGTATTTCAAGCATTCCCGACTGTAGGCCCTCGAGATCCTGAATCTCTTTTGTCTAAAAGCCATTGTTCTCTCTATTTACCTCTTAAAACTCATGTGTTAATGTAACTATATCGTGGGAATCATTTTAATTTTACAGAGGAGGAAAATGAAGACTTGAAAGTGCAGGTGCTGGCCTCAGCTTACACACCTGTTGGAAGTGTCTGTGGTATTGTGGTGACCCAACCACTCAATGCCCTTCTTTCAGAGTTCTCTACCATGGAGCCATGCTCCTAGGAGCACTACCTATGTGGAAAATAAACCAACACTCTATTAATAACCAGAATTGCCTCAAATACTGCCTAAGTGAGACTCTAGTCAAACACTTGTTTTGCAGAGTATCTGAATCTTACCCTAGCACCCAGCACCTAAATCACTCCTTTATGTGGTTATCTGGAAAAATGCATGTATGAGGACCAAAGACAAAGGAAAAACTGGTCTAAATTATCCTGAGCTGGGTTGTTGCTCTAAGTTCAGTAAATTAAATAAGTTAAGTAGAATGTTAGGGTCAATGTAGTAGACTAGAGAACCTCACCAAATCCATTCTCAAATTTTAGCATCATAGCATAGAAGACAAATGCATAAGAGGAGAGGAAGATAACACACACAAACACACACATACGCTCTCTCTCTCTCTCTCACACACACACACACATACACACACTACTTCTGGAAGGACTTTCATTATAAAGAATGAAAATAAGAGAGAACAGCTACCCTATAGGTAGGTAACTGTCCAAAAAATGGTGATCCCACCTACTGACCAACCTTAGCACTCAGTGGGGTGGGGCAGGGTAAGGCAAGCAAGGCCCCTAATTGAAGCAGTTTAAGGAGGAATTGATTGACCAGCTCATCCAGTTCTGGGTTGGCCCCTAAGACTGCATGCTCCAAGAGTTATTTCTCTACCTGAGCCTCGCTTTCCTCACCTGAGTCTTGGCTCTGTATTCAAAGTCCTAAAATCAGGCCACTAAGTGCTCCTCATAGAAAGATGAGAAGAGGGTGGGACCTGTATCTTCCTGCAGTGCTAAGGATGACCTGTTCACTGTTTTCCACTTACTCTTCCTCTGGACTCACAGTCTTGCTCAAACATTGCTGAGCATATGGATGACCTGAGGCTCTTGTTAAATTATATTGTCTCTTAGTAGGTCTAGGCTTGGGTCTAAAATTTTGAATTTCTGTAAGCCCGCTGTGATATTGATTTGGTCTGGTCCATTTACCCTTATCTGCACAGCAAGGTCTAGAGATAATCATTCCTAAGCCCAAGTGATAACTCAGAGTAATTATCTCAGGTGTGTAACAAAGTCAACCCAAAGCAAGGGCAACAGAAGCCTTGCAGGGAACTCAGAACTCCTAGAGGTCATCTGGAAGGACAAATATGTAGACCTCTGTATTTTAAAGAACTTTTTGGAGGACATGAGATGCAGGAACTTGAGACAAGGTCTCACTAAGCCAATAATGTTATGTTTGTTTGTTCCAGACTGCTTCCACTCCAAACACCTTTCTTCTATCCATCCCTGAACTCAGGAAGGTTCTAATCATCTCCCAGTAAGACTCCAATGGCAAATTTAACCTCTCTGGCACTTTGTTACATGCATCAACTCTGGATTATTCCTGACAACTTATGCAGACAGATTATAAGGAAAAAGCAGTATGGAGTAACCACAAAAGAATTTTTAGAGACAAGGGTTTGACTTTATTTGTAAAAATATTCATGAAGTTCTGGGATCTTCACCAAAGAGTTACAATCAGGAAGATTAAAACCACAAATATTTTCTGATGATATGGTCAGTGTCAGCTGAAATTAATTTTCTGTCGGTCCCTACAATGCTTTCTTCCATGTGTGATGTCAACAGGAAGGAGGGAAAATTGGGGGGACTTGTTTCCTCAAAAATATATCACATACAATGGAAGCACAATGGCATCACCAATTTCTCTTTGTGTACAGCAAGATGTTTTAAGAACAATTTCTGACTTGTGTCTTTGTGCAATCATTATGTCACAGATGACCTGTTAAAAGCCTAAGGTGATATTAAACCAAAGCTCATATGATAGAAAGGACATCATTGTACACAGCTATCCGTTCACACAGGTTAACCAGCCTGTCATCCTGATGCTTTGATCTTCTACAAGCAGAAAACTTTGCTTTCTTCTGATTAGGGGCAATTATGTCATAAAGAATATACCTATACCCAGGAACAACACAAAGTTGTGTTATTTTTCCTCTCTCGTTCTTTTTGTGGAGGAGATGAAGTAAAACTTAACAGTAGCATTGATAAAAATCAGTTCATTACCTAGATGTTTCAAAGTAGCTGTATTAATCAGTCTTCAATCGCAAATGCTGATTGCTAGAAAGTTTGAGCAGCCACGTGAACGAATTTAAACATGTTAATCCAAACATACATGTGCAAGCACCACAAAGCCTGAAAGAGTTAATTTAATCTAGGAGATATG